>NW_028258321.1:7494580-7806941 GCF_053883595.1 Heterocephalus glaber
TTGTAAATTATATTTTATTCAACCTTGCTGATCTTATGTATTAGTTCTAGGTTTTTAAAGATAATTTGGAATTTTTTAACATAGAAAATAATGTATTTTTTTTTTCTTATCTGTGTGCCTTTTATTCCCTTTTCTTGCCTTATGGCTGTGGCTAAAACTTCTAGTTGAATTTTGTCAAACAGTTTTTCTGCATCAACTGATATGATCAAATGGTTCTTCCTTAGTCTGTTAATTGCTGATTTTTGAATATTTTACCAGCCTGTCATCCCAAGAGTAAGCTCCAGTTGATCATAGTGTCTAATTCTTTTTGTATATTGCTGTATTTGCTGGTATTTTGTTGAGGATTTTTGCATCTATATTCATAAGGGATATTTGTCTTAGATTTTGTTTTACTTTGTGGTACTGTCTTTGATGGTACCTGGGTAATATTAGTTCATATAATTAATGGAGAAGCTTTCTTGTCTCTTTTGTTTTCTTGAAGAGATAATGTAGCAGTGCTGTTCATTTTTCTTTTAACATTTGGTAGGGTTTTCTAGTAAAGCCATGTGATCCTGGAGAGTTCCTTTCTGGAATTTGTTAAATTGTGACTTCAATTTTCTTAACTTCATTTTCTTCATTTCATTTAAATTGTCAAATTCATATGTGAAGTTTTAAAAATAATATACTCTTTTTTTTTTTTGGTACAGGGGATCGAACTCAGGTCCTTGCGCTTGCGAGGCAGGCAGCGGAACAACTGAGCTAAATCCCCAGCCCGCTAAAAATAATATACTCTTAACCATTTGATGCCTGCAGGGTCTGTAATGATTCCAGTTCCATTCCTGATATTAGTAATGTGTCTTCTCTTTTTTGTCAGTCTTGTTAAGGATCATCAATTTTACTGACCTCTCAAAGAACCAGGTCTTTATTTCACCAATTTTCTCTATTGTTTTATATCCAGTTTCATTGATTTCTACTCATGTCTTTATTTCTTTCTTCTCTTGCTTTGGATTTATTTTGCTATTGTTTTCCAAAACTCTTAAGGTAAGAGCTTAGACTATTGATTTGAGATTTTCTTCTTTTTGAATGTATGAATTTAGTGCTATAAGCTTTCCTGCCACCACTGTTCTAGCTGTGATCCATGAATTTTGACATGTTGTATCATCATTTTTGTTTAGTTCAAGGTATTTGAAATTTTTCTTTGTGATTTCCTCTTTGACCTGTGGATTATTTACAAATGTGTTCTTTTGTTTCCAAGTGTTTACAGATTTTTTTACCTTTCTGTTATCAAGTCCATTTAAAAAAATTCCATTTGTGGTTGGAAAGCACACTCCATATGATTTAAAAATTTTTTGAGACAAGGTCTCACTATGTAGTTCAGGCTGGCCTTGAACTCACAGAGATCCTCCTGCCTCAGCCTCCTGGGTGCTGGGATTATAGGCATGCATCACCATGCCTGGCTTCATATGGCTTTAATTCTTTTAAAATTTGTTGAGCTTCAAGTGCTGACGCTGGTTTGGTCACCTTCATCCATGGACCTAATCCAGGCCTCCTGTGGGAAGCTGCGGTTCCTGGCCAGCACGCTAGACTGTGAGACGGCCCAGGTGCAGCAAGTGCTGAACGGAGAGGACAGTGAATTTGAAGATGATGAAATGAGGATTTTACATGACCTTCATTCAGAAGTCAGGGCTCTGAAGGATGATGTTAATATTCTTGATAAAGCAAGATTGGAAAGTCAAGTAAGCATTGGTTTTATTAAGGCAACAAAACTACTGATGAAAAAAAATGCAACGATATCATAAAAATAAGAGTTTTTCCAGAAGTATGGATGTAATCCACGTGTCAAGGAAAATTCAGTCTCTGAACAGGAGATCACTGATGCTACCCCAGAATGGCCAGCTGTGATCATGTTCAAAAGCCTCGTGGGAAGGACAAGCTGTCTGATCAGTCTGTGCCAGGTGGTTCAGTTTCTGAGGAGCCTCTCCGTAGTCCAAAGCGTGCAGATTTTGGACTGGAGTGGTATAGGATACCTCAGCTTCTACCAAACCCTCCACGAGCTGTAAGCAACCACAAGGAAGAGCCCACAACTGAAACTCCACCTACCAGTCAGTCAGTAGTTAAAATACTAAAAACTCCAAAATGTGCTCTAAAGATGGATGATTTTGAGTGTGTAACTCCTAAATTAGAGCATTTTCCGTATCTCTGAATATACTATGTGTCTACATGAAGATTATACAATAAGAGTGAAAAATGTGAAGACTATCTAAAGTGAGGTGGCTGTAGAAACAGAACCCATAATGCGGCAGTTGGAAGAAAGAGATGCCAAGTATACAGATTCCCCTTTGACACCTACATTCTGCACTCCTGGTTTGAAAGTTCCTTCTACAAAGAACAACACAGCTTTGGTACCCACAAACTATGCATTATCAGAAACATACAGTTCATCAAATGATTTTGAAGTTAAAGATTGTACTTCATTAGTTTTAAATTCAGATCAGTGCTTGGAGAATTTTGCAGACCCCTCCTCTCCTACAATTTCATCTTATGAAAAAAAATTTTGTTCAGCTTGTGTAATGGCCCAGGATATGATTTATCTTGATATATATACTGTAGGAAATTCAAAAGTGTGTATATTTGACTACTGTTGGATGGAATGTTCTACACATGTTGATTAGGTCTTGTTGTTGAAGGTATTGTTGAATTCTGATTTTCTGTCCAATTCTTCTATGAGTTGTTGGGAGAGGAATGTTGAAGTCTTCGACTATAGTCATGTATTTGTTTCTCCTTTCAGTTCTATCTGGTTTTGCTTCACATATTTTGACAGAGAAATTTAGGATTGTTATGTCTTCGTGGTGGATTGACACTTTTCCTGTTATGTCACACCGCTTCCCCCAGTAATTTTCTTTGCTATGAAGTCTATTTTATCTGATATCAATGTAGCCACTCTTGCCTTTTGGGCCTTTTTTGATTAATAGGGTTTCATGATATCTCTTTCCCATTCTTGTGTTTTAACCTACTTATAAGTTATGTTTGAGGTGAGTTTTTAAAGACAGTTTATTGTTGGATCATGCCTTTTTTTTTTTTTTTCCAGCACTGGGGATGGAACCCAGAGTAGGATTGCTAGGCAGGCATTCTACCTGTGCCCCTAGCCCAACTCTTTGATTCTGCCAAACTCTGTCTTTCAATTTGTGTGTATATATTACTTACATTTAATGTAATTGTTAATATGAGAGGGGCCGGGGATGTGGCTCAGTGGTGCCGCCACCTGCCTCACAAGCGCAAGGACTCGAGTTCGATACCTGGTACCAAAAAAAGGAATATGAGAGGGTCTAAGTCCGCTATTTTTGTTTACTTGCTCTGGTTTTCATTTGCTTTCTTTTTCCTGATGTGGGTAACTTGGACTTATTTTTTATTTTTTAGACTTCTACTCTTATTTTTGTATAGTCTTTTGAATGTATCTCTTTGTATAGCTTTTTTTTTTGGTACCGGGGATCAAACTCGGGACCTTGTGCTTGTGCGGCAGGTGCCAGAACCACTGAGCTAGATCCCCGGCCCTTGCATAGCTTTTTGACAGGTGCTTTTAAGTATCTCAGGTATATACTCAGATGTCTCTCTCTCTCTCTCTCTATCTTTCTACCTACCTACCTATATCTTATCACTATCTACTGGTCATCATAATTTTACCAATTCAAATGAAATGCAGAAATTTTATCTCCTTTTAAATCCTTTTATTCTTGCCCATTTATAATTGTCTTAAGCATTTCTTTTACATACATGAGACAGTATTATAACTTTTGCTTGCAATAATTAAAAATACTTTGGAATATTTAAGAGAAGAAAAGTTTATTGTATTTATCCTTATTTTCCCTCACTTTGTTCTTTTTTCTTTCCTGATGTTCCAAGTTTCTTTCTCTTTATCATTTTCTTTGTTTAGAAAACTGCCTTTAGCCATTTTTAGGATAGACCTACTAGATGGGGATGCTTTCTCTTGGTTTTCTTTCATCTTGATATCCCTCCACTGATGAACTTACATCAGTGCACCATTATCACCCGAAGTTCATCATTTGCATTAGGGTTTGCTCCTGGTGGTGTACATTCTGCGAGTCTGGGGCAATGTATAATGACATGTATCCACCATACAGCATCATATAGAGAACTTCCACTGCCCTAATTATCCTCTGTGCTCCACCCATTCACCCTTCCCTCCCACCTACCCTTAAAAGCAGTCATCTTTTTACCATAACGATCTTTTTCATCTTTTTACTAGTGATCTTTTTAGCTATAGTTTTGCCTCTTCTAGAATGACATGTAGTTGGAATTTGATAGTATGTAGTCTTTTCAGATTGACTTTTTTCACTTTGCAATATGCACTTCAGTTTCCTCCATATCTTTCCATGGCTTATTAGCTCATTTCTTCGTAATGCTGAAAAATATCCCATCATCTAGATTCTGCAGCTTATCCATTTACCCACAGAAGAACATCTTGGTTACTTTTAAGTTTGGGCTGTTATAAGTAAAGTTGTCACAAATGTTTGGTGTAGGATTTTTTGCGTGGTTAAGTTTTCAGCTCTTGTGGGTAAATAGGAAGGAGTGTGATTGTTGGAATGTTGGGTACAGTATGTTTAGTTTTGTAAGAAATTGTCAAACTATCTTCCCAAGTGGCTCTACTTTCTTCACTTCTGAAAGATGTTTTTGCTGGATATTTTGGGTTGTGTCACTTCCTTCTGGCCTCTGGTTTCTGATGAGAAACCCATGCCATTAAAATTTCCTCCCATGAGTGAGGTGTCATTTCTCTCCTATTGCTCAGTTTTTCTTTATCTTCATTGCTCAGGAATTTGATTGTGATGCTTTTGGTGTGGATTTCTTTGAGTTTACCCTGTGTGGAGTTTACTCAACTTCTTGAATCTATAGGTTTATATCTTTGGTCAGATTTGGGAAGTTTGGGCCATTCTTTATTTTTTTCAGCCCCACTCACTTTTTCTTTTCCTTCTAAAACCGCAATGACATAAATCATAAGCGTTAGATCTTTTATTAGGGTCCTACAGTCTCTTTTCAGTGTATTTTCCCTCTATTGTCCAGATTGGATAATTTCTACTATTTTACCTTCTCATGTACTAATTTTTTCCTTTTTCCACTCTGCTTATAAGCCCATTTGTTGAAGTTTTTACTTCTATTATTGCATTTCTTCTCTATACCTCCTATTTCTTTACTAAGACTCTACTTTTCTTCATTTGTTTCCATTGTGTTCTTAATTTCTGAAGCATCTTTGTGATGGCTGCTTTAAAATCCTTACCAGAAAACTCTAATATCTTTGTCATTTCAGTGTTGGTATCAGTTGCTTTCTTTCTTCATTCAATTTGATATCTTCCTGGTTCTTCTTTTTTTCCTTCCTGGTTTTCAATTGAAACTTGGTCGTTTGGGGTATCACATTATGAGATTTGTGATCTTATTTAAGCTTTCTTTTTTAGCTGAGTTCCTCTAACAGTGGATGGAGGTATAGAGCACTGTCATGTTATTGCAGTGAGGCAGAAGTTCAGGTTTCCCAGCTGGACTCTCTGCAGTCACTGTTAGATGGGATGGGAGTTCTAGCTCCTCAACAAGCCTCCAATGCCACCTCACTAGTTAGAAGGGGTACCAGTACCTGTGACCTCCGCTAGCACTGTAAGGGGTGGTTAAAATTCCTGAGGCTCTGCTAGGGTTCCACTGACACTCCCCAGTGTGTAAGGGCAGGAGTGCCTCATTTCTGCTGGCTGGGAGTGCAGTCCAGGCTTGCCATGTAATCTCCACTGACTGTTTGTTACCTTTAGCAGAGATGAACAACATAGCCTTCTCGACTGCCCTGTAGGGAGCTGGGATTTGTCAGTACAGCCATGAAGGCAGAAGTTCAGGCTCACTCCTAGCCTTTGTTGGGACTGGACTATAGCTTTTCCTGTGGTGTTTGGCTGAAGTAGTGATTGATATCTAAAAGTTGTCTTTTTAGGCTACTCATTGCCTAAACTTTTGACTAGAGACAATGGGCTTGCAGAGTTTTGTTTTGTTTTTTTGGTCTGCACTTAGCACTTCCAGTTTGCTGGCTTCTTTAGCTCTAAGACTGGGATACTGAGGTGAGTCAAAAAGAAAACCCAGGAAACTCACTGTCATGTCATTTCTTGGGTTCTGAGGTCTCCAGCTGGTCTGTCTTCTTCTGTCCATATTTCAGAGATTATGTTTGCTTTATATATAATGTCCAGGGGCTTTAGTTGTAATTTGTGGGAGAGTTAAAGTATGTCTACTCCATCTCTGAATGGAAACCCTCTTTTTGATCATTCTGATGCTAACATTCTGCTGAGCCTTCAGGACAAGCAGGTTCTGTGCAGCCTCTGCAGGGTGAGCAGCAGCAAGCGGATCATTGTTCCTTTATGCCAGGACCTCGTCAATCTGTGGGACACACAGCGATGCTCAAATTGTCTGGCATATGATTAAAACATGGCTTGGAATCAGATGGAACTGATTTCTAATTCCAGCTCTGCCTCTTCCAAGTTCTGTGACCCTGGGTAAGTTAACTAAACCCTCTGAAACTAATTTTTCCAATTTGTAAAATAGGGGAAAGATTACTGCCAATCTCAGGCTGCTGGTGGATTAAATGAAATAGTGTGTGTAAATCACTTTGCACGGTGTCAGCACATAGCAAGTGCTTAGTAAATATTAGTTGTTGCTGTTGTTCCTACAAGGCAGGCTGTGCCAAGTTTAATAATTCTCCTTTAGCCTTGTCTGCTCCAGACGGAGGCTGCCTCTTGACTTACTTTGTGCCTACTGCCTCTCTCTTTCCGTGATCCACTGTGGAAACCATTTTACCTATGTCTTTGTGCAGGGGTCTAGATGGATGCACAGTATGAAGGATGCAAGAATGCTCACTGTGAGTTCCGGCAGAGAGTGCCACAGCGGTGGGGGACCTGGGGGCCGAGGACGGGCCACGCCTCTGCCGTGCAGGCTCCCGGATCTCGTGCTGTAACTGCCTATGGCTGGGCCCAGGCTTCTAAGAACAGCGAACTGCTCCCCGACCCCACTTGGATGACCTGACCGCGGCAGCGGCCTCGGAGCCAGAACCCCTCAGGGTTCTCCCTCAGGGTCTCCGGGTCCAGCCTTGCCACCCAGGCAAAGCCCCTCCAGCAGGGGGAGCCCCTGGCGCTTTGCAGCGGCTGCAGCGAGCTGCAGGCCTGGTGCGAAGAATGGCGGCCTCAAAGGCGGGTCGGAAAGTTCGGCCACTGGGGCCTCAGACCTGCGCAGATCCGTCCCGAGGTGACTGCCGTGTCCCAGTGAGGAGGCCGCGCCTCCTCGCGACAAGGAGGAATAAAGGCCTCGCCCACCCTGGAAGGTGAGGGAGCTCAGGCCGAGGACGGGAGGAAAGGCTGGTGGGCCACGGGCAGCGGCCAAAGACAGAGCCCTAAAGATAACGCTGCACGTTTGGCTGATTGGCAAGGCCCGGCCCCTGGCCTGTTCAGAAGGCCTGTGTCTAGAACACGAAAAAGCGCCCCGCCCCGCCTTTTGAAAGAAAACGTGCTGCACGTGGACAATGCAGATGTGAAGTTGCCGGCTATGATGAAGTAGTTAGAAAGACCGTACGTCTTGGAAACGCCCATTTGTTTAAAAAAATGACAGAAAAGAAACGTTTTCTGAAAGTGACTTTGAAATGGAGCTGGGTAGACCACCCGGGGAAGCGATGCTAGCGATACTTGTCTGTTCTGTGGGTTAGAGGACTCCGAGCGGAAGACAGAAGAGAAGAACGTCCAGTACCCGACTGGTTGCATGTAGAAGACGTTGTTCGTATCGTAACCTTTGTTTTCTGTGTGCATTTTAGTCCTCATTACTATAGCTATATCATCTATATCTGTATCTATATAAATTGACGATGCTAAGTACTTTATTGAACCACCTGGTCTTTGCAGATAATTCTTTTGAGATACATGTTAAAAAGTAGAAGTAGTAAAATAACACCTTTTATAATTTCTTTTTGTTAGAACTCACATGAAGTGTTATTTTGTGGGGGGAATAGGCAAACCCCCTCTTGAGTAGTACACATTGTTTATGCACTGGTTCTCGGAAGAGAAGGAAATGCAGAGCGCTGTGCTAGTGCACTTATAGCAAGGCAAGTTACTATTGTCCCCTACGTCTGTGCATTTTTACTTTGCTGTGTATGTAGGGTATGTAAAGGATAAATGAGACCGTATACAACATCTAGTCTTCCTAGATGTTACAGAGGTTGCCATTTTTGATAAAGGTAGAGTTAATAAACTAACACATTTTGTACATTGTGTATTAAAATTCCAGGAACGATTGGGCTAAATGACCACTGGGCTAGTGGAGAAAGGAAGGGTTCTAGACTAAACTGCTCATGTTTTCAAGACACTTTCAACTATTGTTACATGTGCAGTTTAATCAAGACTGCTGTGTATATATAATGGACAAATTGAGTCCTTACTTGAAACATCTAGTCTTATCTAGATTTTAGAAGTGCCCAATGTATGTTAAATATAGAGGTAGTTAAATATCACTTTGTAAATATCTTTTTGCTAAAGTTCATATGAAATGTTGAGGGAATGGAATGGTTAAACCACCTCTTGAGCAGTATGGTCCTGTCTGTGCTTGTTCAGTGGAATGGAGGAGGTAGGAGGGAAGCAATTGCAAAGGTATTATGTTAGTGCATTTGTACTGGGACATTTTGAGACATCATTTTTGTATGTTTTGTGGGTTTTGTTTTGCTGTGTATATAGTGTATATAACAGACAAATAAGTCCAAATTTTGCAACATCTAGTCCCTAAATGTTAAAGAGTGTATGACAAAGTAGAAAAGTTAGCACATTTTTTTTTTTTTTTTGGTACCAGGGATTGAACTTGGGTCCTTGTGCTTGCGCAGCAGGCAGCAAAACCACTGGGCTAAATCCCCGGCCCTAGTTAGCACATTTTGTACACCTGTGTTGAAATACACAGAAAAGCTTGTCCTCTGTAAATGAATTTTGGATTCAACCACCCCTAACATGACATATTCCTGTGCTTGTCCACTGGGTTGAAGGCAGGAAGTGTGGCCCAATTGTCATGCGTAGAAGAGACCTCAGGTTACAGCCATTACTGTATGTGCACTTGTATTTATCAGTGCTGTATGAGAGCAGACCTGTTCTTATATGAAAAGTCTAGTCCTAGGATGTAGAAGTGCCTGATATATTTCAAAGTAGAAGTAGTAGAACAGCACTTTGTAAAAGGCTTTTGTAAACTGATAGGAAATACTATGTTTGCAAATAGAACGGTTAAACCACCTCTGCACAGTATACTGCCTGTACTTGGTCACTGGGTTGAGGGAGGTGGGGTGGAAGAAACTGTGAAAGGTGTTTTGTTAAATGTATGGTAGAAAATTTCAACTGACATTGCTGTTATGTTACATGCATTTCACTTTGCTATACTGTATATATAGTGTATATACTGGACACATGAGTCCTAATTTTATAACATCTAGTCTCTAGATAGTAAAGAGGTTGCCAATGTATGACAAAAGTAGAGTTAGTAAACTAACACATTTGGTATACTTTGTGTTAAAATTCACAGAAAGGCTGTCTTCTGAAAAGATTTCTGGAAGTGTAATTGTAAAATCACATTTGAGTGACACCTGTACCTCTATCACATGTGACAAGGAAAGCAGAAATGGGAAGAAATGAAAGATTCTAGGCCAGAATGCCCCTACTTAGAGGACACTTTCAGATATAACCACTGTTACATGTATGTATATAGTGGACAAACTTGAGTCCATATTTGAAACATCTAATCTTTCTAGATGTTTAGAAGTGCACAAAGTATGTTAAAAATAGAGGTAGTAAACAACACATTTTGTAGATATTCTTTTGTTAAAATTAATGAAATACTGTCTTTAGGAGATGGAATGATCAAACCATCGATCTGAGAAGTAGACATATTTGTGCTAGTTCAGAGAGGGAGGAGGAAAAGAGGGCACAAAGGGCTGTAGATCAGTGTGGCTTAGGTGAAGCGATATTGCCCATTGTCCCTTATGCCTGTGCATTTTGTTTTACTTTCCTGTGTGTATAGTTGTATATAAAGGACGAAGGAGTCCTAATTTACATCTAGTCTTCCTAGATGTTAAAGAGGTTGCCAGTGTATGACAGAAGTAGAATTAGTAAACTAACATGTTGAGTCCACTTTGTGTTTGTTTTGGTACCAGGGATCAAACTCAGGTCCTTGCGCTTGTACGGCAGGCGGTGGAAGCACTGAGCTAAATCCCCGGCCCAAAGACAGTTTGAGTGTGTACTTTTTTTTTTTTTTTTTTGATACGGGGGATCGAACTTGGGTCCTTGCACTTGCAAGGCAGGAGGCGGAACCACTGAGCTAAATCCCCGGCCAGAAAGAATGTTCTTAAAACCACCTAGGAAGTGAAATTATTAAAACCCCCTCTAAGTGTTACATATCCATATATCTGTCCCCTGGGTTAAAAAGACGGAAAGGGGAAAGGGCTATAGAGGAGAGTGTTCCTGTTTAGATGACACTTTAAAAATTTAGCCTTTGTTCAGTATATGTGTGCAATTTACTCAATGCCACTATACATATGGGACATTTTAACTTCTTCCTGGAAACATCTAGTCTCTCTAGATGTTTAAAGTTCACACATTTAGAAGTCAAGGGCTAATATAATGAGCTTTAAGTATTTTTTGTTGCTTCACAGGAATGGTTGTATTTTGAGAATGGAATTGTTAAACTCACTGTCTTAGAGAGTATGCTGGCTATTCATGGGGTGCAGGAGGGGAAGTAGCGAAAGGGAGGTTACGTGAGTTCAGATTGTCTTGCTGTTGTTCTGCATGTACATGAGTTAATATTGCTGGGTATTAAGGGATAAGTCTTACTGTTCAAATCATGTTAGAAATAGAAAAGTAGTTTTTAGGAAGAACTGTCTTCTGGAAGTGACCTCTGTTCCAGCCACCGCTTGGAGCTAGATGTGGTCCTGATTAAGTCGCTGAAGTGAAGAGGGAAAAGGGTGGGTGAGGGTGGTAAGGGCTCTTTGCTGGATCTCCGTATCTGGAAGATGATTTCAGATTACAACCACAGGCCTGTGGGTGCATTTTGGTAAAGCACTTGGGCGTATTGTGCACAAAGTTCACACTCTGTTGCACAGCATCTAAGCTTTATAGATGTCATGAGGTGACAGTGTACCATAAAAACTAGAGGTAGTGAATTAGAAACATTTAAGTATCTTTTTGTTATAATTGATAGAAAAGATGCATACTGGACTCAGAATTGTTATAATGCCTCTAGGCAGTGTGTATCAGGACTTGTCATTAGGCTGGCAGCGGAGGAGCAGAAATAAGCACACAGGGAGAGATGTGAGCAAAGTGTTCAGATTTATATTTTGGTGAGAGGAATCAATGTGTGTCTTCTAGCTATACTGAAAAATACATTAATAATTCAGTGGGAATATGCCTTCTTGCTAATATCTAATAGTAGAGATCTGATAACTCTCAGACACATGCTTGGTGTACTCTGTTGCTTTATGTCTCATTTTAAATTGAGCATTAAGGAAATCCAGTATTGTAATTGTAAGTTTGCCAATACTTCTATCTAGAGGCTTGTTGCCATTTTTATCTTCAGTGAAATTTTTGTTCCCAAGAAAGGCGGGATTACAATTTTTTTTCTAACAGATTGAGTTGGGGTACTGTGTTCTTAATTATCAAAAATACTCTTGTAGCTTTGGGATTTTGAGTTGGTGAGTATTCATGATGTATAGAAAAGCATGACACACAGTGTACAAATTCAGTCACACAAATGGCATGTTGTATACGTACACACAGGACCCAGAAGAACACATCCAGCTAAGCTGCTTATGATTGCGAATGACTTTGTTTTTTGCTTCTTGTGTTTTTGTTTCCTGTAATGCATATATTAGCTTTAAAAAAATAAAATTTTTTTTAAAACTCAAAAAAAAATGCTCACTGTTTTCATTTCTTCCTTCCTTTATTGAGTCATGCATCACTTCAGCAAATACTTGTCCAAACTAACCCTGTGCTTGGCACCATGAAGAGAACTTGCAATCTAGTGGGCTGGGCATCAATGTAATGATAATTCGGGGAAGACTCTAAGTGTCAAGAAAGATACAATCCAAATACTCTAAAAGAGGGAGAAATCAAATTTGGAGAGAAGCGTCAGGAAAGAATTCACGGAGGAGAGGGCATGTGAGTTTGACTTCAATAGGTAGGCATGGGAAAGGGCAGGAGATGAACATAGAATATACAGGAAGGTGCAGCTTGTCCCTGGAAGGCAGAAAACAGTGCAGTGTCTTTGTAGGCAACTAGAATGAGAAGAACTGAGAACTGTGCAGGGCGATCGAAACATGAAGTGAATGTTTAAATTCTTATTACAGTAAAAGATACATTGCCATTACTCACTCTCAGTAAACCTTCCCCTCACTGTGAACACACTCATCCCATTGTTCTTGCCACTTTCTGAACCAGTGCTGGAAGTCTACTTTGTTTTTGGTATTGGAGATGGAACTCAGGACTTTGTGCTTGCCAGGTGGGTGTGGTACCACTGAGCTACATCCCCAGCCCCTGGAGGTCTACTTTTGTGAATGTCTTTAAGAGGTGTGATAAAAAATACAGTGAATGCTGCTGCCGAGCGCCATCCAATGGAAAAGCAGGCTCATAAAGACATTATGGTGTGTCTTCATCCACTTTATTCACCAGAATAGCCACCATGTAACTTCTGGCTCTTCCCCAAAGACAAACGACCGTGAAAGGTAAACATGTTGAACCGATTCAGGACACTGAGGCAGCCGTGAGGGTGCAACTCAAAACACTCGTGAACGAGGGCTCCAGGACTGCCTCAGCAGTGGCAAGAACGGTGGGATGAGTGTGCTCAAAGTGAGAGAGAAGATTTTGTGGGGAATTAATAGCCATGTGTTTTTTACTGTAATAAATTTAAGAACTTAAATATTCACTGTATATTTTGATCACACGTTCTATGCTATGGCTAATATTAAGAGCTTTAAATGTCAGGTATGTCAGCCTAGATTAGAGTTGCCTATCAGCAGTCAAATTATAGTAGCTTAAACACATAAGCTTTATTTTTTTCTAAGTAAGACAATTTCAGAGCTGGACGATCTACGGTTTGTCTGGCAGCTCTTCTGAGACCTAGGCTCCTTATAGTCTCAGCAAGTGCTTCTATCTTGAACTTTGCTCCATAGCCTGGGATGCCCACTGGAGCTCCTGCATACCACACATGGAGAAGGAAGGAAGGAAGACCAGCAATCCACCCAGTTACCTCTCTGTGGGACCTCTATGGAATCCTCCAGGGACTGGCACCCAGCAACCTCTATTTTCATCTTATTGTCCAGAACTTAGTCACACGGTCACTTGTCTGCAAGGCATACTGAGAAAAATAGTTTAAAAATCTAGGCATACTGCTCCCTGGATAAGATAGGAGGTTTTTACCAAAGACAAAAGGTAGAATGAATGTAAGCAGAAAACTGGACATCTCTGTGATATCCGAGAAAGGAGTTCAGACTTAATGCAGTAGCAATGGGAGCTCTGTAGTGATTCTCTGGCAGAGGGAGACACAATTTGAGTTGTTGAATTGTCTGGGAGTGTGAAGCACAGATTGTAGTAGGAAGAGATTAGAGGCTGAGAGATAAGTCAGGAGGTGATTTTCATCAGTCAAGAAAGGAAGAGATGAAGATATGAAAAGAGAAAGTGAAGAGAAAAATTCACAGGGGAGACATATTTCAGGAGTACAGGGTGGCAGCTGATTGGATGTTAAGGTGTTAAAGTACACCATAGATTGATTTTTCAATGGGAAATTTCTGGTAGTTGACCAAAAGATGTGGAATTGGATGGTAGGGGCATTTTTAGAAAAAGGGGAATCAGACGCAGACTTTATTTTGGGGCCAGGTGATAAGGATAGTTTAGAACAAGAGGTACAGACAGAACATTTAGGTTCATAAAGTGTAGTTCCCAAAGAGCATCAACCTCACCTGAGAACTTGTTAAAAATGCAGATTATTATTATTTTTTTTTGGTACCGAGGATCGAACTCGTGTCCTTGCACTTGCAAGGCAGGCGACGGAACCACTGAGCTAAATCCTGGCCCAAAAATGCAGATTCTTAGACCACATGCCAACCCAACTGAACCAGAAATGGTGGGGTAGGGACCTAGCAATCTGTTTTTATAAACAAAGACTCTATATCCTTAGGTTAGCCTTAAACAATAGGATATAAAGATTTTAAAAATTTACCATTTATAAGAGCATTAAAATATTAATATTAAATATTGGAGATTAATTTGCTGCATTTTTTTTTTTGGTACCAGGGATCGAACTCGGGTCCTTGTGCTTGCGCAGCAGGCGGCGAAACCACTTATTGGAGATTAATTTGAACAAAGATGTGTAAGACTTATACCCTGAAAACCATAAAATATTGCTGAAAGAAATGAAAAAAAGACCCAAATAGAGAAATATTAAGTTCATGCACTGGAAGACTCAATATTGTCAAGACGTCAATAGTCCTCAAATTAATGTATAGATTCAATGGATCCAATGCAATTTCAAAATCTCAGCAGGCTTTTTATTCATAGAAATTAACAGGAGTTCTAAAATGCATATGAAAATGCTAAAGTCCTAGAATAGCCAAACAACAAAAGAACAAAGTTGAATGAGAGGCTTACATTACCTAATTTCAAGACTTATAGGGGATTTAGCTCAGTGGTTCTGCCACCTGCCTCGAAAGCACAAGGACCTGAGTTCAATCCTCGGTACAAAAAAACAAAAAACAAAGCAAAACAAAAAAAGACTTATAAAGATCCAGTACTAAAATAGGATATTGGTGTACAGACAGAAAAATCAATGGAACAGAACTGAGAGTCCAGGAACAGATCCTGCATAAATGGTCAATTGACTTTTGACAAAAGGCAATTTCAATGGGGAAAGGATAATCTTTTCAACAAACAATGTAGGAACAATTTGATAGTCATATGCCCCCCCAAAGAACACTAGCCCTTCCCTTCCCTGATACCTTAAATATGAAAGTTAACTTGAAAAGGATCAGAGGCCTAACAGAAAAGCTAAAACCACAAAACTTCCATAAGAAAACATAGGAGAAAATCTTAGTGATTTGGGTTTGACAGGATTCCTTAAGTGAGACCAAAAGAAACACAAACTATTTTAAAAGTAAATAAATTAGACTTAATCAAATTAAAACTTTTGCTCTTAATATTGTTTTTTTATATTTTAATTTTTTTTTGGTACCGGGGATCAAATTCGGGACCCTTGTGCTTTGCGAGGCAGGCAGTGGAACCAATGACCTAAATCCTTGGCCCTCTTAATACTGTTCTAAAAAATGAAATGTAAACCATATGCAGGAAGAAATTATTTACAAAATATATGTATTTATCCAATGAAGCACTCGTACTCTAGAATATCTAAAGAACACAGTGGAATAGGAAGAAAGCAACAATACAAAGGGTAAAACAAGAAAAGATTTGAACAGAACATAACCCAAGAAGATAAATGGATATTAAGTAACACCCAAAAAAGTGCTCAACGTAATTAGTCATTAAGATAATACAAAGTAAAACCATAATGATACAGCACTATACTCCCACAGCAATGTCTAGAATTAAGACTGACCCAACTAGATAGATGTTGGCGAGAACATGGAACAGTTGGAATTTCATATAATGCTGGTGGGTGTGTAAAATGGAGCAACCAATTTGGAAAACAGTCTAGAAGTTTCCTATAGAGTGAAACATATACTTAACATAGGATCCAGCCATTCTACTCCCAAGAGAAAGAATAGCACACAGATTTTAATAGCTGTATTTGTAAGAGCCCTAAACTGGAAACAGCTCAAATGTCCATCAACAGGTGAATGGAGAAACTAATTGTTATGTATTTATATCATTGTCTATTACTCAGTAATAAAAAGAGATAAGCTATTGATACATACAGTGTGGGTAGATCTCAAAATAATTTTGCTGAGTGAGATAAGCCAGAACAACAAAGGAGTACAGATCATATAATCCTGTCTACATAAAATTCTAGAAAATGCACAGTAAGCCATAGTGATAGAAACAGGTTCATAGTGACCTGGGGCCAGATTTGGATGTTGAAAGGAGAAATGGGTGCTAAGTGGGACAAACAGATTTGGGGGTACAGATGCCAGTGCTCACTGTGTTGATCATGGTATTGCACGGGAGCATTCTCATCTCAGAACTTATCAAATGGATAATTTAAATATACACAGCCTGATATGTCAATATCTTATAATGTTTTGAACAACTTCTTCAGCCCTACCCCAGGCCTACTGGCCTGAATCAGAAACTCTGGAAGTAGAGCCCAGAAATCCGTGTTTGACAAACGTTCCAGGTGATTCTGATGTGCAGTATTCCCAGCATGTAGCTGAAATATGGTTCTGGGTTGGATCATACATTTGAGAGTCACTTGCTTGGAGGTCATAACTTAAAGTTGTAGGAAGTTGAAATTGTAGAATGAGGGGATTTAAACAGCAAAGAAAAGAAAGAAAGAGGTGGGAAACTTAGCGAAAAATCTACTCTCAGGAGGTGGGAGGAAAAAAGGAACAGGTGCCAGAAATAAGGTGGCGTCAGCCTGAGGTCAGGGAAAGGGATTTAACAGATATCAAAGAAGGGGATTCAACATTCAGCATGGTCAGTAACTGATGATAACAATGTGGCACCTTCTATTTGCCTAAGTGCTTCCCAGTGTCCAACACGTTCTCATGTCTGTCAGTGCAGGAACCAAGCCCCGATGGGCAGACAGACGGCATGAAACCTGGTAGGCAACACAGGCTAAAGGAGACCAGACGCATAGTCATGCTTCTTCCCCTACTCCTATATACATGTGATCAAATCTCTTAAACTGAGACCTCATTCCTCTATTTTCAAAATGAGGATAAATGCTGCCCACTAACAAGGTAGACTATGAGACAAAAATACGTACTCCAAATAACTCACACAGTTGTTAGTTTCTTTTTCTTTGCATCTCCACTTTGGATTTCTCATCCTGCAGATGATGAAGGAATTGGGGCCCGGGGTGGGTAAGCGATTTTCCCAAGGTCATAGGACTGGTAAATACTCCATATTTGAAGGCCCGTTTTTTATTTGGAATGGACAACTGATTTTGTGGACTCCTGAAAGCATATTCAGATGGGGAAGTGTGACTTTTCTCCAGAGCAAGTGTCCACATGGTGTACGCTGGCATCCCTGAGAAGTCCAAGCACTTCAGCCACCTCTCCTGCCATCACACGTCTTCCAGAACACAGTTTCACGCTCTCTCTGGTGACTGACCAGTCTGCACACAGGAGACCTGACACTCTCACCTAAGACCATTCACTCCCTCTGACAAGCCAGTGCCGGTCACGTGCAGTTTGGCCAGCACCATACTGGGCACAGGGATGGAGCCAAGGAGGATGCAGCTCCTACCTCGAAAGAGCTTTCAGTCCGGGAAGCGAGGTGGGGCAGGGACCGAGGCCCCAGACACAGGCTGTCTCGCGTGGGGAGGAGGTGCCCGAGCGGTGGCTGTTCAGAAAGTCTGCGTGTGGACTGGGCCCGAGTCCTGGAGCCCTGCAGCCGCCCTACCCATGTCTGTCCACTCAGAGACGGCGATTTCCAGAGGCCTCTTCCCTCTTCAAACCGTCACAAGTGGCCTCCCATCAACCGCCTTGGTGAGTGCTGTCTGCAAGGTCGCCCCCCAGGAACCTCTTGCCCGCTTCAGCACCTCTGTCGTTCTCCTGTCTGTGGCGCCAAGCTGTGCTCACTGCTTTCTCCCACGGGTTTCGTATGGATCCACAGCACCTCCTTGTTTCCTCTTCTCTGGGCCTCCTCAGTCTCCCTGTGGGCTCGCTGTGGTGATGGTGTTTGCCACAGTTCCTCTTGCAGCCCACGACTCTTCCTTTTGCAAACCCTCACCCAGGCCATCATATCCAGGCCATGGCCCCTTTGCACAATAAATTCCTGTTCTTGGTTGGGTTTTTTGTTTTTGGTATGGGGATCGAACACAGGACCATGTGCTTGCAAGCTGGGCAGTGGCGCCACTGAGCTGAACCCTCTGCTTTGTGCTTTGTTTTTCATTCAGATCACTCTCAGTGCTCAGCAGTGAACAACTGACCAACACCTCCTCCTGCAAGTTCCTCAACAATCTCAGTTTCCACTCATCCACTATGAACACGTCCTCTCTCTGCACTGATCTGTTTGTGTCCCAGAAGCAGTTGTCCAGTAGTTGCCAGAGATTGGCAGTTACTGTGAATGCCATCTTCTTCATGACCTCCTCCATCCAGGCAACACTATGGCCTGTGCACTTTACTTCTTCAAGGCTTTTAAACGGACCTCTTCTGCTGCCTCTGGCTTGCCAGAACTCCTGGGGCAGCTGACCCTGGTCTTCCCCAAGGGCTCCCACACCTGGCCCCACCTCTGCGGTCTCACTCCATGCTTTACCATGGCAGCCACTACATTGTTCACACTTCACAGGGAAGTTGAGCAATGCATTGCACCACAGCTAGAAAATAAGTGGCAGCACCAGGATCACCCTAAAATGCAACTTTCAGCTATGCCATATATTGTCCTACAATCCTTTATGGAATCCCTATCCCCTTAATTAAAACCCAAACTCTGCTAACACAGCAGCGCAGAGCCTCAGGTCTGGCCCTGCACCCTCCAGCGTCCTGTCTGTCTTCGGATTCAGCAGCGTTGCTCCCCCATTCCCTCCTGCCCGACCCTGACTGTGCTTGCCTCTGTCACCCCTGCTCTTTTTCCAAACTCAGCCCAGGCATTGTCTCAGACCTGAGGGCCTTCCCTGGCCTGGCCTCCCCAGCTTAGGTGTCTGTGGTGGATACTAGAATGCTCCACTGGGTCCCCTTCAATGTGGGACTACCCCCAGTTCCTGAGCGTGCTGGCCTATAGCCTTGAGCTGTCAGTGTCACAGATCCCTGCAGTGGACCCGTGTGTGGGGTATTAAAGCTGAACCCTCTGGCCTCAACTTGGGCAGCACTGAGTGGCTGGCCATTTGGCTCCAGGGTTCCCCAGAGGTGGGCTTGGCCCCACTCTGATTCCTCCCTTCTGCTGGTTTTCATCCCGAGAGCTCCCTGCACTTGAGTCTCCAGCTCAGCAGCCACTCCCTGGGGAAGCCCCAGTGCTGATTCTCCCCAGTGAGGCAGAGCTGGGGTGCTACTGAAAAAAGGAGCTGTCCTTATGAGCCCCAGCTTCAGGGCTCTCTGGGCAATAAGGCACAAAACCCTCAGTGTTCACTGGTCCACCCGGTCACGCCTTCTTAACCAGATAACTCATGTCCAGGTAGCTCTGGACCTCCTGGCCCCAGGTGAGTCATTAATTTTGTGACTGCTGTTGAGCCCAGTTCACAGAGGACCTCCTAGAACCCCCAAACCAGAGCACTGATTTCAGAAGGTGGGGGATACGCTGTATTGCAGTGAGATCTCCACACCCTGACACGCAACGATCACTTGGAGAGCAAGTTACTCACACTGCTTACGCCAAGATGATGTGGCTCACTCTCAGCCTCACATCCTTGAATTACAGATTCCAAATCCTGAGCCTTCAACCATCCAGTCAGAGAAACAGTGCTGTCTGGGAAAGGACACAGCCTTGGCATCACTCCTGACCCTCCACGTGCTGGCCACGTGGCCTTGGGGGACCCTAACGCCTTCATCTGTGGGAGGGAGCTGGAGAAAGCACCTTTCCTGAGGGTTGGGTCTGGCTGGTTCCGATGAAGACACCATGGGTGAGGCCCTTGGCACAGAGGTCACAGTCCTGACGGCTCTGCTCCTCTAAAGTTGAGAATCCCGAGTTCCCAGAGATAGGCGAACAACAGCATAGTAACTCTTGCCTTCATATTGTAGACAATGCCAGGAATGGTTCTATACCCTATTCATACTAACTCATCCTTCCAACAGTCCTGCAGATGAGGAAATGGGACCCAGGGAAGCATCTGCCTTTGGCCTACAGCTCTGAAGTAGAGCCAGAATCTGAGCTCAGGCAGCCTGGCTACCAGTGTGTGCTCTTGGTGTTCGAGGGGCAGGCCCTGCCCACAGCAAGCTCTCAAGAAAGCTGGTGGATGGTGAGATGAAGGAGGAGAAAGGACACGGGAGGAAGGGAGATTTCAAGGTAAAGGCAGGTAATGGGGAAGGCTAAAGAAACAGGGCAGGGCCATGGGCGTATGGCCCCAGCAGGCGGGCTTGGAGAGTCTAGGGGGAAGTGTTCCATAAGCCTGGAGGAGCCTGAATCCAACCGTGGAGGCGACCAGAAGGCCTTGTGGGTACGAGAGTGGGGAGTCAGTCCTACTGGGCAGGGCTCTGAGTGCCACACCAAATCATCTTTGTCAGTTTATTCAGAGTAATTCTCTAGGAAGAGCCACCAGCCAGCAGGAGATGAGAGGTGCAGGTGGGCTGGGAGGCTCACTCGCCTGCAGGAACGCCATGGGGTCGCCCCCTGGCTGCGTCCTTGTGAATACTTCTCCACGCCCCTAGTGCTGACAAATTGGTGCCCTGGGGAGAAAGGGAAGGGGACCCCCCCAGGGTCTTCGTTCCTCCCGGAGGGTGCTTGGAAAGCACCCGCTACATGAAATGAGACTGCTCACCACGCCGCAGCCTAGGTGGGAAGTGAGAAATCTGGCACAGGAAGGAGGGCACAGAGAGGGCGGAGCTAGAGGGGGCAGAGCCAGCACCCAGGGCACGCGATGGCTGCTGTGTGAGCATCCCTTCAAGGCTAAGAGAAAGGAGACCCCGGGAAGGGTCCAGGAAAAGGGGCGACGCCATAGAGAAGAAAGCCCCAGAAGAAAGGTGGTCCTATTTGCAGTTTGTCCTCTGCAGCGCCGGCAGTGCCTGGGCACCCAGTGGGGCGCTCAGCAGTGGTTTCTGAACTGAGAAACTTTGAGGAGAACTGCCAAGCGGCGGAGTCTGACATGGACACCAGAACGGGACGAAGCCGGTCTTGGGTGGGGCGTGTGGTGGCCTCCAGCCTGTGGCTTCCTTGGAGGCCGTCAGAAAGCTCCTGTAACAGAAAAGCTGGCCCTGAGTCTGCTCCCGCCAAAGGATCTCAGTTCACTGATCTAACCCCAGCTCCCTGGAAGCTTGGCAGGACGAAAATGGAGATGAGTGGTCAGGGAAAGATCCCCACCGCAGGGCTTGGTTGCTGGATTTGGGGGAAAACTGCTCGGGATGCTGGGCGAGGTGTAGGAGACGGCGAGGGTGCTCTGCCTGCCCACGGCTCCAGGCTCCCTACCATCTAGCCCTCCGAGGCAGTCTTTTTCGTGTGACAAGGGCAGTCTCTGAACAGGGCCTGAATGCGAGATGGATCGATCAGGATCTGTCTCTGGTGTACAGGGAGAGCTCAACTTTCCCCCGAAGGACTTGGGCTCCAAACAGCAGGGCTGGGGGAAGAGGGAGGAGAGGTAAAAAGAGTCGAGATGTGCTATGTACACGTACCAACTCCCCACGATGAATGCAATCATTCTGTATTGCAATCATGTACTAATAACAAGAAAATTAAAAAATGAACACCAAACAAAAGTGGGTTCCACTGGCAAGGAAGAGAGGGGAATAGAGTGGCTGCTCCGTTCTGTGTACTGGGCACATCATCTGAGTCTACTCCCTCTGAGCAGTCAGCGGCCCTCTACCCACCCATTGGTCTGCCTATCTCAGCCTATCCGCCAGTCTCTGCTCAGGACTGTCTCCCTGCCTGCCCATCCACGTCAGTCTGTGTGTCTGCTGCCCATCCATTTATCACCGTCTCTATTTGTCTTTCGGTCTAGAAATAAGATTACTTACGAGCTGGAGCATCTGGTCAGTACGTCCATCTACCCACCTTGAGTCCTGTCCGCCATCGCCCTTTTCTCACTTATTCATCCCACGTTTAACAAACGGATGGTTCTTTTGTTTCCTTTCCCCCTCCACAGAAGAGTCTGAAGTAACCCATGAAACTCACTGCCCTAAGCATGGACCACAAGGTCCCAGCAAGAAGGACAGCAGCAGGGCCAGGTCACCAGCGTTGCCAGCCAGCCCCAAGTACAGCAGCTGCTGTCTTCCCAGGTCTTGCCCAGGAGGAGCTGGGCCGCCCAGGGTCTCTGGCAGCGGTGGTCGGGCCCTCTCATGAGCGCCCGCAGCTGAGCTCCCACAGTGATTCTCTTCATTCATTTGCTCCTGAATAGATATTTGCAGAGCACCTTTGTGCACCACGCCCTTGCTGAGACAACAAGAAGGTGGATGAACAGGACAGACACAGTTCTTCCCTCCACGGGCCCAAGAGCCCCACGTACACAGCTTCGTGCTGTGTGACAGATCTCCTGTGTGCGCACACGCAGGTTCTCACATTCATCCTTGCAGACACACTCAGGCTGCCAGCCTCTGCAAACCTTTGCTGGGTCTAATATATGGATGGTGCTTAGGTCAGCGCTGTTCATCTTCACACACACACACACACACCCCTACAGTGTACTTCCCTGGGTCCCCAACAGCAGGCCACAGGAAGCGGCACAGGAGCCTTTCTGCTCCCATGTCTAATCTGGACTCTTTGAGTGACCCTGAGTGGCTGCTTCTTGGCCCAGCAGTGTTCCCTGCACACAACGGGGTAATGTCTGGCCCAGTGCAACCAGAGACCTTTCCATTCTCTCCGGCACCTCTCCTCACATTCCTTCAAGGCGTCAGAGTCACTTCCAGTCTGCCTCTCACTGTGACCACGTCTCTCTTTCCACCCATCTCTGGCCAGTGACCCCGTCGTGTCCCTGGAAGGTCTCCCCCACTTCCTTGAGTGTGACTGCACACCTGGGAATGGGTCTCTGTTGCTGTTTGCGTGGAGTGCTCCACTCACATCTGAGTATGTGCTTGAGCTACTGTGTTTGTATGTGTGTCTGCTGTGGGTCTGTGTGTTTTCTCTCTCTCTCTCTCTCTCTCTCTCACACACACACACACACACACACACACACACACGCTCTCTCTCGCGCGCTTGGCTCCCCTAATATGCTGAACGGGCCATTACGTCTCTTGCATGCAGGGCTGGGGTGGGGGGACAGAGGGAGGCAGCAGGATCCTGGAAGAACATTAAATCCCAAATAAAGTAGAAGATATTTTTTAAAATTACCGACTTCCCGTTTTCTCCGAAATGGAGTGAAATGGCTGGTCCCGAGGCAGGGCTCCGCAGGGCCAGCCACTGGAAAGGGGCAGCGCTTGGTTTTTTATTTTTGTAATAAGAGGAACTGAATTAGAAAAAACGGGGAAGGAAGAGCAGAGTCAGATTGTTAAAGGATTCAATGAGCTGTGGCCAATGTATTCGAAAGGTGCTTAAGGCAGCAGAGCTGCTCACCAAACACACACTTGTGAGTGCGCGCTCACACAGAGCCACACATCACGCTCACACAACCAAGACAAAGGCACATTCAGCCTGACAGCGTCGGGACACACAGACACACCACCCGTCCACACACGCCGCACTGCACAGCAGCACTCCAGGACGCATGCACCCGTCCAGGGATCTGGGGCAAACAGATGCACACGACGAGAAGGACACACACCTTCGCTGTCACTCAGACACACATGCCCCTCTGCTGGGTCAGCACAGACGTGTGCATGCTCTTCAGTGCAGCTGTCTCTCACACGTGCACACTCACCTCGGACTTCCAGGACAGAGAGCGCGCACACTCACGAACACCCACCGTGCCTGAATGATCCCCAGAGAACTTCAGGCCCCAGAGCTCCTCAGCTCACACACAGTGACCCAACACACACCCCATCAGCAACTATTGCCAGTGAAACTGCACACTTATGGAGTGACGTCCAGCTGGCCACTTCTGTCTGTTTAAACCTCACAACCATCCTGTGTGGCGGATACACCTGTCTTTACCTTAGATGAGGCAACAAGGCTAAGAGTTAAGTACTCTACCCTGTCATCTGGGAGCAGCAGGCCAGGTCAGGACCCAAGTCCCTGTTGCAGAATTTAAATTTGCACGAACAGAGCTGACACAAGCACACACACAGGCTAGCTCACATTCTCATGAACTTGACCTCAGGCCCAAGTGCACACCCAGAGAGCAACCTGCCTGTGTGTGCGCATGTGCACCTCCACTGCCCTTCCGGGTTTGCTGTTTTTCCAGTTGTCCCCCACCGGGGCCTCCTGCAGTGACCCTGAGCTCCGGCCGGTGTCTCAGTGAGGAGGGGCACGCGCTTCTTTTCAGTTTCAGTTTCGGCACCCAGAAACCCCCGCGCCGGGGCCTGGGAAAGGTGAGCTCCAGCTTTCCTGACGACTCCTCCCACTCCCTCTACCCAAGGGGACATTAAAAAGTGCTGACAGGGTGGGCAGAGGCCCCCGCCTGCTGGCCAGCCCGGCCCTTTCATCCTGCTGCCTCCCGCCGTACTTGCCCGCCTTGGCCCTCCCTCCCCCAGCCCTTCTCCATTACTCTACCGGCTGCTAGCCTGGCCCGCCCATTTGCCCCATCTTCCTCTCCCCACGGGGCAGGGGCTCCTCTGCCGGCCATGAAGGCCCCCAGGGCCCGACACTGGAAGACAGAGGGACACATCACACTGGTCCAGCCTCACTGGTCAGGTGCGCATCACACACACCGACAACCACACATGCACACCGTACAACAGCGCACATGGCCACCCAACATTCCGGCTCTACATGATGCTGTCATATGAAGGTATACACACCACCACACATCATGACACCAGCGAATACTTACACCAACAACCACATAAAAACACAGGGCAGTCAGAGTACACAGTCAACACATTCATGCACAAAATGGCACAATGCACCGATATCACACAGAAGGACATGCAACCACAGGTGATGCTGGTGGACCACAGTGATGACGGAACAGTAGTACCTGGCTCAAAGTAGCACTAAATGCTTTGCTATTTATTAAACAGATGAGGCAGGGGCAACACATTCACACACGAAACACACATTCACACACTATGATACACACGTACACTCCTTGCAGCCAAAACACATACCACAAAAAGTGGAAACAAAACTGGCTAAGAACACTTCACATGTGACCAAAGTCAGAAAAGCTGACAGAAGACTGCAGTGAATGATAAGAACCCAGCTCAGACACGGCTGGGGACAGGATATTTAGTTACTCTTGGCAACCAGAGATATCGTTCTAAAACACAAATCTAATCCTACAGTAAATTCCCAGCAATCCTGAGCAGTCTGCACAGCCTCATCTGGGAGGTGGTCCTGAGCTCCAGCCTCATTCACTCACCCTGCCCCACTCCCTCCTGCCACAGGGACTTGGCTAAGCTGCTTCTGTCTCCTCTACTCTTTTAGTTCACCTCTGGCTGTCAGCCCCGGGTCACTCCCTAATGAGGCTGAGCCCTCCCCTGACAAGGTGAACCTCTGCACACTGTTCATACCCACAGATGTAGTTTGCTGCCCTTCCCTATGCCCTGACTGAAAGTCTATGAAGGCACACACTGTCTGCTTTTGCTTCCTAGTAACCCCCAGGACTGGCACCTAGTAGTCGCAAGAGTTTATTGTATACCTGGCACATAGTAGGTATTCAATAAATATTTGCTGTGAATGAATGGCAAACACAAAGCATATAACGGGACACTGAAGGTGGATCTCAGCCAGAAGTCCAGAAGTGCTGGAATGGCAGAACTGGGGGACTGCAGGGAATCCTGAGCTTTGCCGCCTGCTGTGTGACCTTGAACGAGTTCCTTCACCTCTCTGGGCCTCTTTTCTTGCCCATCAGTGACAGGCTTGTACTTTCAGTATGTGCTCTGTGGCACCCTAGAGGCTCTCAGGCGCAGTGAGGGCTGCTGTGCTCAAGGCTTGGGGCTGGGGGAGCAAGCTCTAGCCACAGTACTTCTGCTTGTAGCTGTTTGTCTGTGTACTCATCATCCAACACAAGTTTCTTAACTTAGAAACATCCTCTGAAACCCCTGGGGTAGGAGATCTCTAGCTCCCTTCTGGACTACTACAATGAACGGAAGCAAGAATGGTTCCAACCCAGTCTGATACTGAGGCAGGAGCATGAGCTGCCTTTTATCTGCAATACTGTCTAAGTGGACCCCCTATATGTAGGCTCAACATAAGGAAGGAGCAATAAGAACCGGAAGGGTCCAACTGCAGGAATATTCCCCGGAGAGGAGTCTACAACATTCCCTGCAGATTCCTAACTTGACAGACTCAGAGACCTGAAGCTTGATGGGGGAGGACGGCAGGGCGACATTTCCCAGGAGGGACTGTGATAAAAGCAAGAGCCAGAAAAGGCAAGCTGGGCTGCAGGGAAGGTGCAGAGGCCCACACACATGGAGGACAGCAAAGTGGACGAAGGACAAACAAACTCTCATTCAAGAGTTTCTCATTCAAGGCACCCGAGGGAGCCAAGCTGTATGCTGGAAGAAGGAAGACCGAGGGCGGAGGAGTCAAGGAAGCCCCCACAGGAGAGCCTGATACTGAAGGCAGATCTTCAAGTTGTCTGAGATGAGAGCAGAGAAAGTGGCCTGGAGCTGGGGTAGGGCTGGAGGAACGCCAGAGAACAGAGCTGGCAGAGGTCTGCTCCTCTGCAGCTAAGGTGGCGGCCCCTGGGAGCCCATTCACGGAGGGAGTCCCCTCTCCTCTCCCTCCCCATCGGCCTGCTCCATCCTGCCCACCTTGAGCTCCCAAACTTCTCCAGTCACCAGCCTGCTAACCTGGCTCTACTGCTTCCAAACTTGCCCTTGCTGCTCCCAGTATCTAGGCCCCTTTCCTGTAGCGCCTGGCACTGGTAGCCACAGAAGCTTCCAGTTCCCCAGCTTTCCTGATGGGTCCTCCAGCAGATCTTCTCCAGCCTCTATGTGTGAAGATGGCCCAGGTCCATCTGCAGGTTCTCAGCACTTCCCCCTTCACTCTCGCCCCCATGAACTCGCCCACAACCAGGAATTCAACCAGCAACCCCACAGGAATGACCCTCAGGGCCCTATTTTAAATGTGTGTTGAGCATCAGGTACTCCATGAATCAGTACTTCAGGCCTGGCTTCAACCGGCAGCTCCAGGTCCTCACTGGATAGCTCCTCCCAGTGTCTCCATCAGCACCCTAAGTTCACAGCCCGCATCTCTCAGAATTCCCTCTCAGTCCTGCACCTGCTGGATGTGCCCAGCCCATTCACCATGCATTTGCCCTCACACTAGGCATCTTCTTTCAAATCCCACATCGTTGTCTCCATCTGCACACTTCAACCCTAGCCCCAGCCTGTGCGCCTCCAGGGCGAGGGTTTGCTCTACTCCCGTCCCAGATTCACCCTCTAACCTGACCTCTTCCTGTAAACATCACCCCTCATCCAGAACTCTGGGCTCTCCACTGCTGCTCAGTGACCAATGCTAAGGCAGCCTACCTTCGCAGACCTACCCTGACATCCCCTCTAGGAAGCCTGGTCTCCAACAGGGTACAATTCTTCCTACCCCTCACAGACTCCAAGCTGACTTCAATGCCAACACCTGCTCAGGCTGCTCAAGCCCTGAGATGGCTACTCTTTCATAAAGTTAAAT
Organism: Heterocephalus glaber; assembly: GCF_053883595.1. NCBI lineage: Eukaryota > Metazoa > Chordata > Mammalia > Rodentia > Bathyergidae > Heterocephalus > Heterocephalus glaber. Next base: position 7,522,078 of record NW_028258321.1, read on the forward strand.
GCCAACACCCTTTCTGGCTGCCACTTTTGTACATCTCAACTGAGGTATGACGACCATTGTTAGCATCCCTGCTCCCAGCCTCCAAAAGCTCCACTAGGCCACTGTGACAATAAAAATGTGCCTCGTTGAGTGCCACCACTGGATGCTGTTCTGCAACTTGTCCCCTCTGTGACCCACTTTGGGTTACTAATCTGCCCCAGAACTTTGTTTATCTCCCTCCCAGTCCTTAGTTTTTGGCTGGAGGTTGTCAGGAGTCAACAGTGGCAACAGCAACATTGCCTTGGTGGGACTTTCTGTGTGCTAGACACTGTTTCAAGTCCTTCCATGTGTCAATCCATTTAACCCTCACAACCCTAGGAAATATTACTTTTATGAGGAAATCAAGGGAGAACCCTCCCCAGGTCCCCTACCTAACAAGTAGCTGGTGAAAAGGCAAAGCAGAAAGCCACACGGGCATTAGAAAAACACCCTCCAAATAGCAACCTGTACGATCTTGGCCCTGTTACTTCCCCTCTCCAAACCCCGACTTCCCCACTGGTGAAAAGGCAATGGCAGAACAGCACCTTGTCGGTGGGGCTGGCTGAGAACTGGTCAGCCGAGAGCAGCGCGTGGCAAAGTGAGTGCCCCTACCGTGCTCCTCACGGTGTTCTCTCCGCCCAGAGCTTCTCTTAGCGATGACCCGCTCACAGGGGCTCACAGTTGGCCTCGGGCCCCTGGACCCCATGCCGGGCGGCTGCCCACACTGGCCCCTTCTTTCCGAGAGGTCCTTTGCTGTCCCAGCCTCTCAATGTGGCACCGAGACTGTTGTAATCGGGCCAGACCATGGCTTGCTTGCTCCATCCTGGTCCCAGACACAAGCATCAGTCTGGCCCAAGGCAAATCCCAGCCTAGCTCCCCAGTAAGGTGGTCACCTAGATGGTCCTTGGGCTCCCAGGCAAATCCTCCACAGCAGTTCCCCCGCGTGCTCTGCGTGCCCCAAGCCCAGCCCCACGTGGCTTGAAGGAGCAGACCTTGACCTCAACTGTTTTTAGGAGACCAAAGCCTGGGTCCAACTTGAGCCCCAGAATGTTATCCCACTCTTCCCACCTCTTTCGCTTTAACTTCTTCCAGGCCTTGGCTTTCTGTTCCTCTGTCTCCTTCTCCTACAAGAACTCAGGTCCTTCAATGGCTCCAACAAAGTTTTGCTGCACTTCCTTTTCAAAATACCAACCTGTCTCCATTTCTACGTACTTCTCAAAGAATAACCTGCTGCTGGCCACACTCGATGCCTCATGTCCTCCCCATCAACTCGCTCTCTGACCTCTACCATTGTGCTGACCTGTCACCAGCTTGATGCCCTGTACTGGTTTCTCACCTCCTCTCCTCTCCCGGAACTCCTCTCCAGAGCTGGCCCTGCTGACCAACCCGCCCGCGTGCTCCCTCCCTCAGTGGCCTCTACTCCTTGAGTCCCACTCCTACTCACCAGTGAAATATTCCTGGGCACACTCATGCCCACCCACCCAGCAGCTCTTCTCTAGCCAATCCTCACCACCCCGACTAAAGCGGGCTCAGCCCGAGCTTCTCTCCTCCAGGTTCTAGCCCCACAGTTCCTGCTATGGCCAGACTCTGGCCCTTCTCGCTCTCTGCACCAACACTGTCCCTGCCCTCTAATCAAGCTGGCCCTGTCACCATCCTCCAAACCTCAGCTAAACACGGGCTTCTGTAGCTTTGCTCCTCTGTAGACCAACACATCTTCTCTTACCCTGATGTTTTCATTTCCCACAAAATCATAATGAAAACACTAAAAAATAAATCCTACCCATTTTAAGTGGCTCTAGATGTCCTCTTCTGGGGACGCTTCTTTTGTAGGTGTTTGCCAGCAGAACCTCAAAGCCTTTGACTCTCCTTAACTACTGCCCTTCCCTTTTCTCTGGGTGATGCATGACTGCTGTCTCCCACACCAGGCCCCGGGGTCCTGAGATTTATAAGGCTGACATTCACATAGGTGTCTACCCTACAGGACTACGGTAGACTAAGTTCTCTTCCAGCTCCAGTGTTCAAGGGTTTGGAATGTCAGAATTCTCTCCAAAATGTTCCTCTGGGAAGATATTCAGTTTCTTGGAGGTGTCTTGAGTTAGCAGATAGCCAGGTGTCCATGGGCTACTGACAGGAACCACCCTGCCCCTTTTTATTTGGTACCGGGGATCGAACTCAGGACCTTGTGTTTGCCAGGCAGGTATGGCACTGCTGAGCTCCATCCCCAGCACCAGGAATACCCTTTCGGGAAGCTGAGCCCCAAGAAAAATGAGAGAATTCAGTGATATTCTGTGTGAAGGTCAGATGGGGGCAGATCCTGGAGACTCCCTCCCCTCGAGCCCATCGGGAAACCAGGAAAATCTCCTCACATAATCTAACAGTCCTTCACACACACACACACACACACACACACACACACACACAGACACACACAGACACACACACACACACACACACACACACACACACGACTTACTGCCTTGGGTGAGCCGAGAAAATCCTCCTAGAAGCTCTTATGAAGCACCCCTCTCCCTTCTTCATCTAAAGCAGGGAACATTCTGGGTCCTAGGACTCAGTGCCTGACCTTGACTCACATAGCACGGCTGCCCCCACGGGGCTTCACTGAGCAGCACAGGCGCCTTCTCCTGCTGTCTTGGCTCCATCAGATGGAAGCAACCTCTATCTCAGCCCTCCAAGAAAAGCTCCAGTGTACACCCTTCCCGCCTCCAGCTCCTTCCCACCTCTGCGCCTAGTACACTCTGAGCCCACTCCTTCCAACAGCTCTCTACACTGAACACCCACACTGCCACGGCCACCCTACCATCGACGCTGTTGCCATACCCAAGCCCCCTACGGCCCTCAGTGCGTTTCACCCCTGGAGGCCGTGTCCATGGGGACTGCTGCATTCCCACCTCCAGACTAACGCTGCCACCCCACCACGGCAGTCACCTGGAGAGCAAGCCTGTGTGCGCCCTCATCAGCCCAGACCCAGGAAGAGAGCCAGTGTGGGCGACGAGAGCTTCTCAAAGTGCCTCAGGGTCTTGGACACAGGATGCCCCAGGAAACTGATTAAAATAATTCCTGGGCCCCACTCAGAACAAAATGATTCTCCTGGTGGGCCAGAACATGCATTTCCAGCCTGCTTCTTGACGCCTGCAAACAACTCAGAATCATCGCCCTTCACTCCCAGCAACCCTGTGAACTTGGCCACCTCATTCTTTAGTCTTCTTGCCTGCCAGGACTCCTCGGCTGGCCCCGAGTGTGGAGCAGGCTTCCGGAAGTGGGCAGTGCAGCAAGTGCAGCAGCAAGCCTGGCCACCATCCCACCGTCAGGGGCTCAGGATCCCTATGTGGAGTGAGGGCGCCACGCTGTGGCCATGGCAGGGCAGCACGTCCCAGGGGACAGCATATTGAAGGACACAGGTTCAGGTTCCCTTCCACCTAACCTCCCCATTTTCTCCCCACTACCACGCTGACCCTCATCCTAGACCACTTTTACCGAATCCCCAATCACTGACCTCAGAAGGGCCAGGAATAGGATTCATAGGCCCATGTCTCTGGGCATCCACAGGAACCGAGAGAATGGAGATTCCTGGATTTCTCTTAAAATCCCTTAAAAGTGCTTCACATACACCACCCCTGCCTAAGGTCAGATTATACCTCGCCCCCAAGCCTTCATTCCAGAAATCTCAACACCCTAGACCTCTGGCAAATGCCTGATAGTTTTCATACTTATTGCCGTGCTGATTGCCTATTATATTACGTCATTACTAAGCCTAAAAACAAACACAGAAACGCTCAGAACTGGACCCGTACTCCACAGGCAGCCTGAGCACTTAAGGAATCAGTGAGGCAGCCTCCTCCCTTGGTCTGGCTGCTCTGGGTCAACGCCACACGAGGCTGTACTGGGCTTAGCAGTCACATCACACAGCTGACTCACAGAGTCTGCAGGCAACAAAACCCCAGGTCTTTTCTGCATGAGCTGCTGTCAAGCCAGGCCCACTGGCCCCCACCCCATACTTATGTCATTGATTTTGTTTTAACCTAAGTGTAGGACTCTACATTTATCCCTGTTAAATTTAATCTTGTTGGTTCCAGCCCAGTGTTCCAGCCTGTTGAAATCATTTTGAATCCTGACTCTTTCATGCCAAGTATTAACTGCCCCTCCTAACTCTATCACCTGCAAACTTGATAAGCCCGCTGCCTCCTTCAGCTGTCAACAGAAATGCCAGGACAGGGCCCAAACTGAGCCCTAGGGCATACTTCCGGAGACTTCTCTCATCTAGGCAGACATGGACCAATCATCAACCCTCACTCGGTCTGGCTCTTCAAGCTTTGGAGCCATTTGGTTCACATGTTTGTGCCACATTTACAGGTATCATGAGGGGCTCTGTCTGCTGGGTTGCTGGAAGTTTCTCTTGCCTGAGGCTGTGACTCCACACACTTTCTGCCCTAGAAACCTCCAGCATTATGTGTTCAATCCTAACTTCAGGGGACTGCAGACTTCCAGTGGTGCCCCTCCTGCATGACTTAAGGTGATGTTTCTGATGGACTATCTTTGCTAGTCCATACCCTATCAATCTGTGGCTCCACCGAAACTTCTGAAATTCTACCTCCTGCTGACTTCAGGCCTCCAGTTGTGTAGTGCGCCCCTTACCTTCTAAAGTCGGCCTTCATCCTTCTCTTGCGAACACTCTCCCAAACACTTCAAACTCACTTCCCATGTCTCCCAAACCTTCAGTAATCTGGTTTCCACCCCTCATCTTTGTCACCACACTACCCAGGCAGTGGGCACTGTTGGTGGAGGTGGGGCAGATTTACACCTGGCCCAGACAGACTGGGCATGCACACGCTACAGAGCAAGATCCGGGACCCCACAGACCAGAATCAGGCTGTGGTCACTGGGAAGCTCACAGGAACTGAGGATGAAGTTAGGGTTCAGGCAAGCTGTGTGGACGAGAGCAGAAACCTTCACTGGTCTGAGCCTGAGAACTCACGTTTTCCGAACACAGGGCCTGGAAGCAGTTCTGGAACCAGGTCAGACTGAAAAACAGTCTACCTGGAGTGGGGATGTTGAGAGCAGAGAGGGCAGGCCCAGCACTTTCCCTGAACCCTTATCCTAGGTACACAGCATCAGCCATTAGGAATCCCAGAGAAGCTAACTTCAGAGGTCACACACTCAAACACCTGTGTGTGTCACCAGGTCACTGAGACAAATCAGGTGTAGGTCCAAAAATGAGGACTGAAGACTGTGACCAACTGGAAAGAGCAGCACGAACAGCCAACTGTCATATGGGAAATGTGACTTCAATGCTGCCAGATCTCCTGACTTCCCAGTGGAGTCAGAAATCTCTTTAGATGGGAAAGTTTGACCTTTAACATTGTCAATTAATTTAAAAAAACTTTAAAAAAAACCCCAAAACAAAACAAAACAAAAACCCAAAACTTCCTAAGACAGTTATTGGGCAAACAAAAACCTATCTGTGACTCTAACCTGATCAGCCAGTAGTTATTTTTAACTGCTGGCGGTCAGTCGCCAGGTACTTGGAAAGACTGGGTGACTTAGGTTAGAAGCTTCTCTGTGAGTGTTTTGATCCCCGAGGGCGACTCTGTGTTCCACTGAAACAATCACTCGGAAATTCCACATATTCAACTTTTTGAAGTTACAAATCCAAAATCCTAGGTCTTTTCTAAGCTCTTAAATTTGGCTTACAAATCTTACTGTTTTGTTTATAAAACAAAGAAGTTTGATTTAATATTTGATTTATTATATTTAAACTCCTTTAAACACTTAAATGGAATTTATAAGGTTAATATATTTAAGTACTTCATTTATCTGACCAAAACATATTTCCTAAGTATGTAATTCTATCTCCAATAAATTATTTTATAAATACAGCAAATCATAAATCATTGTAAAGGTTCCAAAACTACATAAAAACTTAACAAGCTTTGGGTCAGGGATTTAGCTCAGTGGTGCCACTGCCTGCCTTGCAAGCACAAGGTCCTGAGTTCAATCCCGATCCCTGGTACCAAAAACCCCCACAGAAAACAACCCCCCCCCCAAAAAAAACCTTAGCAAGCTTTTGACATAAAATTCAAGTATAAATATCCAACACTTTTTAATTGCCATTACAAAGCAAACCTGTCACTCTAACAAATTATCTTCCATATGTCAAGGACTTAAAATACAAATTGCATAGATTCCTTAAAGCAAACACTAATGGTATGGGTTTGATGTTCCTAAACATGGCTATCCTTTGTTCTAAGGTCTCCATAATTAAAAGATGCTTATCAAGAAAATAACTGATGTAACCCTATCTACTTTGGGTTACCTTCTCAGGTGGCTGAGGTTAAAAAGCAACCAGAAACACTGGTTAGGCCACTGACTGGATTCTAAAAGGGACCCAGCAACCCCTATTGATGGCCTTCAAAGCCCTACCGCAGGGCTTCTGTTACATGAGGAGGTGGTTTGTCATCTTGTATCCTGAGCTGATGTTCTCCAGCACCTAACTGTACTTCGTCACACACGTCTAGAACCCCATTCAATGTGTCATAACCTGGACTGGGTGGTATATTTCCTTGGCTCTGAAAATAATTAACACTTTTTTCCCGTTTTTCCTTTCTTTCTAAGAGGACCACCACTTTGATGTTTTAAGATGATACTTGACTGAATGTAGGAGTTTTTACAACCCTGGCCTGTGGTCACTGTTCCTAAGGTGATGTGGACCTTAATTTAGTGCCCTGTTCTAGTCTGACATTTCCCTACAATACTTGAGACTACTGCTCCACCTCAGCCCCACACTCACGATTAGATGGACAGAGGACCACATTCCGTGTCCCATACTGTAGAGTCCTGCCTCCACTGATGTCCCCCTGGAAAAGAAGGGAAACTTGGCATTGTTCACACTGAGGCAGACACCTGAGTCCTCTTTTTCATGCTGGGTGAATTGGATGCTTCCTAAGGAGAAAGACTTGGAAGAAAGGGAACTAACATTTACCAAGCACTTAGTGGGTATTGGGCACTGAGTTAACTTTCACTGAGCTGTCCTTTCCATATCCAATGGCCCTGTGATTCCACCTGTCAGGAAATCCGACCTGAGACTGTAAGTAGGAATCTAACAGTCTCATTGTCAGGGAAAGGTGAAACCAAGATTCAAACCTAGTTCAGGGAACAAGAACAAGCACTTCTATAGTGCTGTTGTCTTTAGAGATAGGACAAACCGAAGGGGACACTGTGCTTCTACCACCATAGTCTGCCTTCAAAGCAGCAGGCTTTACCTTCCTCAAGATGCCAACAGCCAAAAGCTTGACATGAGGCAGAACCACCGTGAGCCTCAACATGTTGACAGCAATGTTTCCTGGAATACACAAGATAGTACCTGAGTTCAAAAGCTACAACCACAATGAGGTGTCCCCACAGAGGCAGATACTATGATGCCATGGAAAGCAGGTGTATGAGTCATGTCTGAAGCCAAGCACAAGGTCAGTAAGTTAACATTTACTCTGGTCTCCTATCTTGTACGAAAACTTTCTTGAAGTTCAATGGCACAGTGACAAAAAAGGGTTATCGCACGATTCACTGCAGTCAAACCTGCAACACTGGCTCCTGCGACTGACCTTGGTAAAGATCTGGACTTCAAGGAGGCAGTGACATGGCTTTCTATACGGAGCTGTGATCTGAAAGTCCACTCATTCCTTGGAGCCACTGGGCAGGTCTTCATCAGCTGATTCAAGCTTTTCCAACATATTCTGAGATGACTCCATATCTTATCATGAAAGGCTTAACTGATGAAAGTGTCTGGATCTGCTATTCTGCCAGGAGTCAGCCGAGACTGGCCTCGTGTGTGTAACTGAGCAGGAGGTTACTGAGTATCACGGTGAAAATGTGTTTCCATTCCTCAAGGTGCTCAAGTTGAAGCCAAGATTTAGCACCAGCAAAGCTGTCACATCTTTGTAAGGTTGCCAATGCACAGAAATACTCTCCTTTAGAGACTACCAACCAACCAAGGACTCACTTTCAAATCTACCTGAGCAGGAAACAGAGGACAGTCTCTCTGAAGATGATGATGAGCTGGGAAGACGAGGCAGCGATTGAGGACATCTATCAAGTCACAAAGGACATTAAGGCAACACTCCAGTCACAGCCTAAGTCAGGCGATACCACTGCACTTCTCTGGGTGCTACAGCTCTTGAGTCCACTGCTGAGTCCTCATACCAGTGAGTCCAAAAAATAACATTCTCCAATATTCTGATCACATGAAGTCAGCCCAGCCTGGAGACCCTACCACATCACCCAAAATGCCCTGACCATCTGGGCCTACACCTCCACCAACCCATCAAGCTCAAGGTGCTCTAGTTGTTGACACACAGCCTTGCAAGGCTAAAACTGTTCATCCAACACGGGCATATACCATGACCCATGAGATCTACAAAACATCAATGCAGACAGTGAAGAAGCCGTGTTGCTGGTGCTGAACTCACCAGAGCACTGCTGAGAGCACCGAGACACATACAGAACCAAGTGCAGAAATGACTCCTGAGCAGCTGGAAGAAGTCACTGTTCACTATATCTCAGAATATTTTGCTCCAACTCATGACCCAAGACTGGATTAGTTCATGACCAATACATAGGCTAGCCAGAGATTATTTCCATGCTTAAGGATGTAAGTTGCTGTGTCAGGTCACTGAAACAGGAGTTGGTAGCCTAACATTATCTTCAATGTCTCAACCAAAGCAAAGGAATTTGCTGATCTTTGTCCAGCCATGAGGCCACAACCAGCCCTGAAACTGAGTATCAAGCACAGAAACAACATGCACTTGTGGAGCCCTCAACAAGTGGAGGTAGGCTTGACCCCACTAACCCATGGCAGGACCTACACTGTCTTAATCCCATCACAAATACACCCAGGATTTATGTCACTAAGAGTAGTTAACTGGGGGCGGGGTGGGGGAAGACAGACTAGTCCATATAACTTTGAAAGCTACTCTTGCTCGCCATACTGCTTTTCCTTCCTACATCAACATCCTTACTAGTCAAATTTTGGCACAGTGAGTGTTTTAAGGAAAATGCTGCTTCAGTGATTTCTAGGACCAAGGAGGCTCTTGCATGGAAACTTTGGAACTTCTGTACCCACCTCTGGAAAAGTTCTCCCAGTAACACCCAACCACTGACATGTATTCAATGCTTAGTTAATGCAGCACTTTCACATATATTGTCCCACCAACCCGGGAAGGGAGGAGTATTACTAACCAACATTAATGATGAGGACAGCTAGGCATGGTGAAGCACACCTATAATCTCAGCACTTGCGAGGCTAAGGCAAGAGGATTTCCGTAAGTTTGAGACCAGCCTGGGCTACATAGTGAGTTCAAGACCAGCCTGACTTACACAGCAAGACCCAGTCTCAAAAAACAAAACCAAAAACCATATACACATACAAACAGGAGGGGACTGTGACACAGCAAGACTAACATGCCTAAGTCACACAGTCCTCGAGAAGTACATTCCACACTTAGGTTCCCTGGCACTCACCGTGTTCTTTCTACTCGGCAGCTATGTTCTGCATTTACCCTCCTGCTTCATTTCCTCTGTTCTGAGGAAGAGACAGCAACCCAGAGTCTAGGTCTTTCTTCTTATTCTTCGAGATCCTGCTGCAGCAAAACCATCTTTATTCCTAACTCTGCCCTTCGTGGACTTGCAGTCCCTTCCACCCTTTTCTTTCCATTTTGCTTCCCCTACCCATACTCACCTTTTCTGTTATTCCATGGTAGCTTGACTCAGAGTAGAGTCAGAAAAGCCCTGCTACCAGTATAAAACACTGTTCTTAGGCAATATTCGTACTAACCCTGTGTCCTGAACACCAACTCTGAGCTGGGGTTTCAGAAACGTTCTCAGAAAACCTCCTAACAATGCTGCAGGACACACAGGACTTCCTACTTCCCACAGGGGCAGAGGCTGAGGGCCCTGCAGGTGGTTACCTAGGGCTGCAGAGTTAGGAGTGGCAAGGGAGAACTCAAGCCTCAGAACCACCTCCAAGCTCCATTCTGGGCAATGCATCACACAAGTCCTCATGAGAACACAGCCTTGCCCACTAGAGTTGCTGGGGCTTTGCTCAAGTAACACGGCCAAGAGTGCAAGCTCAGCTGGGCACGGCAGCACATGCTTGGAACCTCAGTAACCTCAGCAGCCGGGAGGCTGAGGCCCGCCTGGGCTACATGGTAAGTTCAAGGTCAGCCTGATGATGAGACCGTGTCTCAACCCCAACCCCCAGAAGAGTGCGACACAAAAGTGGAAGGAGGTGGCCTTTTCAACCCTACGGTCGTCTGCCTCTAGACCAGCAGGGCAGCCTGTGCCCATCTTCTCCCGCGTCCCTGTCCACTACACATGCTGCACACAGCCCAGGATCCCCTGCCTGCCCTCTACCACTCCCTGACTGCACAAATCAGTGCCTCTTCTGAGACCTCTTCTCTTATCCCCTTGGGGGCAAGTCCTGATGTCTTTTGTTTGCAGTGTGAAGTATTTTTCATATTAAAAGAATTTGGGGAGACCATCTATCAATGACAGTGGTGACAGGGTGCTTTGAAAGTCTAAGGTCAATGAGAAGGACTACGGAATGCTAGCACAAAGAACTGATGCTTGTATCTGCACCCTGCTCAGGAGTTGACGAGATAGGTCCTGAGATTGGACACAGGGCCTCTGTCAAAAAGCTTGATGGGAGGCCAGCCTGGCCTTCATACTGAGTTTAAGGCCAGCCTGGACTACATATTGAGACTCTGCCTCAAAAAAAAAAAAAAAAGCTGGATAAAGCAGACTGTAAGAAGGCAGCCTGAGGCCTCCAGAAGCTAAGGATGACAGCTTGCTATGACCTCACATAAATTCATGTAACCCTAACAAGGTGAGAGTAATGTTATCCCCATGCACAGGAACCTGAGTTTCAAGCAGTTTTGTCTTTTTCTCGAGGCCACACAGAATGGCACATCTAGTGTGTAAAGCATCCTCAATCACTACCCACAATGCACTATATGCTATATTCCAGAGAGAATAAAAACTGCCAGATGTACATCAGATTTCATTAAGGACCAAACAGGATAGACTGTAATGACGAGGTGAATAGGTCTTAAGCAAACACAGTGAAACAGCACAACTGGCAAGGCCCGAACAGTAGACACCTAAGGCCCAGAACCAGCTGTCTAGAAACAAAGGTGAGGGCACAGTGACTCTAGTGGCCTGCAGCTGAAGGATGGCTTAGCCCAAGGCATCTTCTTCACCCCAGGGACAGCACTAGGGGCACCAGAGGGGCTACACAGGGGCACTGCAGAGAGGCTTGGCTCCGAGTGGAGACAAGGGGAGGTGGCTGGAGGTGAGATACCTTCTAACATCGGGGGTCAAAGGCTACTGAAAATCCCAGCCAGGCAGAAGGTGCTTCAGGCTGAAGTCTGAGTAACTCGATTCAGTCTCTTCCAACAGGGTCTGGTCCAGAGACCAGAATGCCAAGCACAGTGGAGTGGCTACAAATGAGCGATCTATCTGCACTCCAGGGTAAATGTGGGTTAGCAACCAAACTGATTTTCAAAGATTGCTGGGACTAATGACTTCTTTTTGGGATCTATCATCTGGCCCTTTCCCTGGAGTAACTCACAGGACCCTTAAACACGGAACAGTCTTTATCTTTGGACCAGGAGAAAGAGAAGCCAGAGGAGCAACTTTTTGCTTCTCCCCAATCCAAGTAACAACTATACAATTTCCAGACCCCAACTCAGACTGTCACCTCCTGCAGGGCTCCCATGAACACTGAGGTGGGTCACATGCTTCTCTTTGGTGCACCCTGAACTCTCCTGCTTGCTGACTCCCCTGCTGAATTGACAGCACCCAGGGAAAGAACTAGCATTACTCCTGGAACAGAAACACACACGAGATAGTAGCTACTAATTATCTCACTCGTATTTTTCTGAATTCTCTTCTGAATGCCCCTCTGTTCTGGATCAACCTAAATAGACTTGTAACTTAACAGATCAAGGAGTGTGGACTACAAGCAAACTAAGGGGCTTGATCTGACTGCCATACTTTTTTCTCTGGTACCGGAGATCGAACTCAGGACCTTGCACTTGCAAGCCAGGCAAGCACAGCGCCACTGAGCTAAACCCCTGGCCCCTGCCATACCGTCTCTTCCAAAGGGCTTTTGAAAGATTGTTCCCCAGTGACAGCAGTGGAGATGGGGCTCTTGTGAGTCTGAGGTCCCTGAGAAGAGGTGAGGCCTGGTACCAAAAGCAGAAGCTGAAGCTCACACCGGGCCCTGCCCAGGAACTGAGCCTAGGATCTCTTGGAGTGAGGAAGAAAGGGGATCAGCCTGTCACTCAGTGATAGCTCCTTGCCAGGGGCCAGGATGCTGCGACAGTAAGAATCTGCCTAACCAGGTAGAAGAGGCATCAGACACTCCTCTGGACGAAGTGTAGGAACCGAAACTCTTTTGTCTGCTTCCAACTCCATAGATGTCTCTTACGGACCTTTCTTCTTGTTCTTCCCAGTGCTGTTCTCTAAAGGCAAAGAATCACTGGAAATCTGTTTAGACATCATTGAAGCCAAGTTTCCAAGTCACATAATAAACATAACCACCACCCCCACCACAGTCATTTATTAAGTGCCTGCCAGGCACTGTGCTAGAGCTTTACACACTGTTTCCATTAACCCAAGCCTGAGGTAGTTTCAACATCACTGTCCCCAGCCCTACATATCATTTAGTTGAGAAAACTCAGACAGGTGAAGTAAATCAACATAGGTCAAACCCAATTAGAAGTGGCAAAGATAGAAATCCAGACTGATATTTACCTCTAAAATCCATGCTTTAAGACCCTACACTAGACTGTTTTCTATAGAGAGCTAAAGGACACATCTTCTTTCCCAAACTACCAGAAACCAGATGTTAGGGGTAAGGGGCCATTTTAGGGTTTCTTGCACTCAGACTCCTGGAGAACACAGTCTGGCACAAGCCAACCACCGGGCCCCTTTCTCCTGTCCCACCCTCCAGAGCCCCCTCATCCCAACCTCCACTCCTGACACCAGACTACTCAGTGTGTGCTTTCCCTTCTGGCACTTAATAGACCCAGGGGATCAGACAAGCTTGGGGACATCGAGCCAAAGACCTGAGAGAAATTAGACGGTCACAAGATGCCTTTCAACCATAAATCACCGGACCCTAAGGCACACAGATAGGAACACAAATTGCAGTTCTTCTACCCTGGTTCATCAAACCTTGCACCATTTGTAGTCTTCTGACCAACTTTCTACTCCCCAGACCCTGGTTCCCTATTATTCTCTAGGTTTCTTCTCTAACTCACTGATCATAGGCCCACCAGCCCAGAGGCTGCTTGTTTGTGCTCGGCAGGACCCCATGGCCTATGAGGAGTAAACTAAAGGACAATCAAAAGGGCCACCAGAGCGAACAAGCTGATCCAAGACGTCTGACGGGAATGGCCAGGGAGCAGAGCAGGCAGAACAGGACTGACTAGGAGTACAACAGAGCTTCCTGAGGTCAGAAACAGAAGGTGAACAAGGGTGACGGCAGGGAGGGGCTCCTACAGGGAATCTGTCCATCTGAGGGAAGGGCAACTGCTGAGCAAAAAGGCCTTGGTGCAGGGACCACTGGAAAGCCCAGGCTGGGGAAAGCTAATGAGAAACTCAGCGAAGTGCTAGAAAGGGAAGCTGAACATCCCATTAGAGCAGGAAGTGAGAGAACACCAAGAGAAGTGGGAGGGACCAGAGAACTAGCAGCTAAAGGGCTCAAAGGGGAGGACATGCATTCAGAGGGCAGGGCCTCAGGAACCTCATAAGCTACTTATTTCCAGGTAAATTCCACTATCTAGCCCACCTCGGGAAAACTGGTCACTAAGGGTCATTGCCTGGAGCCTTTGCTAAATTCCGTGCCAGAATCTTGAGGGTAAAATACCCAGAGGTAGGGAACATACTGAGGGGAGACAGCCCCATTCTTGAGAAACTCACATTCTGAAAGAGCCAGCACTAAGCCCTCCCTGTTCTTGAGGAGCCCCTTGATGTAAGGAACCTTCTATAAATAAGACTCAAAACTAAGGCACCAATGCCGCTTGGTGCAAGTTAATACTGTCCTTGGAAAGCCTGAAGGGGGAGACGGGAAAGAGGCAGTGACTCAGAAACACAGGAAGATCCCAGTCAGAATACTCCATGCCTTGAGACTCAGCCTCTCAGCTAACCTCAGCGCTGGGTCATGTCTGGGCCAAGGGCTTCAATGCTGTGCACAGTCACTAACGTGCTGATGTAGAAAAGCAAAAAACAACAAAGACTCACTGCTGGTGGGCTTGGGGAGACTAGTCCCTCCCTGGAGAGCCAAGGGCTCAGAGCAGCCTAGAAGAGCAAGTGGTGCTCTCTACTCGACCTCCTCAATGACCCCCGACCTTGTGCACGCAGGGTATTCAGCATACAGAGGGTGGGTCCCAGTCCCACCCCTGCTCTGCCATGCTTTCCTTCCCAGCCAATTGGAAGCTCACGGGGTCTGATGACAACCGGGTTTCCCTCACACCCTAGTGATGGAACATGACAAAGACTTAGCACAATTGCGGGATCAAGAGTGTTGACTATTAAAGAAACATTTCCCCAAACAACAGACACATGTCAAAACTCTCATTATTCTTTGTCCTAAGGGTTGTAAATTTGACATCATCCATCTCTTATCTTTGTTGGCTCATGCTCAAAGACGTCTGTTCCTGTACCTACCTCAGGCTGGGGACTTGTCTTTGTTTGGCTATAAAAGCTCTTCCCACTTGTGGAAACACTAAAAGGGTATTTTGCCCAGGTGTCTCTGGGGAGCAGAAGCAATGTCTCCACATACTGGTCTGGGCCATCGTTAAGAATCCTTTCCCCCATCTCCTAACAGATTCAGATTAATGATTGCTCATTCCTAATTGTCAAATTTCTTTTCCTTCATCCTGTGTCTAATCACCAGTGACAGAAACCATTACGCAAATGAGAGCAGACGACTTCCCCCAACTGTTCCCGTTGGTAAAAACCTTGTAATTTAGAGCTCTGATTTGTAGGGGAAGCTGGTCTCCCCCAGGCATCCTGGGCATCTGCTCAACTGATGCCCAGAACAGCCCCTCCTCTACCTCTGACCCCATCTCCCAAACAAATATTTGACTTCACAAAGTAAGTTTCCTCTGTACCTGGGGTGTGAAAATAGAAGCGTGCAACATGGCTGACCTCTAGGCAGGCCCAAGTTCCCATTTTGCCTTGGTGTATCTGCTGCACTCGCCGTCAGCTAGGATATGGGGTAAGCAAGCTACCAGCAACTTCTGCTCTACCACAAGCAGAATTTGAGCCTCAACAGTCCTTACCCTTAGAGAAGCAAAGGGAGGACTGCCAACTCTCTCCTGGGGGAAGTGGCAGCAGACCAATAATCAAGACTCTTGCTGGGCGGGGTGGCACACACCTGTAACACCCACCACTTGGTTGAGGCAGGATTGCCTTGAGTCCGAGGCCAGCCTAAAGTACACAGTGAGTTAAAAAAAACCAACTCTTAGCAAGCTGGGTAAGGGGGGCCACTCCTGTAATCCCAGCATTCAGGAGGCTGAGGCAGGACTGCTTCGAATTTGAGGGCAGCCTGGGCTTCGAAGTGAGACTCTGTCTCAAACAAACAAAAACAAAAAAGCCTCTCAGCACTCATCTAGAACTAAAGCTTCAATTTTATGATGAACAAGAATGCTGGGAGAACTATGAGACCTATTAAAGGGCACACAGTCATGTGACAGGATCTAGAGTTCAGTCCCCCAGCCTCCCCCAGCACTCTTAACTCCTAATACAGCTTCCCACATGTCTTTAGCTAGAGCCCAGGGCTGTAAACTGAAGCTAGGCCTTCCGCATCCTCCTGGGCTGACTCCCTGCAGACACTGTGCCAAGGAGAGGACCTGTGGTATGAGGGAGGGAAGTAGGAGAACCAACAGTTTGGTTGAAAGGCAGAAGTGGGGGGTTTGCAGCCAAACAGCGCTAGATTTGAATCTTGACTAATCACTTAATCTCTGTGAGCATGCGTCTTCCTCTGTAAATTCACAATACCTACTTTGCAGGCACCTAAAACTCTAGGGTCAGGGCCAGTTCTGAGGCGGTCCCGGTTAGCCTCCCCCCTGCCTCCCCTGAGCCACAGCACCCTGGAAGGATCAACCAGTGGCACCCAACTCCTTGCTGCCAAACACCCGCACCTTGGAGGGTGGAGCCAGGAGCACAGACGACACGCTGAGAATGAAAGTATCTGCTCTCTCCAAGGGTCACTGTGGCCAAGTTCATCCTCCATCTGCCTTGTTCTCTTTGCTGTGCTTCTCTTTTCCAAAAGAGATGGAGGCATGGAGTTCACTGCAATCACATTTCTCAGCACTGGCTGTATTTGCAAGAGCCATGCTTGAGAAGGTGCCATGTCTGCACACCCACACTGCACCAGAGAACCCCAGAAGGGGGCATTAAACAAACCCCCCTCCCCAAAACACATACATAGGTGCATACACATATACATACAGATCTCAGTCCACCAGGGCACTGTAAACTGAACTTTAGGAGTGAGAGCAATAGCTCAGACATTAGAAGTAAACCTTTGGCAAAAAAAAAAAGAAAAGTGGATGAAAATAAAACCAGAGATTTCCAACTTCCTCTTCCCTTCCAGAGAAAAGGATGATGGCGGGACTGGAAGTGAGTAGATTCATGGCCACCGCTCTGCCCAACTCCAAAGGCCCACTCCTACCGACTAGATGTGAAAGATGTCTCTTTGTGCTGTGCAAAAGCCACCTGCTCAGCTCTAAGCTGAGCCCTGAGGGGTTCCCATCAGCAGTTACTAACAGAAGAGAAAATTCTACTTTCATGTCCTACCAGCTGCCCTCAAGGGTGGCGCGTGGCTTCTGGCAGAGGCGCTGGCTTTAAGAGGCAGGGCTACACCTTTGCCCTTGCCCTGAGGTGGATGCAAAGTAGTGTTAGCTGCCTAAGCCTGACCCCATTTCATCTACTCAGCCAACAAGCTCAGCAGGAGTAGAGGACGTGGCCCAGACAGGAGGGCATAGGGCCTGGAGGCTCTAGCCAGACAGCCTTAGGCAGGCTGCACTGAGACCTGACCAACATATGACGACTAAAATCTGAGTTAAAAAGCTGTAGGATAAGTCAGCCAGTACCTCCAGGGGCTCACACTACACTGTCACAGTAGACAAGGCAAGCAGTGGAGAATCCTGGTAAGCAGGGAGGCTGGCCGGTGTGGACACACACATACAAGTGCACGCTGGCACAGAGGCTTGCACTCCGAGCCCCGGGAGCCACAGCTAGGAGAACTCCCTTGATACCTAGTACACGGGCAAGAGCTGCTACTGAAAGAGAAAAGCTGTGTTTCTGTAATCTGGAATGTATGCCACTCCTTGGTTCGTTCGCTCCAAGGTTCCTTTCTATGGATGGCTTGAGCTTGTAGGTCCCAGACGGAACCCTATCTGATCCTCTCTCACTGGAAGCCATCTCGGCTCTCAATGGCAAGGCCCTGCAATCTGGCCATTAGGGTCCCAGGAGCCATTTCCACCTGGCCTGCAGCCTGGCTCTTCGGAAAATGGCGGAGGGCACACTGACCTAATGGTTAGACTTTTGCTGTGGCCCTGCAGCCCAGATGTAGTGGGGGGTCCAAGAACATCTCCGCTCTCTCAGGCTGAGGCACCGAGGTTGCAGGAGACAGGACAAACAGCCAGAAGTGATTCCCTGATCCAGGAGAGAACAAGGAACAGATAGATACACGTGTGTGCATGCACACACATCCCAAGGTTGACAAGACTAACACACACGGACATGATGACAATCAGAAGCTGGGACTCCACACACTGAATGCAGGACTTCAGAGGGCAGAGAGGGAAGGTGCTGGGGCACAAGAGGCAAGGATGAGAAGTCCCTCTGAATGGCAGCAGAGTGTAACCACTCTGCCTTGCCCCAAACACCTGCCTCAGGGCCTTGGCAAGAGTCCAGTCCATTAAGTGCAGCGTGCAGTACTAGTGCTTGGAGTCTCCTGTCCTCATCAACGAAGTCGTGTGGACGGGACAGCAGGTGGCTTTGACCCCTGGCAGGCTAGTTGTATCGGCCCTTGATCATTGTGTTCAACAAGGGCCCCACCTGTAGAGACATGAGGAGCCAGTCAGAACTGCTGTTCCCTGTCCCAGAATTGAACCTGATGTACCTAGAGATATTCAATGTCCAGCCAAGGACAAGGACAAAGCGTTCATTCAATCTTGTGAACCCTCTAATCAATATTCTTCCTGAAGGGCAACCTAGTATTCTGGAGCAGGGGGGCGGTGGTGGTTACATGTTGTGCTACCTTCACTCTCACAATACCCTCTATCTGCAAGTAGCACCAAAGAGACAGGAGGTCAGCGGAGCTGAGAAGCCCTCACCCCCGAGAGTGTGTGTCTGCATGTTTCTCCAATGTCCCTGAGCAATGTCAAATGCTCCTACAGCCTCAACAAAAGGCCACGTGCAATTGGGCCTGGTGCCACTTCCCAACCTCAGAGGCACCTGCGGATGCTGAGGCTATCAAGGAGGAAGCAAAAACATTTCAAATACAAACCTCTCCCATTTACCCAATGGATTAGTGGTACATCTGCGTGGGAAGCAGGTCTCAACACTACCTAGAGCAGCCTTGGCCCAGCTGAGAGAGAGAACACAAGGAGACACTTTACTGCATGCTTCCTGTTCCAAAAGAATCCCCTCAGGAGTCCCCAGCTGGCACACAGGCCCCGTGGGGAACATTACTACCAGCATGGAACAGATTCTAACTGATCCACCAGTCAAGCCCAGCTCTCACCAGAAAAACAAGGATTCTCTAAACATACCCATAACCTCTATGGAGACAAAGGAGACAAAGGAGTTAAGAAGGATGCCACACCAAGTCTGACTCACCTCTTGTGGGTTCCCTAAGGCCTCTCCAAGCATCTTCTCAATATTTCTCATAATGGCCACTTTCTGATGAGCTTTGAGAGGATATTCAATTCTCTTAGGGGTGGGAGCCCCCTACAAAGGAAGCAGAAGGTCAGGAAATGCCTTTAGCATTTCAGTGTCGGCCCAGTGCTCCTAGTAGCATTCTCCTTTCTAAGAAACTGATTCAATCCTTTCCTTCTTCATCTTCCCCCACAGACCTCAGAATCAATTCCAGGGATGGCCAATTACCCTGATCCAGCCAAAATCATTCATTCCATTTACCGCACCCCAGCCCCAGTTCCATCAAATAAACAAGAGAATATACTCACCTTATACCAGAAGTTCACAGTGATGGTGATCCCCCCATTTAGCAAAGACTCTATGTGATGCCACCTGCAAGGAAACAACAGGCTCCGGGTTACTTTTCATAGGAAGGAGTGGAAAACTAAGCAGAGCAGAGTAAAGGGAAACAGTGAAGACAGAATCACTATGCTCATCCATCACTGGGCTACAGGCAGCAAAGTTCAGTTTTCAAATACCAAAAGGCGAGGACAGCCACAGGTCTCTGGGATCTTACTGGGTTTGAGGAACCGTCCTCCTTTCTTTCCCCAGTCAGCATGCTGACATCTGAATGTTAACCTTCCCGTACACGATAACAATCTTGCCACAACTCAGAAGGGACATGGATAAAGCTTTCCAGGGAATGAGAAAGAAAGTTCCCAGAGGGCCCAATCCCTAGCCTCTTCCTCACCAGTACATTGGGATGTAAAGAACATCACCAGGGCCAACCACTGTTTCATAACCAACCACGTTTTGGAAATTGGGGAATCTCTCATAGTCAGGATTGTCAAAGTCCACCTACAAGGTTCAAGAAAAAGAAAAAAGTCAGTCACTAGACTGCAACCAAAACAACCACGTGCTAGTTACCTTGATATTCTAAATATGGCCTGAAAATATCTTTAGCTCTGCAGGAGAAATGCAAGGTACATTTCTCTCTTGGAGAATAACATAAGGCAGTCCAGGCCTAAGCATTAAATGATAAAGTCCAAGGCTTCAGTGTGCCTGACATCTGAAGACTACTCAATGCCCTGAAGATAGGAGAAATCAGAACTCATCCATCTCCGAAACCTTCAGCAACTTTCCTCCCCAAACAAATTCTAATCAACAGATTCCTACAAGGAAGGAGCAGATGTTTCTCGCTGGCCATGAAGTCAGCCAAGTACCTCACTTAAATCCAGAAAATATAAGTGGTATATCACTTTTATTTACCTTTCCCCGTATCAAAAAGAAACAGCATACATGACAAAAGAAAGCAATGATTAAATGCAACGGAGACATATATATTCTGTTCATGAGCACACTGTAAGCCAACCAAACAGAGTAACCTGAGTCCATCAGCATTAATGATAAGAGTCTGCTTCTGAGAAATAGCTCAATGGGCTGTTTATACTTAAAAACAACTGGGGACCACTTAAGGAGCCTGGAATATGTGAAATTATACATACAATATGTGAAGCCTACACTACAAAATTATCCTCTAGGTTTGCCTATAAGGCAACCAAACTGCAATCTAACCTGGCCTGTCACCACAGGGCAGGAGAACAACATTCCAGCCACTCCTCTCAAAGGCATTCCTAGAATTTGAAGTTCCACATCCTTCCCCTGCCACACAAAGCTCACCTGGCTCTGTCTGTCACATGGGTGATGGACAGGATATGGGTAGAGGCACTCAAACTGATCCGGTGGGAATAAGATGCATCGCTTATGGCCTTTTATCTGAGCAAAGAAGTTCTGTTGTTCATCATAGTGAGCGGGTGTCACATTTCCTGTAGGAAGAAATACATTTCTTTATCCAAAGTAGTGGCTCTACTGCACAGGTTAAACAGTCCTGGAAAGGAAAACTCCTAGCTAAGGGCTTCAAGTCAAATTTAAGCAGAATCAGAGATAATGTAATTACAACTCTTAGCAAATTAAGTGTTATTTTTTTTCTTTTTTGACACAAGGTCTTGCTAAATAGTTCAGGCTGGCCTCAAACTCACAGTGATCTTCCTGCCTTAGCCTCCTGAGTGCTGGGGTTACAGGCGTGTATCACCACACCACGTGTTACGTTTTTATGGGCAGTAAGTATAGCTACCATCACTGGAAAGGGTCCATGACCAGCTAGCAAAGAAGAATAGACTTTCCTAAACGATGGCTGTTGCCCTCAATGAAACCAAGAGCACACAACATGGATACAAATTGCACTTTTCTTGACTATGGCAAGAATTCAAGGAAAGCAAATCAAAAATGACTGAAGTGACTACCACCAACAATGCATGCATAATCTTCTCTGAGGAGTTAACCAGTCACTTTAAGTTGTATGAATATGTCCTTGTTTTGTGTAGCTCTTCCAGAGCCCCAAAACTCTCAATTTTTGTTCCCATTTCACCACACCTGTGGGATACAACACTTCTCAAAGCAACACTGGGACTACTGGGGCTGCTGCCTCTCACTAGGGCAGAAGCTTATTACAAAGGGAGTGTTGTATAATTCAAAAAAGCTTAACACATTCTTTAAATGCTATCTTGAATTAGCTCTATGCTCACCTCAGTTCTGTGTAACTGAGGCCACGTCTGTGTCTGTACATGTGCATCTTTAAAAGAGAGCTGCTCTGTACTTTTACCTGAAGGATCCACTTCCCTGCTACAGGAAAGGAAAGCAACAGAAAAACGCCCAAGGAAACCAGAACTGGCTCCTTCCTGGCAGGCCAAGCAAGAGTTGGCTTCAAAGAGGCAAGTAAGTGTGAACGCCTAAGCTACACTGCTAGAGAACTTTATTAATACTGGCAGTGAAGGATCCAAATCTAAAGAAAGGATAATCAAAGAGATTTTAGAGCTCAGTAGTGAATGACAATGATCACTCTTCTTCCTTGTTCAACCAAATCTATTCACAATTTACTAAGTACCTACCAGGAGCCTGCATGAGCTAGTGCTGGAAATAAAATAAGACAATGACCCTGCCCCATTAGTAGTTCTCCTTCTCTTGAATGGAATTTAAAAATTTCTTCTTATTCAAAAGGAAACAAACAAAACCCAGGAGATTCATGTATTTGCTTGTGCGTGCATAACACTTTTTAGCAAGAAAAAAAAGCAGTAACATGCAGCCCCTCCAAGGAAGGGAATTAGGAGGCTGGGAGATAAGAGGTGGAAAAGAAATTTACCGCTACATACCTATTTATACCTTTTGAATTTTGAGCCCCATAAATATATTACCTATTTAAAAGGTAAGGCTGAATCAGTAGATTTTCCCTTTTTTAAAAATCTGGGTGCAAATCTTTCAACAGAGACAGATCCAATAGAGCAGTAGCCTTTCAGAGAGGTCCTCAATATCTCAACATACGCACCTTCACAGCAGCTGAGAAAGGGAAAAGGGAACTTTTCCAGAGCGCATGAAACTAGCTGGACATACATCATCTCATTGAACCCTCATAGTTATCTGTGAGATATTATTATGTCTCTTCTGCAGATGAGGAAGCTAACACTTAAGAAAAGTCCAGTGACCTATTCAGAGGCATAGAGCTAACAAGTGATGGAGAGAAAACTGGAAATCAAGTTTGTATGACTCCAAGCCATGCTGCTTTCTGAAAGATTTCTTACCTTCCATGCCAATGAGCAGCAGATTAGAGGTCAGTTGTCCCCAGCCACGCTTTCCCTGTTGCTTATTAATCCAGTTCCAATTAAAACCCAAGAAGTCCATGACAATTTTCCTGCCCACGGTATCATTGAGAGTTTGCTGTAGATACAACCTACATTCCCCAAGAAGAAAATTCCATCAATGCATGCACACATAGCCCCTGGCATGACCTCCTCACATCTGGACAGACAAACTGAAATCCACACCAGCATCTCCTGTAGAAAATAGCTAGTCATGTAAACCCTGACCAACATGAATTCTCACAGAACTGATGTTTTCTTGTTTGAGACTGGGTCACACCGTGATGCCCAGGCTAGTGCTGAACTTATACCTCAGCCTCCCATGTACTATAGGAGCACACCACCACACCCACCTCAGAAGTGAATTTTTTTTTTTTCCATTTTTGAGACAGGTCTTGCCAGGTAGTTCAGGCTGGCCTCCTGCCTCAGGCTCCAGAGTGCTGGGATCACAGGCATGCACCACCATGTCCAGCTGAGAACTAAATTCTTATCTTTCCTTCCTTGAACTCTACTCAACACTAAACTTTCAAAGAAGTGATTCTCATTCTTCTGGGTCACAGGAATTTTTTTAAGAATCCAAAATTCCCCGTAAAAGTGTACATACATATAGAACTTCCACACAATTTCATAGTTTCCTGGAAGACTATCCACAAAAAGCCTAGAAAAATGAATTAGCCTTGCCCCAGACTCTCAAGTGCTGCCTGACACACCTCCTGTGATGGTCACTGTCAGACTGGAATCCCATTTACCCACCAAAGCTGATCTCGCCCCATGGAAGAGCTATTCTTCCATACTTGCTTAGAGACAGGCTTCCTTATCTCACTTGCTTTGGCCAATGAAATGCCCACAGAAATGAACTGTTTCCAACTGTCTTTTTTGTGTGTGTGATGCTGGTGAATGAACCCACGCTAGGCAAGTATACTACCACTGGGCTACATCCCCAGCCATTTAAAAATTTTGAGACAAGGTCTTGCTAGGTTGAGGCTACCCTCAAATTTGCAATCTTTCAGTCTCAAACTCCCCAAGTAATTGGGGTCACAAGTGTATGCCACTGTGCCTGGCTTCCAACTGTTAATTTTAAGGAACAATCGACATTTCCCATCTTTCCCTATCCCACAACAAATGCAATGTTCCAGACAGTAGCTACTAGGGCAATGCAGGTCCCAGAATGAAAAAGATGGCATGACCAATGAAGAACTTGTAGTGAGAGTGAGAAATAAACCTTTGTTCTTTCAGGCCAATGATTACTGGGTTGAAGCCTCACTCATCTCAACGGATACAGCAAACTACCTATAGCAGCCTTTGACCGCCAAAGGACACCTCATTAGGTGCATGCCCCCAGCTCCTAATGTAGTTGAGAATGGTCACAAATTAATTAAGGGATATTAAAACCCAGAAACACTTGATCGAGCCCAAGAGACATTATTAACAAAATTGAACAAGGGACAAAAACAGCCCTGTCTAAATCCTAAGAACCTTACTTCAAAAGGCTCAATGGCATCTCATTGCCTAAAATGATAATAATTTAGGTAATATTACTAGAAATCTTGGTTAAATTGGAAACTCTAGCTACATGGAACCCTCAAGACTTGAATGTAACAGCTGGACTCTATCTAGAGATTATTTTATATATATATATATATATATATATATTTACACAAAAATTTTGCAAGTAACTTTGAAAGAATCAAGGACACTCCCCAAACATGAACCTGAAGTATTCAGTGAAAGCAATTCTCCAGAGGCAACATTTCAGTGCAGGACTGAATGCTAGGTGGGACCTACCCAAGCACTGACCTCATAAACAGGGATAAAAGCAAAAAGGAAGAATCATCCCGCCAAAGGCATCTGGTGTTTGCTATCACCAGGACATCACAGAACACCAACAGCCCCACCTCCAAACTAATCTGATCTTCCCTAACTAGAAGATTCCAATATCCTTTAAGTCAAATCACAACAAACTAGACAACTTCTTAATTTACATTACCCCCAACCACTAAAATATTCTAGGACAAAGGCTGCAAACTGCCAATATTAGAGCTAAATTCAATGATAGACATTTGTTTGGTTTCCCAGCTCTTTTTAAAAAAATTTGAGCCAGGTGAGGTGACCACACATTTATGATCCTAACACTCAGGAGACTGAGGCAGGAGGATTGCCGAAAGTTCAAGTCCAGCCTGAACTACATAGCAAGACCCTGTCTCAAACCCCTCCTCCAATCTAAAATAGGTACCCACCTATAAAGGTCAAAAGATTTTAAATAAAACTTCTCATCTTGAGCTTCTTTTGGAAAATCGAAAAGCCTAGCAACCCTTGACTACCCTCCAAAATGGAATTAAGCAAAGACTTAACCCCGTTAGAGCAGAGCAGAGCAGACCATTCAGCAGTTATTCAGAGATGGGGGATACCAATTCTGCTCACTCAAAATGCCCACATCTTAAAAATTGATGCCCTAGAGGCAGGGATTGAGCTCAGTGGTTCTGCCACCTGCCTCCAAAGCACAAGGACCCGAGTTCGAGCCCCAGGAGCAAAAAAAAAAAAAAAAAAAGAAAAGTGGATGCCCTGAATTCAATGAAAAACCAAGATCTGGGCAATTACCTCTCTTCCCCTCCTCGCTGCTGTATATCCTGCAGTTTCTCGACAAACTCATGAAATTTCATTTCCTCCCTGTTGGACCTGGGCTTAAAGTTCTGGAAATTAGCCATTTTCTTCTCATCATAGTACAAAAACTTGTGGGTGCCGGCACTGTACACAGAGAAGTCTCCGTTCCCAATATTCTCTTGCAGGTATTCAAGGTCCCATTTTAGGGCAGGGTACACAAGATTTGTGTCGGTTAGCACCACAGGCTCCTAAGCGAAGACACCAGGTGAGAAAAAGCAAAGGAAACAACCCCAAGGAGCTGGGTTCTCCGCCCACGGTTCCAACTATTCCCCAACTTCAAAACAATCTCTCCGGTCAAGCAGCACAACCTCCTCCGGTCCCACCTCTCCTCGCCTCCTTCTTCATCTCCCCCGGCGGCTTCCTCCCCGCCTGGGCTCCCCTCACCTCTGCCCACCCTTCGCCTCCGACCGCGCCTCCAACCCAGCCCCTCCCGCGGCCCGCTTCGGACGGCCCCACCCCCACCTCGTTCTCGATGAGCTCCTCCGCCCGAGGGTCGCTCTGGCTCAGACGCGGAATGGGGCGTGTCTGGAAGCTATAACTGCGCAGCTGGGATTCATCCCAGGCGGGGCCCAGCGCTTCAGCATCTTCCCGAGGCTCTCCAGGGCCAGGGGCCGCAGCCGCCATCTCTTCCGCTAGGGACAATCCCACCGGAAACAGAAGCCCCGCCCATTCCGGGCGAAACCCCAACGGAAACCATAGAGATGAGTCGAAAGAGAGAGCGGTAAGTGTAAGACCGAAGGGCTTACCAAACGCTCCGAGGAGCTGACTGCAGTGAAGCACACCCGGGCATCCCAGCGCTGCCTCCAAAATGTAAGACCGAGGGCCTCACCAAACGCTCCGAGGAGCTGACTGCAGCGAAGAACACCTGGGAAGGAACACACCGGACAAGTTGGAAAGTAAAACAGACCTTAGTCTGGCCGGACGGCACTCCCAAAGCAGAGTAGCTTAGAGAGGCAATCAGCCCAGAGTCCGAGGCTCTTTTATAGGGGTTTGCAGGGAAGTTAACAGGCGAAATTTACAGAAGAGGGAACAAAGGTTAGTGGTCTTACATTTGTATGTTAATTAGCCTGACATGTACTGATGGTCAGCAGATGTTTGTAGATTGTTCTATAGATAGTGGTGTCCGGAACATCAGTTTCGAACAAAGAGTTGAGTAATTTACTTTGGGACCTTATGGCTGATACAGATCTTATCTAGTGTCCCGGAACTAACAAGCATCTTTATCTATTTACTCACATTCAGTCACCGTTGGGGCTAGGGGAGTTTTATGATTACAGAGTTATGCAGTCCCACAGTAAGGACATACTAAAATGTGGGGCCGAGGCTTGGGCGCACCTCCTACTGGTAGCCTACAGACCTACGTCCTAGGCTCTGAGGACTGGAGCTGGACTTCAGTCCCTCCTGGTAAACCAATGCACCGGTTATTGCTCCATGTGCCCAGGCCTAGACAAGAGGCAAAGGAGGAGGCAGGTCTAGTTAAGAGTTATATTTTACACCCGTGGAAGGGGAGAGAAGCAAACTCGACCCACCTAAGGAAGTCAGAAGGAAAAGCAGTTATCACATTGATAGATGTTAGACAAAGGCAGCTTTGAAGGCCAAGGCAAAAGATATGAGGCAAGATAAATTCTTTTAAAATCAAGGGAAGATCTGGGTGTGGTGGAGCACCTGTTATCTCAGCTACTCAGCAGGCTGTAACAGGAGGCTAAAAATACAGTCAAATCAAGGGAGGTGTTTATTTTTAGCATTGTTTGATTTTTCTACCTGGCACCATCTCCCCTGCTCGAATATATTCTTGCCTATATTAGTGGCCAACCATGAACATTCTGCATTTTCAAACAATCAATATTGGTTATAAAACACCATATCGATACCTTTATTGGTTATTTAGACAGTTCTTATGGCTGATGAGAGGTGGAATTCTAAGATGGATCTCAAGTTTTGTACCCCATGGTGTAGATACTCTTTATGAGACTCTTCCCTTAAATGAGAGCAGGACTTGTGACTATGATAGGGCAGCACTCCTGCTGTTAAATTACATTATATTGAAAGATGTAATTAAAGTCTCAAGTTATTTAACTTTGAGTTAATCAAGAGTGGGCCTTACTGCTCTAAGGCCTTTAAATCTGGGTCCAGAGATCAGATACATAAGCCTGGGAGATTTGGAGCCAGGGCACAGGGCACATTCTGTCCTGTTTGCCTTGAAGAAGCAAAATGCTGTGTGGTGGGGAAAGACCAGTGCTTAGAGCTGATACAGACGTGGGTGACAGTCACCAAGTAAGTGGGGAACTTAGTCTTCCAGACACAAGTAACTGAATTTGGACAATGACCACTGATCTTAGAAAGGCTCAGAGCCTCAGATGACCCAGCCAGTGCCTTGATTTTAGTCTAGTGTAACTGCATAATCTGGGTCCATGTCTCACGAAGTCAAAGAATGAAGTCAAGGACAAGAGAAGTAGACGGGAGTGCTTATTAAGAGAGGAATTGCTCCCAATAGTCCAGAGGGAACCCAAAAGTGGGTTGTCTTAGTTATGTTTCTCACTGCTGGGACAAAATACCTGACAGCCACAAGTTAAAGGAGGAAAGGTTTATTTAGCTCACAGTTTGTAAAGGTTTCAGCCCATAGTCAGCTGGCTCCAAGGCAGTCTGGCATGGCAGAGGGGCACTGCAGAAGAGAAATAGTCCAGGGCAAAGCAGGCAAGAAGTAGCAAAGCAGCAAGCAGCAGCAGCAAGCCTGCCTTCCTTTTCTCTCCCTTTATATTCCATCCAGGCTACAAGCCTATTGACTGGTGCCACCCATACCCAGGGTTGGGCTTCCATTATCTACACCCTTAATCCACATGCACACACCCTAATCCAGCCACCTTCCAAATGCCCCACCTATGACCGAATGAGGCTTTGAGGGGACATCTAGATAGACACCATAACAGCTGCCATGAGGACTCTTCATTTAGTAGGGGTCAGGGCTCAAACTCTGAGTCAAACTAAGGTCAACCTATAGGACTAAAATAAGCTTATATTTAAGGGCCAGGGATTGAGCTCAGTGGTGCTGCTGCCTGCCTCACAAGCACAAGGTCCTGAGTTTGATCCCCGGTACTGGAAAATAAATAAAATAAGCTCATTTAAACTAGAAATGGGTCTATGAGGAGCTGAGGCAGGTAGCAAATGTGTGTTTGCACGTGCCTTTTGGCCTCTGTAGTCAGGGTTTGCAAAGGAGTAGATTTAATACAGGGCACATAATTTATAGGATTATTTTATAATATTCACCCAAAAAGTCAAATTTAGAGGAGCACAATAAATCTCTCCATGCACTAGAGACCTAAAGAGTCCAGCTGAGGGCCTGGATCCCAAAACAATGTCCCGTGCAAGTCCAGCTGAAGGCCCAGAGCCCAAGCGAATGTCCTCCATGAGGCTAGCCAGAGGCCTAGAGCTTGCAGCAATGTCTCATGCAAGTCCAAGTGGAGGATCTGCATGGGGAAGGGCCAAAGGCCAGTAGTGGAAGCTAGAAAGCTTGTGCTGGTGGGGTGAAGGATTTGTCCCACCAGACTGAGGGATCTACACTAGAGCCAGGAAGCAATGGTCAAGGTGAAGATCAGGGCTCCCTTGATGAGAAGAGCAGCCATTCCCAGCAACAGCGGGGTTCTGAGCTCCTCCTTGGATGAGAACAGCCAAGTTCACATCAGAAAAACCTGCCATGGCAAGCTTCTCCAAGAAAATCAACAGCCAATGATCTTCCCCTCCAGTTCTCTTTATGGCATTGGCAACAATCCTCAGGTGGGTCTTCCATGCCCAACCACGCTGATTCAGTTCAGCTGGGCATTCCAAAATGACCAGTAGTTAATCCACCACAGCCTCTATCATACTTAGGTGGTTTATTAAAAGAACAAAATGAGAAGAAAAGTCATTTTCTAGATAGAAAGGAGCAGAAGTTGTCATCTGTCATCTTGCTTGTTGCATCCCTGGGCTTAACTGTCCACCTGGTTCTTATTAACTCTTGACCTCAGGCTCCTGCTTATCTGACCAAGGCCTGTTCACCCTGACTCTATCTTACACCCAGTGCCTCTCTGTCTGCCTGTTGTCTACCTAACTTGCCTGTCTATAATAGTGGTACCCTGACCAGGTATAGTGGCGCATGCTGTAATCCCAGCACTTAGGAACCTGAGACAGGAGGGTCACAGAGAGTTCAAGGCCAGCCTGGGCTACATAGTGAGACTCTATCTCAAAAAACCAAAAATAAAAAATAAAAAAATAAAAAGAAGGAAAAAAAAGATAATTGGTATTGTTTTTGCTGGTAAATTTATGATTTGTTTTAAGCACATTACATTTTAAAATTTGTTATGCAGCAATAGAAACCAGTACACTAGCTCAACTATGTAATTATGATAAATAGTAACTAAGATACACCTAACTGATAACAGAATTATCTCTGTGAAAGTGTTTGGGGCTGAGGATCGAAATCAAGGCATGTTTTATCTGCAATGTTTGGATTTTTACAAGAAAAATAAATTTATAATCTTTGGAATTAAAAATAAATTAGACATGGAAGGCTCAAATTACTAAAATAAGGAATTAAGCACCGGGGATTTAGCTCAGTGGTTCCATCACCTGTCTCACAAGTGCAAGGTCCCAAGTTCAATCCCTGGTACCAAAAATAAAATAAAATAAGGAATTAAGGAAGGGGCAATATCACCAATGTTACAAAAATAAAAAGGCATTATATAAGGGAATACTATAAACAATTGCATGGCAATAAATTAGAGAATCTAGATGACATGGAAAACTTTCTAGAAAGAAACAAACTATCGTAACAGATTCAAGAAGAAATAGAGAAATCTGGATAGACCTATAATAAGATTACATGAGAATTTTAAAAAATCCAAGTCAAGATAGAATGAGGTGCATATAAATGTAATCAAAGTCTTAGAGGACATTAGAAAGGGAATTTTCAGGTCCTTCTTTGTATTCTCCAGATGTTCAAGTTAGGGTACATTCACTTTAGCTCAGTGGCACTGCACCTGCCTTGCAAGCGCAAGGTCCTGAGTTTGATCCCCAGTACCAAAAAAAAAATCATAGTGTTGGGAGACAGGGCCGAATGGGGGATTTGAGGCCATGGGAGCCCCACTCTCGTGAATGACCTAATGTCCATTATAAAGGGCTCGAGGCTGTTTGACCTTTTGCTTTCCCTTGCATGTGCTTTCTTGCCCTGCTTAGGACATTAGCCATGGGATTATGCAGCAAGAAGGATTTCATCAGACACAGCCTCCTCAACCTTGGATTTCCCAGCCTCTGGAACTGTAACAACTTTACTTTATAAATTACTCAGTCTCAAGATGGACTAAGACAGATGCCATTCACACCCACTATGATGACTATAATAAAAAAAGACTCAATAATAAGTGTTGGTGAAGATGTGGAGAAATTGGAATACTCATACACTGCTAACAGGAATGTAAAATGGTGTAGATGCTTTGAAAGACAATCTGGAAATTTTTTGGAAGGTTGAAAATAGAGTAACTAAATGACTCAGCAACTCTTCTAGGTATATATCCACAAGAATTGAAAACATCCATGCAGAAAAATTGTATAAAAATGTCTGTAGAAGCATTATTCAAAGTGCAAACAACCCAAATGTCTATTACTAATAAGTGTATAAATAAAATATTATATACCCATATACTAGAATATCATTGGGCCCTAACAAGGAATGAAGTACTGATATGTAGTAAAACATGAACAAACTTTGAAAATATTAAGCTAAGTGAAAGAAGACAGACACAAAAGGCCACACAATGCATATGTAAAATATGCCCAAATGGGCAAATCTACAGAGACTGAAAGTGGATTGGTGGTTGCCAGTAGGTAGGAATACAGGAAATGTGTTAATTGGTATGAGCTTTCTTTCTTTTTTTTTTTTTTGGTACCAGGGATTGAACTCTGGACCTTGCACTTTTGAGGCAGGTGGCGGAACCACTGAGCTAAATCCCAGGCCCAGTATGAGCTTGCTTTTGAGGGATAATGAAAATGTTTCAGAATTACATAGTGGTAATGGTTGCAGAACTGTGGAATGTAAGTATACTAAAAAACCATTTATTGTAACTATAAAAAGGGGAGCTAATATGATATGTGATACCCTAATATAAATAAATACATACATAAATAAACAAGATCAACTCTGTTTCTTGATCCAAGTGAGATCAGTTTACTATTGGTGGACTGCAGATGTCCATTTATTCTGACATTATCCAACTAGTGATACTCATTTACAAGAAAGCTGTTTAGTAATTTTTTACAAAATTTATATACTGAACATATTTGTTTATAGAACATATTTGTTTATGTTGCTCTGACATACAGTTGAGAATGTCTACAATAATGGATTTTGCACCAGGCGTGATGGTGCACAGATGTAATTCCAGCACTCGGAGGCTGAGGCAGGAGAATCGTCATGAGTTCCAGGCCAGCTTCCTGGAGTACATAGTGAGTTTGAGGACAGCCTGAACTATATATACCGAGACCCTGGCTCAAAAAAGAAAAAAAAAGATTTTGCTCCAAAACAATGATAATCCTGAAGTTTCTGGAAATTAGTCCATATTTATGTGCAAATTATTCAAATCTCACTTGTGTGAAAACATTCATATGCAAACATAATGTCTCCCATTCTTCTATTAAGTTAGAGTTTGTTAATTGTGAGCTGGTTTGAGCTCTTGGGCTTTTTCCAGAGAGCTGCCTCTGATTGATAGAATTGATTTTACCGTGGTTGAGCTGAGGTGACTGGGACGTTCAGATGCAAACACAGACTGAAACTGAGGAGCCAACTCAAGGCTGATTTGTGAACTGCACCGAGTATCTAAAGGAAGGAGATGGCCCAGTTTGGAGAATAGGAAAAAAACAAAAAACAAAAAACCAACAAGCAAACCTAAGTGGCGAGTTTTAAGAATGACTACGTTTGAGAATGGAAGAAGGAAATGCCAGTGAAGGAGAGCAAAAAGGCAAGCAGCTAGAGAAGTAATGTAAGTTTTACTAGTGTGTGCTTGGGGCAGGAGGCTCGTCTGTCTCATCTGCTCGGTCGCTACACAACAGCCTGACATATCAAAGTGATCAACCTGGTTTTCTCTCTTTCCCGCTGCCCCTCCTGGCTCCATCCACCTTCCACCTGGAGTCCCATTTCCACTCTGCGGGGTGGGGTTGAACCCTGAAGATTCTCCGTGCCCACTACGAATTCTGCTTAGATTTGGTCGGGCTCAGCCGCCGTCCCTGGCCTTGCGCATGCGCAGAGGGAATCGTGAAGGTGAAGATGGCGGGGAACCGGGCAGCGGCTTTTGGCATCCGGTGGCTGCAAAGCGTAGCTCGGCAGGCGGTGCCTTTAGGGGCACGGACAGGTCCGTGGGAATGGGCGAGGCCTCAATGTGGGAAGGGAGCGGCTGAAGTTTGATGTATGGGGTGGGGGTGAGGGGATAGTGGATCCTGCAGATGCTGTTTCCCGGCAGGGGAAGTGGGGGGATGAAAGGTCGCGTTGGCCTCGCGAAGTCCTGGGCTCCGGCCTCTGCCGCCCCTGAAGCTATAACCTTTCAGGCACGTGGAAAACAGACTATCTGACTTGCCCTCTTCTGCGCTCCAGCCTCCCACATTACCAAGGACTTGCTGCCGGGCCCCTACCCTAGGACCCCAGAGGAACGGGCGGCCGCCGCCAAAAAGTATAATATGCGTGTGGAAGACTACGAGCCTTACCCGGATGATGGCATGGGGTGAGGTAGAGAGGGTCTGCTCGCCGCCCGAGTGGTGATGGGAGGTGATCACTAGTTTGGGGGTGGGGGCGCTCCACTCCTTTCTTCTGAATCTTCTCTGGACTCCTTTGGAGGGAGGTGTGAGTAGGTGGGTGAGCAGCTGCAGCCGAGAAGACTTCAATTTTCTCCTTGGCTCAGGCTGCTTTTTCTAAAATGAGGAAGCCTAGGTTTTAATGGCTCCCTCGAGGACTCTCAAATAGCAGGAACCTTCCTTGGCTCCATCCAGAACGCTGGGTTTCATTTAGATTGAGCATCTGCTGGGCTCAGGTGCTGTCATCCAAACACGTGACCAGGCTGGAGCTGGCCCCTTGTTATGAGAATCTTATTTGTGGATGGAGTATTCTGTGTCTCTTTTTAAACCCTCCCCCCTTTCTGTTTTGGCTGTGGAAATTGTAGCAACTGTTAGGTAGTCTAAACAACTAACCCTCGTTCTCCAGTTGATGTTGTCCTGCCCATATCCCTGTAAATCCCCATAACACACTGATGGTTACCTGTGTGTAGTGATTACCATCAACTTCATCTCTTGTCCTAGCATCATTTTTCAGTCTTCAGCACCTCCAATTCTTGTTTTCCATCATTTTTTGTGACATACATCTAGTTGTCATCATTTCCTTTTTGTTTTTGTTTTTGGTACCAGGGATCGAACTCGGGACCTTGTGCTTATGAAGCAGGTGATGGAACCACTGAGCTAAATCCCTGGTCCTCCTTTTTTTTTTTTTTTTAACTATTGTGGGTGGCAGCAGCCATGGTAACAGTCTGTTAAGATTTATGAGGATTTGTTGGGGGAACACCAACAAACAAGTCTCATGAGGTGTTTGAGACATAGAGATGTATGCCAATTCGCAGTTAAGAAACACAGTTGCTATGAAAAGAATGCTTTTCTAATTTATATCCTTTTTGGTTTTTTCAGGTTAGCTAAGTGTCTTTGAATTCAGACTATAAATTTTAGTTTCATTTTCTATCTGATGAAAGGACAGAATAGTTGCTAAATTCCCTTTTAGCAGTAGCATTATAGGATTATGTGACTTTTTTTGAGTAGGTAAGGTTATAATTTTGATTTTATTTTTTTAAGACTGAGTCTCACTGTGTAGCTTAGGCTGGCCTTGAACTCACAATCTTCCTGTCTCAACTTCCCAAGTGCTGATTAAAGGTGTATGACACTACCATCAGCAGGAAAGTTTATATATTGTAATGTTTCAGAGTTTGGCATGACCTTTTAATTACAATTTGGACTTCTTTGGTTAGTTCTGTGATTAGTGACTAGAACTTGAGATCTTGATTTAAGAATCAGTTCCTCTGTTTGCAGGTGGAATAGTTACATCTGTCACTTGATTTCTCATCTCTGAGTCGAGGAGACTGAATTGTCTGACACTGCTCACAGAACTACAGAAGTTCTTGCTATTTTTCAGGTATGGCGACTACCCAAAGCTGCCTGACCGCTCACAGCATGAGAGGGATCCATGGTATGCATGGGATCACCCAGACCTGAGGATGAACTGGGGTGAACCGGTGAGAAAACTGTAACTCATTTAACCTTTCTTTTCTACTCCCTGTGTATTTCTGGAAT
The DNA here is from genome assembly GCF_053883595.1 of Heterocephalus glaber. NCBI lineage: Eukaryota > Metazoa > Chordata > Mammalia > Rodentia > Bathyergidae > Heterocephalus > Heterocephalus glaber. The sequence continues at coordinate 7,556,742 of NW_028258321.1, forward strand.
TCTCTCTTTTGCTGAAATGGCACTTTTCTGTCCAATTAACACTAAGCTTTTCTGCTCAAAGACACAAGGTCCAGTAACCTAAGACTTGAAGTTCCACATTTAGCACATGGAATGGGACTTCTGGGAATAATTAAAAGCTCTGTACTCTTGAAGTTATATACTTTATGATAGAGCTGTCTCTAGTGAGCAGAGCCTAGACACAGGCTGGGATCCAGCTCTGTGTCTCAGACTATCACTCTTAGACAGTGGAATGCTGCCCAGCCTTGTGTCAGGCTCTGGTCATGTTGGATGCCTGCTTGCCTTTTGCAGGAAGAGCATTTTGTAACAGTTATCTGCCTTTCTGCTTCAGATTCACTGGGACCTGGACATGTATATCAGGAACCGTGTGGACACATCCCCTACACCTGTTTCTTGGAACATCATGTGTAAGCATCTCTTCGGCTTTGTGGCCTTCATGATTTTCATGTTCTGGGTAGGAGAGATGTACCCCATCTACCAGCCTGTGGTGAGTATCTAACAAGTGCTACCCTAGACACATTTGTTTACCCACTTTCTTGGGGGAGTTAAATCTCCGGGATAGAAAACTGGTTAGTCAGTACCAAGCTTAGCTTCCTGGAGTTGTAGGAGATGGACAAAGAGAAGGGGTATACCTATTGACTTGGCCTAACTACCAGAGCACTGCTCCATCCTTGCGTGGGCGGTCTTAAGTGAGAAGACATACTTTAGACTAGGTGAGAAATGAGAATGTGGAAGCCAGCTACTCTAGGGTTGCCATCTGAGGACTAGACTTACCTGTTCTATTTCAGGGAGTGATCTTCTAAGGTAGAGTCAAGGAGTCTAGAGCTGAAGCCTTCTCCTTTGTTGGATATGTGAAGGGCACTTTCTGTAGGGTACTGGAAGCAATTAAGCATCTGTGGCAAGTTTAGTTATATTTTGGACGATATAAAGGACATAGAAAATAAATCTGTAGTGTTAAGGAAACAAGAAAATTTAGGTAAGTGACATGCACAACATGTGAAAAGATAGGTGGCAGTTTGGTTTGAGTATATACATGTGTGGTGTGTGTCAACGCATGTGTGGTGTGTGTGTATTTGTACAGTGAATGTATATGCAGAGTGGAATGAGCTGCTGTTGTCAGGAAGTAGGGCTGATCCTAGGTGCTAAAAATAGGGTTTGGGTGGTAACATTGGAGAAAATGTTTAGCGTAAGGGGGGAAGAAAAGGAAAGGGAGAGTCCTTCAGCTAAATGGAATGGGTATATTAAATAGTTTTAGATAACCACCTGCATTGGTTCCCTGGAGATCTCCTGAAAATTCAGATTCCTAGGTGCCACCTTTTAGAGATCCTAATTCATTACCTCCGTGGTAGAATTTTAGAATGAGTATCTTCAGCAGTCTCCCAGGTAATTCTGATGTGCATCTAAACTTGGAAGTCACTGTATTAAAAAAAAAACATTGCAAAGTGAGTTGATCCAGTTAGGTGAGGCATTTATTATTGTACAGCTGAGGAATTTGGACATGAAGGTCCAGTGATATTTTAATTTAATACACATTTAGCAGCCACTGCCATGTACCAGGTGTGGACCGTGCTAGGAATCCGTGCCGTGATGACTTGGTCTGCCATCAGTAGCAGAGAGCCATTTTCAGTTTTGTTTTATTTTGTTTTGGTACTGGGGATCGAACTCGGGACCTTGTGCTTATGAGGCAGGCAGTGAAACCACTGAGCTAAATCCCCAGCCCCATTTTCAGTTTTTGAATAGAAGGGTAACATGATGAAGGTTAGGTTCTTAGGGAAACAAATCTGGGAACAGTCTCCAGGATGGATTTGAAGGAGAGGAGCCGAAGGCAGGGAGGCTGCAGTGTTTGCATTTGGCTGCCCAGTGTCACCTCTGCAGAGATAATCAGTGTCCTGAAGGTAGCTGGTCTGTCTGTGTGCCCTGACACGAGCCTTCTTGCCAAGCCCCAGGGACTCCTCACTGAAGAGTGCATGGAGGGCTGGGGTGAGCAGTGACTTCACTTCAGGAGTGCAGGAAACAGTGTGGCCCTTCCATTTTTCAGTTCTCTAAGCATATCAGCCTTTTCTCCTCCCCTTGAGCTGTGTTCTCTGACAGCTGTTTGTTGGTAAAGCCAGCAGCCCCCGAAGCACGTCCCAGCGATGTCTCCTCTGTGCTTCCCCCACTGCTGCTCCTGCACGCCTCATTTGCTAGGCTCCTTTAGTGGTGGAACCATTAGAGTCTGAGTGACTTAAAGGAGATTGAGTCTGTCTCAACCCCGAGAGAGAACCGGATGGATGGATCCATTGTCACATTTAGAAAGCTTTGACTCTTGATTCTCTTTTTCTCCCCCACTCCTTCGTGCCCCTCTTTCCCTCACTGAGTTGGCACCACTTCTGTTACAATTTAGGCTTTCTCTCTGCCTTGGGCTGAGTGGGGGAGAGAAGTGCTGCTCCTGCTGTCCCCGCCCAGCCCGGGCTGACCAGGAGTCACTGCACACCCATTTCCCATGCGTGATTGTGAACTCAGAGTAGGGTGTAGGCAGCCTTTGGCTGGCTGTGTGTTGTTCCTGCTGACCTGTGTTTTTTTCCTTAGGGGCCGAAGCAGTATCCTTATAATAATCTGTACCTGGAACGAGGCGGTGATCCCACCAAAGAACCTGAGTCGATGGTTCACTATGAGATCTGAAGAGATTCTTTGGGCTCCTGTGCCCTCTAATGAGGACTCATCATTCCTAGAGGTCTAACATTAATGAAATCCCTAATAAAACTTAGTGCTGTGGTATCTGTGCTTCATTTCCACAGGAACAGGCACTGCGGCGAAAAGCCTCACCGTTCTCCCCCACCTCCTGTCCCCTCCCCTCCCCTTCTACCTGCTCTGTCGCTGTAAGTGGAAGGATGGGTATTGACTTCATCGGACTGGGAGGGGATGGAGAATTCCGCTTGTGCAGCATGTAGTAAAGGTCATTCCCTTTCTCATCTGTAGGATCAAAGAAGGAAGACAGTCTTCCTAACTTCTCAGGTTGGAATGAGATTTCTGTTAAACTTAGCTGTCCAGGCCCGGGATTTAGCTCAGTGGTCCTGGCGCCTGCCTCCCAAGCGCAAGGTCCTGAGTTCGATCCCGGTACCCTAAAAACCCAACTTAGCTATCCTCCTCCTGCCTCGGCCTCCTGAGCAGTGGGACTACAGGTGTGTGCCACCATGCCTAGCAATCATCATTTGTTTAGCAAATGTGTGTCTCTGTATCAGACACTGATAGGCCCTGGGGATATAAAATTGTACAAGATGAAATTGTCAAGTAATTACTTAGAGTAGTCCAGCAATTACAATGTGAAGAGAATTCAGAGATGTGTGAATTGGGAAAGGTGTACTTTTAATCATTTTAATCATGTCTTACTTGAAACTGGTTCTGTCTCTGAATTTCTTGAGGAGTACTCCATCAATGACACTTCTGCCTTATTCCCTAATTCTGCATACTGCCTAATGTTCAGTTTTTAATCCTGTTTACTTTTCCTCAGGTCTCATCTACTATTAAATTCAAGAAATACCTGTTGAGAGCTTAGTAGGTAAAAAAGGTGGTCTAAGCATGGATGGTGCCGTAAAGTGTCCTCTCTCTGACCTCAGAACTCCCAAATGCACATGAAAAGGCGCTCCAAAATTGTGTGAAAATGAGTTGGTCCCTACATTCAGATATCCAGGCCTCCACTCTGGAGTCAAAACAGGCAGGATTACAGTCTACTGTGCTCGTGCATTAGGTGGAACTTTTGGACCAATTTAGATCCAAAGTCTTCAGCTGCTTACAAGACATATTTATTTGGAAACGCCGTGATGCCCTCTACATAAAAAGTGATCTCTTCACATCCCCTGCCCACATCCTCAAGTTCTCTAGCTCCATCAATTGCCTCAGTATTTTTTTTTTAGTTTCCTACTTCTAAGGCCATAATAATCTTGAATTCCTTACCTTTGTCAGTCATAAGAGCTTGTGCAGCTGTCGTTCATAATCACACTCTGTTCCAAGCTTTCACTGCCTGGATTGTTCTAGTAGTCTAATTTGAGTCCCTGCCTCTACCTCTGCTGTCTCCAAGAGCTTCCATATTGCTAGATACAAAACAGAATCATTACCTTTTTCTAAGGGTTAGGGGATGGTGGGAGGGGAAGGGGAAAGGGAAGAAGGGAAAGGAAAAATTATGAGAAAGAAAAAAAAATGGAATCAAACTCTGTATAAATAGGGAAGGGTGGAGGGGGTAAAGGGTACACAGGTAACGGGAGAAAAAAAAACCTAAGATACAACATGTTCTGGTACAAACACCCAATGATAAATGTACATGTATGTTATACCTAAAATGTACCAATAAATATATATATAAATAAATAAACTGAGTCTCTCCCAGCTATCAGGGAGGTGATGAAGAGTGGCAAAGGAGACAGGCTGGACTGGCAAGACACATGAGAATGTGCACAGTGGCAGGAGAAATTTAATAAGTGCTGGAACTGTTTGGATTTATGAGGCACTCTCAAATATGCACCTCTATTATACTATGTATCTGATGTGTATTTCCAGATAACTTAAATAGTGATACTATGATGTAATATTTACTAATCTCCATGATAGAAGTATGGTTCTAAGCCTAATCCTCTGGTCCTGCCATGTCCTTGGGGTTGGGAAGATTCAGAAGTACAGTATCCCTAGACACATCAAAGGATTTCCTTTGTTTAATCAGTATCATCTATTACACTTTGGGTATGAAAGTTCAAGTCAGTGACAGATGAGCGTAGGCAATAGGTTAAGCAATCCTGCAGTGCTGTGAATATGGGTGGGGTCCTGGAACACCATGGATGTCATCAGTAGGTCACAGAGCCCTGCTGAGGCCTTAGTGACAACTCTTATCCTACCAAGCAGGGTATCACACTGAGCATTGCGAAGGACAGTGATCTGGTGAACAGATAGTGCCTTATTTGCTTTTTTCGATGTATACATTCAATTTCTTATCATTACTAATAATTCTCTGAGAACAGTCTCAGACTCTTACTTGATATCAGCAATTCTGCAAAGAGTTGAACCATGAAACAAAGAGAAGAAAAAACACCAGAAGAAACTCTTAAAACGACCTGTGAAGAAGTCAAGGGGTACAAGAGGAAAGTTGGATTTACAAGATGTTCTGCAGGGTAGAGCCAAGGTACTGGCCCAAACTCTAGGCCACAAAGTGGCGGACAGTTCTTCCTCAACCTCAGGGGATGTCTCCTATGAAGACATTCTTGGATGCAGAACTGCACGACTCTCCAGAGGATACCGCTGAGACACATGAGATGGTCCCAAGTTCAAATCTGGATGCAGGAGAGAATTTCTCAGTCTCAGAACATTTGCCCTGCATCCCTTCTTCAAGCAAGTGCATTCCTATGGACCAGGATGGTCCTGGATCCTCCAAGAGGCTTTTAAATCAAGATTTGATGGAGAGGGAGAATTTCTCCTTCACGGAACATTCCCATTTACCTTCCTCCTTGGCCAATAACCCCTCAGAGTCTACAACCTCTACTGAAAAGAAAAGAGTCCTGAATGTTTACTATAAGCCTGTCCCAACGTAAAGGGGCATGGCTTCCTCGGGGGATACAGAAGAAGATTTGGAGCCCCCCCCCCCCGCAAAGAGGACAAGAAGAGCAAAAATCACCTTTCCTGAGAAGATCCCTTCAAAACCCAGCCTGTCTTCTGTGTGCCCAAGAGATGTCCTAGCTGACAGTGGAAATCGCTTGCACGGGGAAGGCCAGGAGGAAAGGGAAGAGACTGAGAAGCCACCTGAGAATCTGGCCCAGGATTCGGGGCTGGAGGACCTGTACAGTGGCTTCAGGTGCACGGGCTGCGGCCAGGTCTTCCCCAATATGTGGATGCTTAAGAAACACCTGGAGGATGGGGTTGAGGGTGGTGCTTCATGCCTTAGTCTTCCATTTGCCAAACTAAGGAACAGAATGAAGCAAAGCAAGAGAATCACAGAGGGGGAGAATGGGAATATGACAACATCTGTGGGTGAAATGGGGATACTGTTGAGGCTCTTGTTCCTTTTGGGTTTTTGGAGTTTTTTGTTTTACTATTATAATAAATAGAAATTAAATAAACATTCAGATGGCGGCAGTCAGTATTTTTCTACTTGCACTAAATTCGTCTAATTTTCTGTGATAAATGACATTTGAAGATGATTATTGGTAAATTAACAGAATATGCAGTGGAAGCACTTCTTGTGTGTGTTTGCCAACTTAGGGGGCTTGTTACGGAAAATACAAGGCACTGGTAGGTCCTGAGGGCTGGAAGTCATTGTCTCCTCACTGAGTCATGCAAAGGTGCAGTTTGAATGGCATGATGGCAAAACAATAAAGCCACTCAGAAAATTCGGAAATGTGAAAAATATTTGGGTTTCTTGTTGTTGTTTTTGGGGTTTTTTGGTACCAGGGATTGAACTCGGGTCCTTGCTCTTGCCCGGCAGGCGGCAAAACCACTGAGCTAAATCCCCGGCCCTTTTATTATTATTTTTAAAGAAAGCCAGCCAGCTTTTCTCTCTCCCTATCCATGGAGTTTGAGCTCAGGATTGACGCTGGCCAAAGCAACCAGACATTACTTCCCAGGACAGCTGCAGGTGCTTTATCACAGTAGTCACAGAGGGACCTAGTGCCTGGCACTAGAGAAAGCCCTTGGTTTTCACCCATCTTCAAGCCACCCACCAATTCTGAGAACCTTCATGTCCTGCCAATAAAATCCCTTATGCTTAGGATGGCCAGCATCCATTCCTTGCTGGCAACTACAAATTTTGACTGAGACATAAATAACCAGAGGGAAGAGAAAAATTGTATATTAATCAAGTTTCGCATTCAAGTTCAGTTCTCCATGTAAGGCAAGAGGAGCTTGCTTTTAGAAATATGGGGGAAGGCAGCAGAAAGCTATTTAGCTTTGATAAATGTAGGCAGTGTGGTTTGGAGGGCACCTGTCTCTGATGGAAATAGGAACAGAGAGAATTGTGACCAGAGAGAGAGGTGGGCGGGGCAGTCAATCCATTTAGCAAAACATGTGAAATGAAGTCATTGCCCAGTGAACAAACAAAGGGCAGAAGGGCTGCTTGGGCTGGGGCAATGACTCGAGGGTCCCTACTTAAAAGAATTATTAGGATGAATGACGGCTCTTCGGGGCTGCTTATGAATCAAGGTGGTGGACCTTCCTGGTCATGTCTGTCTGGCTCTAACTGCTCCTGAGATGCCTCCCCTTGCAGGGTTCCCACTGTGGAGGCAGCACATCGCGGTGCTCAATGAACATTTGTTGAAAGAAGGAATAAATCGTAACCCCAGAGTTACGGTCCTTAGAGAGCAACACTAATACAATTTCTAGCAAATGGCCATGCTTTGAGCCATTTGGAAATGCATATCACCTGTTAAAGGACGTTCATTTGATCATTTCATTCTTTATAAGGTAGTTGTAGAACCAACTCCCAAGGTGACCCCAGTGTCTCCTCCATCCTGGACTTTATGCCATGGTGCAGCCACCTCCCTCTTTGAATCGGGATGAATGGGGCTGACCAGTGTACAGAGCTGTACTGGGATATTACGGGGTGATTAAATACAACTTTGAAGATTATTTCAGAGGTTTCCCCCTTGCTCTCATAGACCACTTGCTTTGGAAGAAGCCAGCCACCAAGTGACAGGCAGCTTTACATGAGACACACCTGGTGAGGAACTGAGGTTTTTGCCAAACTGTGGCATGGACTTGCCACCCTGGAACCCTCCAGCCCCCAACCAACCTTCAGAGGAGAGACCACACACAGCTAAGCTGCACCCAGAGTCCTGGTCAACCAAAACTACAGCTGTGAGAATGGAGGAGGAAGAGAGGAAGACATTTCTCCAAAGTCTCTGCTCAAGATGGAAAACTCAGAAAATAAACATCAGACATTTCATAGAGTGAAGTTTGACCCACTTTCTTTCCAACGTGTCTTCTATACATTATCACACCAAGTACCTCAGGGCTGAGGCAATCCAATACCCGAAGCCAAATAACCTGGAGCTGATGGAATGGCTCCTTGATTTTCTCTTCTCTGATGAATGCTTCAGCTCAACCTTTCTCAAGCACATGGACCCCTCATCTCTCAGTATACCCAGAGAAGAAAAAAGATTCTGTGCGCATACGTGCTCGCGCACGCACACACACACACACACACACCTGAGAAACTGCCATCTTCTCTTTTTCATTGGTTGTACAGATTAATGGGTTTCATTTTGGCAGATTTGTACATGCGCGCAACATGCTCCGATCAATTTTACGCTATCACCACTCTTGCCCTGCCCTCCCCCCATTTCCCATTTTGGGGGCTTTCGATGCATACATTTCATTCCTATCCATCCCCTCTACAAGCAGCCCTTACACCTATCCCTTTGCTCCCTTTTATGTCTCCTCTTGTCTAATAACAGTCTCCCCTGTTTTTTGGTTTGGTTTGGTTTAGATTGCACGTATTAGGGAGAACATGCTGTCTATCTTTCTGCATCTGGCTTCCTTCACAAAACATGATATTCTGCAGATCCATCTATTTTCCTACAAATGACAGAATTTTATTCTTCCTTATGACTGAATTCCACCATATATATAAAAACCTCACACTTTCCCTATCCATTCATCTGGGGATGAGCATTGTCTTAGATATTTTCTCATCACTGGGACACAATACCCAACACCTACAACTTAGAGGAGGAAAGGTTTATTTTGGCTCACAGTTTGTAGAGGATTCAGTCCATAGTGGGCTAGCTCCAAGGCAGGGCAGCATGGCAGAGGGACATGGCAGAGCTCAAGCATGGCATGGCATGGCAGGCAGGAAGCAGAGAGAGATCAAGGGAAGAGGGAGGAGATAGATCCTTCCAGGCCACAATGAGTATCATGCCCCCATGATCCAGTCACCTCCCAAAATTCTCATCTATGAGCACATGAGGCTTTGGGGGAACATCTAGATGTAACCATAACGGGGGTTTAGGCTCGTTCCACCTAGGCTGTTTTGAATTGTGCTGCAATAAGTATCGTATCTCTATGGTGTGCTGACTTTCTTTCAGGTACATACCAAGTAGTGGTATATATTGATAAAAGAGTACTTCCATTTTCAGGTTTCTGAGGAAGCTCCATACTGATTTCCATAGTATCTGTACTAATTTACATTCCCACCAGCAGTGCAGAAGGGTTTCTTTTTCCCTTACATCTTGACAGCAAGAGATTGCCTTATTGTTTAGGCCCTTCTTGGAGATCTATAACATACTTTTATGTACCACAAATAAATCTTTCAGTAAGGAAACCTGGAAAACCCAGGATAAACAGAAGATAACAGATATGTTTTTACTTTTTCTACATACCCCATGGTACTGAGAATGTTGTTTTCCACAGCTCCACTTTGTGCAGGTATAAACAATGAAGTCTGACAAAGAAGTAAAAGCAGCAGATAAACATATGATGTTCAACATCACTGGTCATTTGAGAGATGCAGATGAAAACAACACTGAGATTCCACCTCAGCCCAGAAAGAGTGGCTGCTATCAAGAAACCAACCAATAACAAATGCTGGCAGGGATGGGGGGAGAAAGGAATCCTTCTCCATAGTTGGTGGGAGTGTAGACTGGTGCACCACTGTGGAAGTCAGTATGGAGATACCTCAAAGAACTAGGGCTAGAGGTCCCATTTGACCCCGCTATTCCCCTGCTGGGGATCTTCCCAAAAGAATTAAAAGAATCATACCACAGTGATATATGTGCACCCATGTTCATAGCAGCACAGTCTGTAATAGCTAAAGCTTGGAAACAGCCCAACTGCCCATCGACTGGAAACTGGATAAAGAAGATGTGGTTTTTTAATTAAACGGAGTACTACTCAGCCATAAAGAAGGAGAAACTAGAGTCATTTATAGCTAAATGGATGCATATTGAGGCGATACTCTTAAGTGAAAGAAATAGGACACACATGCGTAAATACCGAATAGTTTCTCTAGTGTGAGAAACTGAGAGTGTAAATAAGGATTAAAAGAATTAATAACTAATAATTGATACTATGAAATAGGAAATGGTCCAAAGGGGTAGGGGAAGTGGGAGGAAATGGGGAAAGGAAAGAAGGGAAAGGAAAAATTATGAGAGAAAAAAAAAAGGAAATGAAGTCTATGTAAATAGGGAAGTGTGGAGGGGGAGAAGGGCGGACAGGGAATGGGGAGAAAATAAGACCCAAGATGCATCATGTGCAGGTACAAGATCCCAATGATGAATGTAAACAAACTGTATACCTAAAGTGTACCAATAAAAGAATTTAAGAAAAAAGAAAAAAAAAATGAAGTCTGAGTCTTACACTCCTCAGAGAAATAGTGAAAAGGTAAAGAGAACTGCTATCAAAATGTGTAAGCCACGTGTGGCAGTGCATGTCCAAGGTGGTACCCAGTGACTTCCCCTCCTAACCACACCCAGTTGTAGATCCCTCATATACTAAGTGGAGCTGGTCTGTTATCATCAGGACTGTGCGGGATGATAGGCTGGGACCTCCAAGGGTGTTTCTGAAACACTTGTGGCTTCCACACTGCTGTCCCTTGATGACTCTCTGCAGAGGCCTGCAGCCATCTGGGGACAACCAAGCAGCCCTGCAGAGACCCAGCGATGAAGAGCTGAGGTCTCCAACCGGCAGCAAGCCTGAAACGGCCCAGCACGTGAAGAAGCCCTCTTGGATAGACTGATCCAACCCTAATGAAATCTTCGGATGATGGAGCCCCACTCAACATTTTAACTCCAGCCTCATTTGTGGCCCTATGGCTCTGAGCCTCAATTACAAAAAGCTGCCCTGAATTCCTCGCTCATAGGCATTGTGAAAGATAGTCAATATTTATTGTCTTTAGAAGCTGCTAACTTTTTAGGTAATCTGTTACACAGCAAGAGATAACTAACATATCAAGGCTGAAATACCAAATTGCCCATTAATAAAACTGTTGAGGACAGGAAGAGGTGAGCACATCATACACATCATACCCCCTGGCCCTCACCACCTGCCAAGCTCCTCATCACAGGAGGCAGCTGAGATCATAATAGAACACATCAATATGGAGTCTGAAATTTGAGTGCTGTATTACAGACTTTGGGTGCCTGCTTTTTGTGCCCCCTAGTGGCCGGATCCCAAATGTGCAATAAGATGAGTTTGTATCAAGCATGGTAGACCCAATGCCGGGGTCCCTGAGGACCCCCCGTGAGGGCAGAGGGAGGAAAGGAGGTGCCAGGAGCAGCTCTGGCATGTTGGACTGGAAGTTCCCCTCACTGTTTCCAGCCAGAACACCTGTCCTTCAAAGCCTCCCATCCCTCAGGAAGGGTCCAACCTTTTTAAAAGCCACAATGAAACCAAACCCTCCCCTTATCTAAACACCTCTGATGCCCTCCCACCTACATCTGTTCCAGATCCATGAACAAAGGCACATATGGGCCCCCAAGCTAAGCCCTTGGGAAACCTGGAAAACTTTGATCCTATAAAGGTGGGTTGTGTGTGAAGGAAGTACACCCAACAATAAAACATGTGTTTGGTATAAGGAAATTAGGACTGAGTCATATTTGGCAATGATTACTCCCTATAACTGAAACCATTCAACGTTTTGAATAAGCATCCTCACAAACATATGTTTTCAATGTGTAGGTTTTGTGGGTGTGGACAGGAATGGGAAGGAGCAGAAGAGAAGGCAGTCGAGCTGACTTCCAGTCATAGTGTAAGGGATGGGTCCTTGCCAAGCCCTGGCTAGCATTGGTCAGCTGGGTGGCAGATGGGGAACAAGCTTCAGCCACTGGCCAGATGCAGAGAGACAAACTCTGTGGACACATGACACTGGAGAACAGGAAAAGAGAATTCCGCCTTGCGCTGGAAAGTACTAGCATTTTCCATAAGAAAGTTAAGTAACTTGCCCTGGATCTCTTATCTAGTCAAAGATGAAGCTGGGATCTGCTCCCAGGTCTTTGACCCAAAACCTTTACTCCTAACCATTGGGCTGCCCCAGTGGTGGCAAACATACGGCATGCGTGCCACCTCGGGTCCACAGAGCCTTCTCTGTAAGCACACGAGTCAGGTTGCCCCAGCAACCGAGCATTGGATAACAGTTGTTTTTTAAAAACTAAAACCTCAGTACGGTATTCAGGTTTAATTGTACTTTGTGATAAGTAGGTGGGTTTTGGGATGCAGTCTGGGCACTCAGTCTCTAAAAGGTTCTCCATCACTGGACTACACTATCTCATACCTCAGAGGGATCAGATGATTAATGCAAAAGAAATCACCGGGTTGACCATAAATGCTAATCAGATACCAAGGCTTGACTATCATTAGTATTATTATCACTATTATTACTATAATAGTTAAGGAAATTGTATAGAATAAGGGCATAGCTTCAAACAAATGATAGCCCTAAGAATACCAGCGCTAGATACGCATTTCTAATATATAGACAAGAGGAGAAAATGTAACCAACACATTGACAGATGAGTGAAAGCTAAAGATAAATAAAAGGGTCTAATGTTAAGCAGAGAGAATCACTGGCGCATCTGCTCACTTAGACCCTGACAATCCATATGTTAAGATCTCGGCCACATTTGCTGGTTTCTGAGAGACAAAGACTCACAGGCGAGTGTGAATGAATTGCATAGACGTAAGCTGTCATGGCTGTGTGTAGAAGTCCCCCAAAGCCTCATGCAGTCATAGGTGGGGCTTTTTCAGAGGTGGCTGGATCTAGATCGTGTGATTGATTCATGGTGCAATGCTAGGATCAAGGGCACAGGATTAAGGGTTTGAGTGCTACCCACCCCAAGTAGCCTGAATAAGACATAAGGGACAGAAAGAGCTGTGATCATCCCTCGTTGCTTTGCTACCTTCTGCCAGCCATAAACAACTCAATGCCTGTCTGCCATGTGCCACCCTGCCTTAGAGCCAGTCAATTATGGACTGAACCTCTACAAACTGTAAGCCAAATAAACCTTTCCCCCTTTAACTTTGGGTGTCAGGTATTTTGTCTCACCAATGAGAGAAAAGTAACTAAGACAAGCCTTCTGGTAAAGATTGAACCTCAGTCAATATTTTCTCTGAATAACATTTCTCAGCAAGGTCCGAGGGCTTAGTTAAACTAACAAGCCATTATCCTGTAACAGAGACTCTAAAAGTTGATCCTAGTTAATAAATTTATATACCGTCTTTATGCATTTAGGCCAAGCTAGCTACCACAACAGACTTCAAATACCGTTCTAGTGACCACAGTTATTCAGAGGGGGCCCAAGAGGGAGGATGAAGCTGAACAAAGACTGGAAGTGGAGAACCAGAGGGGCAGGTCCTCCACACAGAGCTTTTCTCCTCCAGGAATCTGTGTCCTCCGAGTTGGAGAACTGGGGCCTCCCGGAGGCAGCCAAAGTTGGTCCTAGCGCCTACCCAGAACTCAAACTTTTCCAAAGAGCAAGGAGACACAGATCAGGCTCCGGGAGCCTGGCTCACGTGAATATATTTACTGGTCTAGGAGCTAACCCTCTGTGTCAGGACGGTGCAACCACAAGACAGGTGAGGCAGGCCAGGTTAAAGCTGCGATCCTAATGTACTCTGGAACCTTTTGTGTGGGCTGTCCGCGTGCGGCCAGGCTGGAACTGCTGTGGCCCTCAGCAGCCGCCTTCCGCAGTGCCTGGGGCCCGGCTGCGGCTGCCGTTGTCTGTCCGCTGTCTGCTGCCTGTCCACTGTCTGCTGTCTGCTGTCTGTCCGCTGTCTGCTGTCCCCTGTCTGCTGTCTGTCTGCTGTCTGCTGTCCGCTGTCTGTCCGCTGTCTGCTGCCTGTCCACTGTCTGCTGTCTGCTGTCTGTCCGCTGTCTGCTGTCCCCTGTCTGCTGTCTGTCTGCTGTCCGCTGTCCGCTGTCTGTCCACTGTCTGCTGCCTGTCCACTGTCTGCTGTCTGCTGTCTGTCCGCTGTCTGCTGTCCACTGTCTGCTGTCTGTCCGCTGTCTGTCCGCTGTCTGCTGCCTGTCCGCTGTCTGCTGTCCCCTGTCTGCTGTCTGTCTGCTGTCTGCTGTCCGCTGTCTGTCCGCTGTCTGCTGCCTGTCCACTGTCTGCTGTCTGCTGTCTGTCCGCTGTCTGCTGTCCCCTGTCTGCTGTCTGTCTGCTGTCCGCTGTCCGCTGTCTGTCCACTGTCTGCTGCCTGTCCACTGTCTGCTGTCTGCTGTCTGTCCGCTGTCTGCTGTCCACTGTCTGCTGTCTGTCCGCTGTCTGTCCGCTGTCCGCTGTCTGTCCGCTGTCTGTCCACTGTCTGCTGTCTGTCCGCTGTCTGTCCGCTGTCTGTCTGTCCGCTGTCCGCTGTCCGCTGTCCGCTGTCTGTCCGCTGTCCGCTGTCTGTCCGCTGTCCGCTGTCCGCTGTCTGTCTGCTGTCTGTCCGCTGTCCGCTGTCTGCTGTCCCCTGTCTGCTGTCTGTCCGCTGTCTGCTGTCTGCTGTCTGTCCGCTGTCCGCTGTCTGTCCTCTGTCTGTCTGTCCGCTGTCCGCTGTCTGTCCGCTGTCCGCTGTCTGTCCGCTGTCTGTCCGCTGTCCGCTGTCTGTCCGCTGTCTGTCCGCTGTCTGTCGCCGCCGCCGCCGCCGCGCAGGTGGGTCCGGCCAGGTTGGGGTGGGGCGCGGCCTTGTGGGTCCCGGGGCCGCCGCCCCCCACTGCGGACCGCTGGCGCGGGGTCACTACCGCTAGCCCAGAGCGCGGGGACCGCGCCGCCAACTGCCAGCGCCAGCCCAGCCCTGCCGGCGTGAACGCGGGCTTCGGAGGAGCCGCTCTGCTCCGGCGCCAGGTCCCAGGCCGCCAGCCGCGGGGCCCGACACTCGGGGTCCGAGTGTCCCTGGGCCGGCCGGTTCACCTCTCGGCCTGTCCGGGTGTCTTCTCAGGAAGCGGGAATAGTGGTGGTGCTTAACGTGTAGAACAACCGAGAGAAACACTGGGATGTGAAGTGGAACGCACAATTGCTTTTGCCCCTCCTGCGTTCGTCACCAGGGGATCGCCCAAGAAACGCGAAAATGGCTGTGACCAGCAGGTGGCGCTGGTGACTGCACAGGGAGCAGTCGGTCAGAGGCTGTTTTTTCAAGTACCACACTTCAGTGCCAGTCATTGCGCTGGGCAGCAGTTACGGTAAAACAAAGCGGAAGGAGTGTTGGCACTTGGAGAGTTTACACATTAGTGCAAGAGACCAACAGCGTAAATACAAATATATATAAAAGGCTAAGCAAAGAATTGAGGGTTTTTGGGTGGGTCACCTCTGAAAAAGTCAGACCTTGAAGCCAGAAAGATGTAATAAAGAGCTAGTCAGGGGCCGGGTATTTAGCTCAGTGGCGGCAAACTCCCGAGTTCTATCCCGGGCAGCGAGGTGGAGGGTGTAAAGAGCCAGTCATGCGGAGTGAAAGGAACAGTATTAAGAGGGTAGTGAACGTAATTTGCAAAAGCTCTACTGTGGGAGAAACGAGTAAGGTGAAACGTAGTAGGAGATGAGGTTGGAATGGTAGGCTGAGCTTGAATTTTATTCTGAGTATAATAGATCATCGAAAGATTTTGTGCATGGAATGCCGCAATCTGTTCTTTGTTTCAGAACTTCACTCTTGCTTCGGTGTAGAGAATGATTTGGATGATGGCGTGAGTAGCAAGGGGACAATCAGTTGGAAACTGTTGCCATGATCCAGGTGCGACATGCCAGCACCTTCAAGTAAGCTGGTGGCAGTGGAGACAGAGAAAAATAGACAGACCAGGGGTATTTTGGAGGTAAAATTAGGAAGACTGAGTGATGGATTAGAAGAGGATGATGAGGGAGAAGGAGTGATGAAGGGTGGTTTTCAGGTTTTTGGGGCTGAGCACTTGGGTGAATTAGCGGTGCCATTTACCAAAGTGAAGAAAAGTGGAGGGAAAACTGAATGGTGTGGGAAGAGAGGTTAGAACAGAGTTTTCCATTTTAGGCAAACTAATGTATCTTTGCTATATCCCAAAAGAACTAGTTAACAAGTACATGTAAGAACTTGGTGCTCAGATGAGAGATTCTTGTTAGGGTTATAAATGTGGGAACTGTCAGCATATGGGCAATATTTAAAGCCAAGGAAATGGACAGAATCACTGAGAAATTATCTGGCTCGATGGTTATCACCTTTGGTCCTGAGGCAGTCAGTGTGGTTAAATATCGTTTGGGGTTTAAAGAATTAGATCTCAGTAACTGTAAATGAACAGTCCTTAGAGGTCTTGTACTTGTCACTCTTGCGTTGTCCTGATGTGCCCTGCCTCATGATCCAGATGCTCTCTGGATCTGACCCTTAAGCTTGCTAGTTTCCGTTTTCAGTGGGCCAAGAGCCATGTCTGTTTTCTGCCACCTATGGGACAGACCATGAAGCTGGAGGAACTTGAGCGGCCAGCTGTCCAAATGTGGAGCCTAGCCAGCCAGTACCCGGTGTGTCTGGCCACAGGTATGGTGATACTAGAAGTACATAGGTTGAGGGATGTCTTAGCAGGTAAAATTCTTTATTGAGTATCAAAGCATTTGGATGGTAACAATTCACAGCATAAACTAGGGGGTAGTGGGTTTTAGGTACCTGGGACCAGCCTTGGACTATGGTTCAAGTCTAGGGATCTCCCGCCCCCTTCCACCCCCTTCCCATTCTCCCTCCCCCTCTCCCTCCCTTCTCCTCTCCTCCCTCTCCTTCCCTCTCCTCCCCTCCCTCCCTTTCTCTTGGAGTTTACCCTTTGAAAAGGAAAGGAAGGAAGCCAGGGATTTAGCTCAGTGGTTTTGCTACCTGCTGCACAAGCAAGCAAGGAACGGAGTTCGATCCCCGGTACCAAAAAAAAAAGAATCGCCCTGAAAAGGAAAGGAGTATGTACATTCAACTCTCTTCTCTTCTCCTCTTCACTCTAAACCATTTATACCTGCGTGTATTGTTGCTCATATGCTGCTTCTTGACTTTTTCTTGTGCTTAGGAACATCTGCCCAGCAGCTGGATGCCTCTTTTAGCACAAAAGGCACATTGGAAATCTATGAGATTGATTTCAGGGACCCTTCTCTGGACTTGAAACACAAAGGAGTTCTTTCTGCCTCAAGCAGGTACTTTGGACTGTTGATGGGTATGCAGGGCAGAGCTTGTTGAAGATACTTCTGGGGAATCCTGGGAATAGTGTGTGTACAGGAAGCGACAAGGGAGGGGAGGAGGAGTTCCACCAAGTAGGAAGCAAGTTAATTTTGGGCTTATTTTGCAAAAGGATTTAGAAATGAACTACCTCCACATTTCTGCTGCTCCTGGTCAGCAGCAGTAGCAACAGTCTGATGCTGACTGTGTGTAATAGAGTGCATGTATGTACTCGATTTCCCTTTGCGCTAGAGATGTTGCCTCCTGCCCCCCTTAGCTCTTCCCTTTGTGTTAGGTGAAGCTAACAACCTTACACAGTACCACCCTTTTCTGTTTGTTTGTTTTGGTACCAGTGATCGAACTCCGGTCCTTGAGCTTGGAGCGGGACCACTGAGCTAAATCCCCCGCCCGCCCTTTTCTGCCAACAAGGAGGAGGAGAACAAATGACCCTCTCCTCATTGTTCTTAGGCACTATTTGGGTGCCCATGGATTTCACGGCTCTGGCAGGCTGGTACTCTGGTTTTCAGTGTGATACTGTGTAACAACAATGAGGACAGACTTGTTCCTTCTCTTTCTTGTTAGCAGAAAAAGCTAGAAGGTCTTCTAGGCCTTAAAAGGCCAGGTACCGTTATTCAGTGAATACTTATGTGTATGCCAGACACTATGCTAAGGGTCCTGTATGTTTAATTTGTTCCTCAATATAAACCGAAGTGACAGTACCATTATTTCCATTTTACATAGGAGGGAACTGAAACTCTTGAGTCCAAAGCTTCCTTCTTTCCATTCCACTGCCTTTTACGGGGGATCAAACTCAGGACCTTGTGCTTTTGAGGCAGGTGTGGCACCACTGAGCTAAATCCCTGGTTTTTAAAAGATTTTTTAAAGGTGGGACTTAGTTTGAAGCAATGGTCTGTAGATATTTACATCATTAGACAAAATATAAATATGCATTATACTCATATAGTCAGTATAAAATATACATGTATTACTATACTATTAATGAAGTATGTTTTCTATAATTTTTCAGATTAAATATATGCATCTTTTTCGTACAGTCCAGTGAATGATCTTGTCCATCCTGCTTTAGAGATAAATGGGCTGCCAAGGATTTAGCAAAAAATAAAAAGAAAGAAAAATCATCAATAAGGAGATAACTGGGCTAGAAGGCAGCCTTCTATCAGATGATTGATGAACCCTTTGTGTATTTGTCTTTCTTTCTTTTTTTTGGTACCAAGGATTGAACTCTGTACCTTGCGCTTGCGAGGCAGGAGTGGTGCTGCTGAACTGAATCCCCAGCCCTTCTTGTATCTTTCTTGGTCCCTCTAAGAGATTAAATATTTAAGCAGAAGCACACTCTCTTCTTTCTTTTCATGGTTTAACCTAATAATGAAAGGTTGGTTTGCCAGTTTTTGAGTCCATGTATTGCTTTATGACAGCATCCCTTATTTTGCAATGTTTTAGATCTCTTTGAACTTTTAGTTGTGTTGGGGTATAGCCTTGGCCAGTAGATCTGTGACACTGTGTTAAGTCAAGCTAGTTGTCTTAGGTTTTTGCGTGTATAAGAAGTCATAGAAAATGACTTCTAAGAACCTGCTGAGACCCAGATTTAGGTCTCACATTTGGTCTGTCCTCGCTTTTCCTTTGCAATCTCAGCTCCTTTCCTTTGTTTTTCTTTTAACCTCTTCCTGTGTCTCTTCATTATTAACTACATACGGTTTGCAAAATCATCCCCTTTCCTCTGCTGCCTTTTTCACCAAACCCATGCCTCACCCAGTCATTATTCCACTATGCCATATTGTCTCCATTACTGTCATCATTGTCCTTGGAAACCCTCTAGCAAAGAAATCCACCTGTATTCTCATGTTTAAAATAAATTCCTGTCGGGCATGGTGGTACATGCCTGTAATCCCACCACTTGGGAGGCAGAGGCAGGAGGATCTCCGTGAGTTTGAGGCTAGCCTGGGCTATGTAGTGAGTTCAAGGTTAGTCTGAAATACAGAGCAAGACCCTGTCTCAAAAACCACACACACACACACAAAATCCCCACCTTCCTGGATAAGCTCTTAATCCTTTTTCCTATACCTTCTCCTTAAATCTCTCTGTCCCTATTTTTAGGATAAAGTCCTTTTTTTCCTTCCTTCCTTTCTTTTTTTTCTTTTGTGTGTGTGTGTGTGTGTGTGTGTGTGTGTGTGTGTGTGTGTGTGTGTGTGGTACTGGAGATTAAACCTAGGGCCATTGCATGGAGCTACATGGCCAGCCCTTTTTTGAGTTGAATTCTTGTTGAGTCTCTAAATTTCTCAGGAGGGACTTGAACTTTCCGTCCTCCTGCCTCAGCCTCCCATAGTGCTAGGATTACAGGTGTGTGTCAGTGTGAGGTTTGAATTTTTAGAAAGTAAGGTTAAGGGGGCTGGGGATTTAGCTCAGTGGTTCTGCTGCCTGCCTAGCAAGCGCCAGGTCCCAAGTTTCATTCCCGGTACCAAAAGAAAAAAAAAAAGTAAGGTTAAAACACCACCATACAAAAAACTGGATGCGGTGGTGCACACCTGTAATTCTAGCACTCTGGGAGGCTGAGGCAGGAGGATGGGAAGTTCAAGCCCTGGACAACTTAGCAAAACCCTCTCTCAAAATAAAAAATAATTTTGGAAAAAGGGCTAAGGATATACCTCAGTGGTAGAAAACCCCTGGGTTTGATCCCCCAGTACCACACACAAAAAAGGAAAATTATGGAAAGTTATACGCCCTTCACTTAGACACATCATTTGTCAACATTTTGTCTTGTCACTCCCCTCTCTGTGTCCCAGTGGGCGGCCCTCAGTTTTTGTCCCTTGGCAGGCCAGAGGTGGTTGACACTCCTTGAGCTCACTGGGTGATAGCTAAGTCTGTTCTGGGTTTGGACCTAAAATGGCCCTCAGGCCCTCATGGGATTGGGAGGTGACTTGTTGGGAGCAATGCTACATAATTCTAGGGAAAAATCATTTGAGTAGGCCTGGTTCTCCGGCCTACAGGCCAGCTATAACACTCCAAGACATAATTCCATTTTGGCCTCAGGTCACAAGGGAGATCTCAATGATCCCGTGATGCTGTAATGCTCCAGGACAAGACCACACCTGCGGGAGCCGCCCTGGGAGGAGCCAAATCTTCATCTGCATAGTTCCTCATTGTTCTTAGATTTCCGTCACCCCCACCCAGCCTTTTGTTACACCTTGTTTATCCCAATGTGAAGTACTGAACTCTATTTTTCACTTGTTACATCTATTTCCCCATGTACTGAATAAAGGGTGCTGCACGCTAGGGGTCTTTTGCTTTTGCCGCCCAGAGCAGCACTGATCAGACCCAAAGCTCAGCTTCTTCTCAGTCTCATTTGTCTACCTTTCCTGTAATTCGCTGTGTGCTGCCGTGGCTCACAGGAGACTAGGACTCACTGCAGAGGTTCTGGTAACGTCCCCTTCCCCTGCTCCCTACAGTGACTGAGTCATGCTGGCTTACAGCTGCCTGCTGTCAGGAGGTGGGGTCTGGTTGGAAGAAGTGGGTCATGGGGTTTGGCCTTGAAGGGTCATTCTCCCTTCCCAGTTCTCCCGCAGCTCTCTACATTCAGACTTCCATGAGGTGAGCAGCTGGCCTCCTCCATGCCCCTGTGCCACGTGGTCCTGCCTTGGAGCCAGCTGACTAGGGACCGAAATGTGAGCCAAACTAAACCTCCGCTTCTTGTAGTTGCAGGTGTTTGGAATTTTATCCCAGCAATGATAATAGTGACTAAGCCAGCCTCCTCCCTTGCTTAACTCAAGCCGGTGCTTCCACTTTTTGGTGCTCCCTAGCACAGCTTCTACAGGTGTCAGCTTTCCCCTCATCAGTGAGATGAGTAACAGAAATGTGCTTTCTGAAAGTAGATAGAAGAAAACCATTTTGTCACACCTGGGGTTCTGCAGCTCAGCCCCTCTGACGTAACGGCCCTCATCTGTGACCCCATCTTGAGGGCCGGGATCTGTGTGCATGCCTGGTGCTCTGACCGTACTGAGGTCAGCCTGACCTCCCCATTCTTGTGAGTGTTGTTTCTGGCTGTATCCTGCTCTGGTTCCTGTGTGACCCGTCATGAGCTTCTCTGGTACTCTGATGCTTGCCCTCTGCTGTCACCCTCAATGACATGGCAGCCTCTTGAGCCAGTGTGGACACATTCTTCTGCCACATGAAAAATCTGCAATGGTAGATAGCTACCTTTTGCATGTAGTCTTGGAGCTGCCATTGTCAGCTATGCCTTTCTCCTTTATTTATTTATTTATTTGGTGCCGGGGATCGAACTCGGGTCCTTGCTCTTGTGAGGCAGGTGACGGAACCACTGAGCTGAATCCCTGGCTCCCCTTCTCCTTTAGTTGCTGGCCCTCTGAACTGGTGCTCAGCTCTGCAGTCCTGGCAGGTTGACTTTGCTTGGATGCCTGACAAACAGGCTCCTGCTTGATCACCCCACTCAAGTTCTTTGCTGTTTCCAGGGTGTGGGAATATTTCATTCCACTTAGGGATCTTGTGATGTCATGTGGTATGAAATCTGGCTTCTCTGAAGGGCTGTGTGGTGGGAGACAGACTCCCACCATCAGGCTTCAGGGAGCTCACATACCTGCCTTTGCAGGGGACTGAAACCCTCTGCAGGGGAACCAGGGTCCGTCTTTTTTTTTTTTTTAATGCATGTCTTTTTAGAACATCCTCAGACACCAGAAAAATGTTTCCCAATTAGGACATTTATCATTTCATGCCTCTGTCTCTAAGGTTGCCCCATGGCAGCCTCGTGGGAGAGATATGTGGTGAGGAGGTCCTGTTTTATTTTTTCCCTCATTCTAGTTTGAGAGAGAAGAGGACAGTAATTGTTAGCCTAGGAGGCCTGCTTCTTATCAGTTACAGGAAAGTTTGGATCTTTATATCAATGGGAGGCAGTATTTTAAGGTGTAAAGCTCAGGCTCTGCAGTAAGACTGTCCTGACTTTGAACCTTGACTCTGCCACTTTGTAGCTCCAAAATGAGGATGAAATTACTAGCTCTGTGTGTAAAAATTGTGTAGCTTCTCTGAGCTACAGTTCCCTTGGATGACAATGAGGATAATAATATCTCAGAGAGCTGTTAAATATTAAATCAGCTAATACATGTAAAGCACTCAGAACAATGCCTGGTACATAATGAGTACTGTTATCAGGAAGTGTAGGTTGTTGTTATTATTACTTATTTGACTCGTGAAGGTTAATTATTTGAAGTAGTGATCACAGGTCCCCTATAACCCCAATGTTAAAAAAAATTTTTTAAAACACTCCTACACAACTCAGAGCCATGGCTTCCTGGCTTTTTGTGTACCATAGATGGAATATTCTTTCAGGAAAGGGCAGGACCAGACAGTGGAGACCTCCTTTTCTGCTTGGGAAATGAAAGAGACAGGAAGGTCCCAGCATGGGGTGGGGATACCCACATGATGACAGAGTCTGGCAAAGATACCTGTCCTCTGTTTGTGACATAGACCTAAGATTGTACTGATGCCAGTTCCCACTTTTTCTAGGTTTCACAAGCTGATTTGGGGGAGCTTTGGCAGTGGGCTTCTGGAAAGCTCTGGGGTTATTGCAGGCAGCGGGGATAATGGCATGCTTACTCTATACAATGTGACTCACATCCTGTCTTCAGGAAAGGAGCCTGTGATTGCCCAGAAACAGAAGCACACAGGGCCTGTGAGAGCCCTCGACTTCAATCCTTTCCAGGCACTACATTTTAGTGAATCACATATAGCCAAGCAATGGAACAGTAGGTCTGAATGGAAGCTTTCACTTGTGGCCTCTGAGGCTTTTCCAAGCTCAGCAGGGGAGGCTTTGGATATTCCAAATGTGGGCCCTTTACCTCTTCCTTGATCACATCTCTTTCTGGGATAGTGCCTCCAAATGCCTTATCCGTACAGGGAAACCTCCTCGCCTCAGGGGCCAGTGATTCTGAAATCTTCATTTGGGATGTGAGTAGCCTGAGTGTTCCAATGACCCCAGGATCCAAGTTACAGGTGAGGACTCCCCTTCCCCCGACTTGGGCTGCTGCTTAAGGCGTGTAGCTGATTTTCCCAGGCGAAGTTTTGAATTCTGGAGCCAGCTAGAGCACAAGAGATTTCAGGCTTTACCACTGGAGGGCGATAAAACTTCACAGATTAACATGCTACTGGCCAGATGAGAACGGGCACAGCGGGTGTGGCCGAGGCAGCGTGTGGAGTGATTGGTTTGTGGTTCTTAGCTGTTCTGAGTTTCTGGGAGGAAGATAAAGGGCAAGGGTACAGATAACTCTGAGAAAGGGGTGGGGATGCTGTCGGCACAGTGTGGGCTGGTCAGAGTTGCCTGCGGCCCTGGACTCAGTGGAGAGCCTGAGCATGCGTTTGTCCTCTGTGTGGGAAGGGTGAGTGTTGTCTTCCATGCATTTGGTGTCTGGTGTGTCTTCTGAGTGTGTCTTTCTGTCTAACTGGGCCTTTTTTTTTTTTTTCCAATTTCCTGGCTTTTCTCTCTCTTATGTTTATGGCATTGTGAGGTAGATTAGATATGAATTTGATAGCACCTCATACCCTGAAAGTAGCATTGGTTTTTCCTTCTTTCTCACATTATCTAGGTGTCTTGAGTACCTATGTTTCCCTCCCTCTTTCACCTTCCTCCTTCTATCCCTCTTTCTTAATGTTAGATAAGAGGGCTGGGGTTTTTTTGTTTTTGTTTTTGTTTTTTGGTCCTGGGGATCGAACTCTGGTCCTTGTGCTTTTGTGGCAGGTGGCGGAACCACTGAGCTCAATTCCCAGCAGGTGGGCTGTTTTAAAATCTTGACTGTATCCTCTCAGGAGAACTTTGGGCTCGGGGAAAACCCAAGCATGTCTGCCTTTCCCCCACTTCTACACCAGGAGCCTAAAGGACCATCCTGGGAAAATCCAGCCCCCACCTCCCTAAGACTGTCTTAGTGTGGGGGGCCCCATGTGCACTCTGGAGCAGTGGAAGAGCAGAGGCCTCCTGGTCCATGGCATGATGAGTGGTCCTCCCTACTACCCTGACTCTGCAGCCCTCGGAAGACAGCAGGGCACTCTCTTGGAACCGGAAGTCCAGCACGCTCTGCCTTCTGCGCACCCCAGCAGCCTGGCGGTTGTATGGGATCTCAGGAAGAATGAGCCTGTCATCAAAGTCAGCGACCACCGCAGCAGGGTAGGGAGTGGAAGCCAGAGTACAGGCCTGGGCTCTGCCTGCTCTCTTATGCTGATCAGTTAGAGCTGCTCTGTTCCAGACCAGTGTTCCATTTCTAACTTCTGGACATGTGGATTCAGCCTCTTAGTATATTTCCTGCTAAGAGTGATGGCTGTGGTATTCCTAGTCACGTGGAAGAGACACCAAACTTGCCCTCACAGTGGTCCCGTTCCAACTGGGAAGAAAAGGTTCATAACTAGAAGAGTCAGGTTACATCACCCACTGGGGCCTGTTTTGTTCACAGATGCATTGCTCAGGCCTGGCCTGGCACCCAGACATAGCCACTCAGTTAATGCTGTGCTCAGAGGATGACCGTCTTCCTGTGCTTCAGTTGTGGGACTTGTGCTTTGCCTCCTCACCTCTGAAGGTGCTAGACAACCACAGCAGGTGACATCTCAAAACCCACTCACGTCTTGGTACAAGTGACCCGGACAGGAGGCAGTGAGTGCCTCACTTTAGCTACCAAGTATTCTAGCTTCCAGGCCATTGCAGTGAACTCATGGCCAGTGCTAGCTCCAGCCTAGCGAAGATGCGTTCCTTGAGACCTGAAGGTGTGGAGAAGAGCCTGTGGTTCCATCTCCTGTCAGGGAGTAGCAATGGGATTGTAAGTGTTTGAGCCCATGTCTCACTCCTGTGTTAGTTTGTCATCACTATAGCAAAATACCTGAGGCAGTAACCTAAAAGGGAAGGTTTGTCTGAGTGAGCAGTTTTGCAGGTTTCAGTTCATGACTGATTAATCCCACTGTCTTCAGGCCTGGGGTGAGGCAGCAGACCATGGCTGCAGCTTGTGGCAGAGCAAAATACCTTGTGGCCAGGGAGCAAGCGAGAATGAGGAAGGGCCGAGGTCGCCCAGTCTTCTCCGGGCACACTCAACACCCAGAGACGTCCCGGTGGTGCAGCTCATAAAGGCTGCACTGCCTCCGACAGTACCCCGGGCACTGGGCCCGTCACACAGACCTTGGGTAGGACACTGGAGACCCACAGTGTGCCAGTCCTTCCGAGAGCACCCCTAGGCTCTGGTTGGAGGGCACGCTCATTTGTCTGAGCGATGAGGCGAGCTTCTCCAGGACTTCTGAAGAGCAGCTTGGCTCCTGGGACCCAGTGACCAGGTCTGCCTCTGCAGCTGGACTTCTTCGGCTGTTCTTTCGACAGAAGGACCATGTGCCTTTGTGTGTCCTTGGGGACTTTTGAGGGTTGGGTCTTCACCAAAAGCACTATAGGAATGGGTTCCATGTGCCTCCTACAGATTCAGGATCCTGCTCTAATTGTGCAAAGTAGGCCTTCCAGCAGTGACCTAAGAAGGCTGAGTGGTGCAGTGCCCTGGAGTTTGACTTGGGTTCTCTCTGTGGAGCTCTTGAAAGTGATTTAATTTTTCGAAGCCTCATTTTCAATGAAACCAGACCACTAATTGGACACTGAGATTGACCTGAAATACATAAGGCACTTTACTAGAGTGGGCATTTAGCAAATGTTAGTTGCTCTCTCTGTCTCTCTGTTCCTTCTTAGGGGGATCTTGTCAGTGTCGTGGAACCAGGCTGATGCTGAGCTCTTACTCAGCAGTGCAGAGGACAACCAGATCTTGTGCTGGAACCTGAGGAGCAGCGAGGTAGGGTGACCTTTCTTTAGGCCCAGTGGCATGGAGATGAGATGGCAGAGGGCCCCAGCTATGTGTTTGGGCTGCCTTACTTAAGGCAGAGTCTCCTGGACTCGGTGACACCCAGTAGCTCTGTTCCCTTAGGTGGTGTATAAACTGTCCGCACTGAGCAGCTGGTGTTCTGACGTGCAGTGCTGCCCTCGGGACCCTTCAATGTTCTCTGCTGCCTCCTTTGACGGCTGGATCAGTTTGTACTCTGTGATGGGTTGGAGCTGGGAAGTCCAGGCTGATAAGGTTTGAAGGGCTCAATGTAAGGTGCTGGAGGGAAGGGGCTACCTGTGTTTTGGGCAAGAGAGAAGGGCACATGGCCTGGGAAGAAGTGGGGGCAATGGGGAGGCCAGAGCCCAGGGCTTTGGAAGGCTGTACCTTGTTCCATGGCCCATCTTCCTGGGAGGATGTCAGTTTCTGACACGATGTGGTGGAGACCTTCACCTTGATTCTTTTACTAGATGTTCCCTGGGATATTTCAGGAATATTGGGCCTCCATGCTTAGACAGCTGTCACAGGAACCTGGGCTATTTTCTTTCCCTCTCTCTTCCGGTCCTTGTAGACTTCAAATGGAATAGGGTTTCTAGGAACCCACTGCGTAGGAGCCCCACCCTCACTCCAGTCCCATCTCCATCTCTTAGATGTGGGAGTCTGGCCTCTCTAGGTCTTAGGGCTCCTCCAGAAATGGAGTTTGTAGGTGGAGTTTCTGGCAAAGCTGCCACTTCAGGCCAGCGATGCAGCTATCCTTTCTCCTCGGATTTCTTCTTTCAGCAAAGGCCAGCCTCTCCCACCACTGCAGGTGCCAGGGCAAGGGGCCCGAGCATCACGAGTACCTCCCCTGGGAAAGCCCCTCAGATGGATTTGAAGGCCAGCAGGTGTTTCCTTTGCTGTAAGCTTCATGGGTATGCGGTGGGATCTTGTGTGTGAAGCAGCCCATGTGCTTAGCAAGAAGCTAAGTTCCACTGGAGGTCCATTCCACTGCCTTTGTCCAGGGTCAGGTTCTACTCTACCTCTCAAGCAGTTGCTCTAACTGATCTCTCTACCCTCTTGTCCATCCTGAACCCTGTCTGCTGTGCCAGGCTTGTCTTAAAGGTATTGATTGGCTTAGACCTCCCCGCTGTGGGTGATGGCTTAAGATTCTACTTGAGATTTTTCTAAGCCTTACATGACTGGACTGGTGGCAAGGAATACAAAGAAGGAAAGAAAAAAAAAAGTAGACTTTATCCTGTGCTTCCCCTGCTCAAAGAGCAAGTTGGGTCCCTCGCTGCTTTGTAGACTCAAGACTGAGTGTGCACAGGGCTTACCTTTCCAGTCTGGTTGCCGTCTTATTCTCATGTACTTCCTACATCCCAGCCATGTCCGATCCTTTCACCCATTAATAACTCCTTGACTGTCTTGCCTCTGCTTATACTCTGCCCGCCTGGCTCACTGAGGCCTGCTATGGCTTTTCAGGGCCTCCCACTTGCATACCATCTCCTCCATATTGCCTGTCTTTAACCCTGTCAGAATTAACCTTCCTGTGAAGTGTGGTGGTGCATGTCTGTAATCCCAGCACTTGGAGGATTGCTGTGAGTTCAAGGCCAGCCTAAACCACAAAGCAAGACCCTGTCTCAAGAAACAAAAGAAAATTAACCTTCCTTTGTAATCCACAGATTTATATTCCTGTAATGGTCTGTTCTGTCTGTACTATATTTACACACATATCTGGAGACCTTACTACATAATAAACTCCATAAGGATAGGCACCATATCTTGTTGATTTTTATAGCCTTAAAGTAGTGTTTCTCAAACTTCAATGTGCATGCAAATGACACGAGGATCGTATTAAAATTCAGATTCTGGGTCATTTGGTCTGGGGTAGGGCTCAATATTTGATTTCCAACAAGTTCTCAGATGATATCTTTGCTGCTGGTCTGAGGCTCTGAAGCCTCTAGTACAGTGGTAGCGAACCTGTGGCACACATGCTGCGGCCAGCTGTTTGTTACCATTGAAAGCTCTAAAAGGTTTGCCATCACTGCTTTAGTACAATGCCTTCAATATTAGATTTGAATTGAAGACAGATGCATAAAAGTAGAGGTTCTTGTTTTTAGAACCCAGTTTTATTAGGAAGGTAAGACTAACATACACAAGAGAACGCGAAGTGAAGAGAAAAGGAGGAGGAGGAGGTTAGTGAGGTGAAGAAGCCTGAGGCCAAGAGGCCAACTTCTTATCAAAGCTCCCTCGTTTATGAGCAGGGTAACCGTGAGCAAGACATTTAACCCCTCAGGACTTCTTTGTTCTTATTTATAAAGCAGATATAGTAATACCTGCCTAGCTTCAGTTAGTGAATTGTGATGAGCCTCGGATGAGGATGGATGTGAGCACCATACAGATCAGAAGTTGAGATGGTTTTGTGAAGCACTAAGACATGGTATAGATTTTGTGCTGTAGGAGTCCAGAGATGAAGTAATTCTGACTGAATTTTATTAGGGAAAGGTGAGTCCTAGGAAAGGAAATAGTAAAGCAATAGTTGTCAGCCTGGGCTATATAGTGGAATAATCTGAAGGTTTAAAAAATCTTGATGCTGGCTTCCTCACTGTCCCAGACTTCATGATATTATCGTCTGGGATCCATCTGGTGGCCTGGTGGTCTCTATGGGAGCTTGAATGTGCTCCCATGGCTGACAACTGCTAGAGGAAGGACCTGGTTCAGGCTTCTCCTTTGGGCTAGATGCTTTCATAAAGTATCAGATTTGGCAAGAAGGGTGCTGCAGATGTGGGTGCAGGTGTGGGTCAAGGCACAGAGGCAGGAATGACTGGGCATTTTAGGGTAATGAAGCAATCACATAAATGAGCAGCAAGAAAGAGGTGCAGAGAAAGACAGGTTTGGCTGACTTTGTGGAGTTTTGTGCATTTAGGGTTTTTAGGCAGAGGAATGTAAGTGCTCTCCTGTAGCTTGTGAATCCCCTCAAAGATCCTGAGTAGCAGCTAGATAGTAGAAGCTGTAGGTTGAGATCTCAGACCTGGGTTGGAGGAGGGAAAGAAAACAACAACAACAAGAAAACAAAGGTTGGTAAACTCTTCTAGCAATCTGGGTGTGGTAGCAGTGGGAATGGGATGGGAGGGATCTTGAAGACATGAGAGACACTGAACCAGCATTGAACCACTGAAGAAAGTTTTTGCTTGGCTGGAGTGAGTGTAGGCTGAGATCATGCTGAGGTGTTTAGGCCAGGTTCCGAGGAGAGTGGTAGTACTGGCCCAGGAGAGAAGGAGATAAGCACTAGGTGGTGACATTTGCAGGTGGTGGCGCTAAGAATGCAGAAGTGGGTTTGCTATGGGGCACATTCTCTACTCAGCTCCTGACCCTATCCAGCCCAGGAGCTCTCCTTTTATTGCTTTCCTACAGATAGCATCCCTGTGACCCTGACTTGGCTACCTCTTGGCTAACTTAAGCTCTAAGCCCACCCTTCTCCCTTCTGACGTTTCTCGCCAGCTTGGGGGAACTGGCTACTTTTGGCCTTCCCAGCACTGCTGCCCAGCACATGCCGCAGCCTTGCCCTGCCCTGCCTTCGTCAGCCAAGTCACCACAGAGTCTGAATTCCTGAAGAGGGCGGCTGAGCTGCAGGAGGCCTTGGGATCAAGAAATCTCCTGAATTACTGTCAGAACAAGAGCCAGCAAGCTTCACTGCCAAGTGAGAAGATGCTCTGGAAGTTCCTGAAGGTAGGAGGGTTACAGGCTGACTGCTTATAAATGGTTCCCTAAAGCCCAAAACCCCAACCGTTGTCAACTTCAGGAGATGTGCGATTACACTGTGACCCAGACTGTCGAGACTCTAACCTCCAGTGGGTGTTTTTTGTAGCCTCTAGACACTGAATCTTCACCCTTTACCAGAGGCTCAGAGGCCTCTGGTGAACATGAGGTGAACAAGAGACTTTTTCCTTCATTGCTGCTGTGGCTGATGTCCTGGGGACTTTACCAAAGCTGTGGTGAAGACTTTCACAGTATCATGCCAAAGGGCAGATAAGGTGATGGGGAGGAAGAAGACAGGAAGGAAAGAAAAAGAGGAAAAGATTAGCTGCAAAGGTACATCATCATAAGAAGCCTTTGAGTTTATTTCAGGTAACCCAAGGCAAGTCCTGTGTGGGCCCCAGGGTTCAGGGGCCACCACTGTGGAGGCAGGGAATTGGTTCCAGTTCTAAGTTGTGTGAGTTGCTTATGACGTCAGGAGTGCCGTGCCTATCAAAGGAAATGAGAAAATGAGACATCTGAAGGAAGATAGGGAAGCAGCTGGCTGGTCAGGTGGTAGGAAGACTGTCTGACTCTTTGGGATTATAGAGAAGAATGAAAAAATGACAAGGCCTGTCTCGGGAGTCTGAGAGAGATTCAATCTGTGCTTCGGAAATAGTAAAGCGTTAGGTGGATTTTTCTCTGGGAGAGAGAAAAAGATTTGAGCAAGATGTAGGAAGAAGAGTAGGAATGATGCTTTTGGTGTAAGTGGGATACAAATTCCAGGAATGGTGAGGTGGGAAAGAGAATAGGAGTGGTCAGAAGGACAGGCTTTGCTCTGCTGAACAGAGGAGGTGGCTGTGTCTCGGACAGAGGGGATTCTGATTTCAAAGCTGCCTAGGAGCTGTCCGCCATCATGGCTCCTGAGGCTGAGTGTGGAGAAATGTTTCCAAGGGAAGAGCATTGAAGGAGGAGGGAGTCCAGGGAGACTGTGAAAGATTATAGTCATGATTCATAGTTTAGCATGGAATAAAGTTCCCAGGGCAGCTCACCTGGATTAGATGGAAGCGTCAGCACTTCTTGGCTCTCATTATTCTCACAGAGTGGAAACCGGACTTTGTTTACTCTGTCAGTACAACTTGTACCGTTTGTCTTCCCAACGGTATATTGAGACTCAGACCTCAGTCTCCTCAGGAGTTATGTGACAGGGACTGAAGCTTGTCAGCAGCACAGTGTCAGGCAGTCCTTTCAGTGGTTCATGCAGCAATTCAGAGTTCACTTCTTCAGCTGCCCAGACGTTAGCTTGGATGCAGGGCAATGAGATGGGTATTGGGCAGGTGTGTAAGGTGCTCTGGCTTAGAAGCTGGTTGCCCACAAAGGCCGATATCTCTGTACCAGCTCCAACAGCATACCTCCCACAGTCCCTGCAGAGGACACGTGTCCAGTAAAAGAGTCATTGCAACCAGCGAAACCCTGAGCAGATGTCTATATCAGTTATTTGTAGTTTACATAGTTCCAAGCCAGATGCAGCCTACTAATCACGAGCAATGTTGCTTTGAAACAGCTGACATTTTACTCTTGTCAGATTGGACTAACAGAGCTAGAGAGTCAACTGAAGTTCCAGTTTTCATGTATAAAGGGCAAAGGATTATATTAAGACTGCTTAGAGCCCAGCAATAAATCAAAATGGAGAAGTGGCATTGCCTTTCTGTTTGCACTGTTTTGTTTGTGTTTTAATTTTTTTGTTTTTGCAGTACTGTGGATTGAACCTAGGGCTGTTGCACTGAGTTACATCTCCAGCCCTTTTTTTAGTGTTTTATTTAGAGACAAGGTCTTGTTAAATTGCCAACTGAGGACACTTTTGATAGCACCCAGAACTATATTTGAAGGTACACTGGTGCAGAAGTCCAGCTTGGTGCAAGAGAGGGTCATTTACATGCATTAATGGAGACTTTTCTATATTCTCTGGTTTCTTAGGTGACTTTAGAGCAAGATTCCAGAGTGAAATTCCTAAAGCTATTGGGATATGATAAAGATGAGCTTCAGAAGAAGGTAAGCTGCTTTTCATCTCTGACACATGGACTTGCTGCAGAGAACAAGAAAATCCTCTCAAAACCATCTCAGAACACCTCTTCCTGGGCCTATTTAATGCATGTATGAGCATTTTAGCTCCCAGAGTTAGGCTTTTTCCCA
Source organism: Heterocephalus glaber (assembly GCF_053883595.1). Taxonomy (NCBI): domain Eukaryota; kingdom Metazoa; phylum Chordata; class Mammalia; order Rodentia; family Bathyergidae; genus Heterocephalus; species Heterocephalus glaber. The sequence continues at coordinate 7,588,601 of NW_028258321.1, forward strand.
GGAAAGTCGATGAAGGATCTTAGAGAGTTTAGTTGGTGGGGCGTGGAGGTGGGAAGAGTGCACTAGGCTTCTTTGAGCTTATGTTGGGAAGGCAGTACTCAGATCTCTCCATGCAGGTGGCTGGGCAGTTGAAGAGTGACTTGGGGTCAGTGGAAAGACCTCAGCCCCAGGGAGATGACCTTAGCAGCAGCAGACGGCAGGCCTTCTGTAGCCAGGTATGGTGAGAGCACAAGCAGCCCGACCCGGGACAGTGCAGGATGCTGGCCTTGTTGGCTCTCGGCTTAGCTCTCAGAGCTCGACTTCTGCAGGAGGCTTCAATCCCTCGCTCTCTCGGAACAAGAGTAAGGCAGTGGCTACTTGTGACACTGAGAGATATGCTATACCTATCAAAGGAAAGGACTGGCCCGGTGGTGGGAAGACTGAGAGACTGCAGAGGAGAGCTCAGAGGAGGACGGGGCCTGGCCCAGGGGTCTGCGAGGAACACAGGGTCTGTGCTTCAGAGATAGTGAAGTCTGTCTAAAGTGGAGCTGTGACTGCACCGTGAACTGGGCCTGCCCAGATCTTGCCTGGTCATTCTTTTAGTCTTCCCCATTAAGATCCGGCCAGTAGAGCTGAGGACGAGGTGGTGAGGAGACCCTAAGCTGGCTGTCTCTGTTCGGGGCCATTTCCTGCTTCATCACGCCGGTCACTCTTGGTGCAGGCCTCCAAACAGCACAGAGGAGTCCTCTGCACCCTCTGCCCCTGCGATGGGCTGGCCCCTCAGACTTGACTCCATGGAGAGCCTGTCACAGAAGTTGCGCTGGCCCCACGAGAGAGAAACTCTTCTGGGAGCAGCTGGCCCCAGAGTTCTCGGACCTGGGACAGTCCCATTCTGTCTCCTGCCTGCCTCCCACCATCTCAAATGCTAATTACAGCTCTCTTTCCTTGCAGACTTTCATCAGTGGGTCCTATCTATGGAAGGCTTCTTACCAGAGTCTTTTTTCCTATCCTGCGTCTCCATGTGACCCTGCCCATACTGAACAGGCACATATACCTATGGTATTGCCAGAGTTGCCTCCCTTGTCTTGAGTCCCGTCTCTGGAGAGTTACTGCTGGACCCGGTTACCCCGGGACACCTCTCTACATTTTACTGCCAAGGAGCAAAACTTGAGGGTTTAGTTTGGAACAAGGCAGGCTGAGTTATATAGAGATAGAGGGGCTGAAGGGACAGGAAGTGAGGGTCTGAGGGCAGGCTAGTGCAGAGGAGCTGCCTCTGCCCACAGACACGGATGGAATCCTGAGCCAGGCCCTGCTGCTGGGGGAACTGGGCCCTGCTGTGGAGTTATGTCTGAAGGAACAGCGCTTTGTTGATGCTGTCATCCTGGCTCAGGTTGGGGGCACAGATCTGCTGAAGCGGACCCAGGAGAGCTACTTTGCCAAGAGGAGAACCAAAATCTCCTTGGTAACTGCCCATCTTGCAGAGGAGTGGGGAGGGGATTACTTGGGCCTTGTTAGGTAGACACCCACACCTTGGGACTGGTATTAATCTGCTGACTCCTCTTTCTACTCTAACCACCCCTCCCTCATTGCTAGCCCTACTCAGTGATCTAACGGGAGGCCTGCTTACAAGCAACTTTCTTGGCATATGTCATTTGCTGAATGGATAGCTGAAGTCCTCCTTCCCTCTTGGCCCATTACAGCTTCTCGCCTGTGTTGTACAGAAGAATTGGAAGGAACTGGTGTGTACCTGCAGCCTGAAGAACTGGAGACAGGCACTGGCCTTACTACTGACATACTCGGAGCCAGAGAAATTCCCTGAGCTTTGTGGTAGGTGTGGTGCTAGGCCTTGGGATGGAGTGACGTGGCTCCAGCATGGGGCCTGGGCACTCTAAGGAGGGGGCAAAGGGCAGTCTGAGCTCTGGGAGGCCAGGCCATGCTGTCAGGGCTGGGATCTGCTCAGCTGGGAAAGGAGAACTGCAATGTGTGCTTCTATTTCCAGTAGGGATCATTTGTTATTCTGTTTCACTTTCCTGCGTCGCATCTTGGGGCAGAGCTTTGTCCTTCACTGTAGACCAGGGTCAGCCTCAGTGTGTCTTAGAGCCATTGCTACTACTCGTCCCATAGTTCGTGGTCTCCTACTTATTTCCAAACAGGGAAAGGAGGAGCAGCGAAGGGAAGCTGTGCCACTAATGAAGTTTGTATCTCTACAGACATCCGAGGAACTCGCGTGGAACAGGAGGGCGGCAGGGCACTAACTCCTGAAGCCAGACTCTGTTATGTGTGCTCAGGGAATGTGGAGCAGCTGGTAGAGGGCTGGGCGAGATGCCACCAGGCCTCGAACCCCATGGCTCTGCGGGTACCTCTTCTCTGTAGGCCTGGCCCCTCCATACCAGCCTCTTGGGAAAGGCTAGTGGTGCAGGTGTGCAGGGATAACCAGATGTGAGTCTTCTGGCCACAGGCTGGAGCTAAGCTGGCAGGCAGGGGCAGAGGGCCCTCAGTGCTTGGAATCTTCTCCCAGGAGTGAAATATTACCTCCTTCCCTCAGCAGAGACTGAGCAGCAGATGCTTGGGCACCAACCTTTGTCAGTTTTTCCTATTTCAGGTTAGTTATACAAGTTTATTCAATATTTGAGTAGTTATGAGACTAGCTTTTCTATTAGCTTCTGAGAAAAGTTCTGTGGATCTAAACTGTACCAGTGCTCTGTGGGTGACCAGAGAAGGTGGGAGTCACAGACTCACGAGGACACAAAAGTCGCACATGAAACAATTAGTATCCAAGAGTCTGTGGCTGCTGATGTATGCCCCGGAAAGGTAGAGAAAACAAAAACAGGAGTCACAGGTGTCTACGAGTCCAAGACCCAGTGGGTCCGTCTGAGCCCATGCTAACCATTTAGGAGGTGAGGCGACGTGGCTCTTCTCAGTCATGTCTCTCCTAGCATCACCTTCTGCCTTCTCCCCTGCGGGTAGTAGGGTGTTCCTGGGTGAACGTCCTGGTCTTAGGAGCAAGATGTGCTTTGCAGAGTCTGACGACCCTCACCTTGTCGTCCCTGTAGGGTCTGATGGAGAAAGTGATGGTCCTTCACAGGAGCTTGGCACTGCAGGGCTCTGCCAGGGTGAGCCCAGGCCCTACCACAACCTACAGGATCACCCAGTATGCCAACTTCCTGGCATCTCAGGGCAGCCTGGCCACTGCCATGAACGTCCTACCCGTGACTATGCTCAGGTGAGTGAGGCCATGTGAGAGAGCAAACCATTTCATTCAATCATTAATGCTGCCCAAGCACAGCCATGTTTCAGGCACTGTGTTAATGCCAAAGCTCCTAAATAAATAGGGTATTGTTCTGTAAGCAGCTCGCTCTCTGTTGGGGGAGATCAAGTATTAAGCGCTGTGGGGCTCCAGGGAAGGAGCTGATTTTGTTTGGAGACGTTAAAAGAAGGCTTCCAATGATTAAAACAATTGGACTGGATCTTTAAATAGAAGTAGCCTCCTAGTATGTGTAAGACATTCCAGACAGAAAGAATAGCCAAGAGGGAGATATACAAGTGTTTGGCAGAGATTCAGGAATTTTTAGTTATTTAAGGTGGCTGGAATATAGAGGCTCATCAGGAGTTCATCTGCTGAAAGGGGCCAGTCTTAGAAGATGTTTGCTTGTTTTAATTTACTTAACATAGCTCTTCCTTATTACAACTCTTACAGCCACCAGTTCAGCAGCTGAGAGATCAGCTTTTTCATGCCCAAGGTTCTGCTGTCTTGGGCCAACAGTTTCCCCCTTTTCCTTTCCCCCGGGTTGTTGTGGGAGCTAACCCTACCCTAAAGAGATATCATCGTACAGATCGAGATCCCAGGCTTCTCACCAGGTAGGTCTTATTTGTTAATTCATTTGTTCATTCACTCAAAAATACTTATGTGCCAGGCACTTGGAATATTAATATGAACAAAACAGATGAAAATTCATGACTTCCTGGAGCATAGATTCAGTTATTTTTCTAATAACTGTTGAATAACTCCTTGGCTCCTAGAGCATGAGCATGCACAGGTGATGATCTTTGCCCCCAAGTGGCTCATCGTCTAGTGGAAAGATAGATATGTAAAAATTACGGTAATGTTGGGAAACGCCACAGTTGGTGTATGGCATGGTGCTGTGACATCGCACGGAAGAAGGCAGTTTACTCTTCGCATGTGCTGGAGGAGGCAGTTCAGGGAATGTTTCAGAACGAGTGTGATGTGTGACCTGAGGGGATGGGTAGATGAGGCTGTCTCAGGCGTGGAGAGCAGCGTATACAGAGGCTAAACAAGGATAAGCAGAGGCCTTCTGGAGAACCACCGATATTTTAATGGGGCTGTAACACAGGTGAAGGTGGAACAACACGTAGGGTCAGAGCACTGAAGCTCTGAAGGCAGGGAGGAGCTGCTGAACACTCCCATGTGGGGAATGACATGATCACCCACGTGTGCAGAAGCTATACAGCAGGGGTGAGAAGGATGTGAAACCCTGAACCTGGGCAGTGGGTTGGATTTGAGGTGGTAGGTAGAATTAACAGAAAGTCGTGATTGCTTAGAGCGGTGTGTGAGTGCGCGTGTGCGTGTGTGTGTGCGTGTGTGCGTGCGCGGCAGAGGGACTGAGAGAGGATGATGTCGGAAATAATCCCCAGGTTTTGGACAAAGTGCCCAGGTAAATTGGGCGCCATTAACACGCGAAATCTGGTGCTTACTTGAGGGCTGGGGAACAAAATCCAGAGAGCTGTGACAATGGGGGCATCGGCCAGAGCTCTGACGATTCATCTTGTCCCACTTTCAATTCCCACCCTAACTCCATCGCTTGTCCCTTTTCTATCTTCTCCTCTCCTTTCCCTTTCTCTCCCTGTTATCTTTTCTATGCTGAATAATTATAGATTCATAGGAGGTCGTAAAGAATATGTTGGGAAATCTCAAGCTTCCGCACTCCACCACAGTGGTGGCAGACCACGCGTGCTGCGGCGGGCTGTTTGTTATCATTGAAAGCCCTAAAACGTTCGCTATTACTGGCATAGAACAAAATCCAGATGAAGAAGTTGTCCTTAGTGTAATCCAGTGGTCCTCAACCTTTTTGGCACCAGGGACTGGTTTCGTGGGAGGCAATTTTTCCTCTAGATAGGGGCAGGAGTGATTTCGGGATGATTCAAGTGCATTACATTCATTGTGGACTTTATTTCTATTTTTATTACATTGTAATATATAATGAAATAATACTATGCTCTCCATAGAGCCAGATTAGTGGGGACTCTGATCTTTGTTTTCTGCAACTTGACAGTTCCATCTGTGGGTGATGGGAGACAGTGACACCTAGGTGTGTTGCTTATGCCCAGGCTACTCTGCAGTCTTGTTTTGGCCACTGTCAGAAAACTCTGCTTCACAAAGATGGGATGTTGGAAATGGAAGCAGACTTTTCAGTGCATTGGTGGCAATATCAAGATATTTTGTCTTTAATCCAGAATGTATGGAGATTTGAAGTTGACTCAGACATACTTTTAGGCCACCACATTTGTGATCTCAAGCAGTTGATCCTTTTCTAGCACAGACAAAGTCAATTCATCTGGCCTATTCACAAATGGGTTGGAGATATGTTTCTTCCAGCTTGGAGATCTTTTGTGGTTGGGAAGTAATGCTCAAACTCTTTTGAAAACAGAGATAAGTGATCATATACCAGTTGGGAGTAATAAGGGCCTGGTTCCACATCTTTCAAAATCTCTGCTAATGTTTGAAGCATGTCAAAAATCTCAGTGTTCACTTGATACCCTCATAATTTGTTTGGCTTTGAATGTAGCCACTTTATCTGCTAACTTGAATACAATTGTCTCCTCCCCTGAAGTGACAGATTGAGTTATTAGCAGGTTGAATATGTTACACAAGTAAGCAAGTTTTACAACCCATTCTCTGTGCTTCCAGAGTTGACTGTTTTTCTAAAAGAAATCCCTGGAGTGGCTCTCATAACTCAAAAACTCTGGCCAGTGATCTACTGTTATAGCTTATATCTAGATGCCCTCCAAAGTCTCATGTGCTCATAGGTGGGATTTTTGGAGATGGCTGGATCTAGGGTATGTGAATATGGATTAAGAGTGTGATGACTAAATTAGTCCTCTGATTGGTTTAGTATAGTTCTGGGTGTGGATATTGGGAAAGCCCACCCTGGATGTGGGTGGCACCACCCAAAAGGCATGTAGCCTCAGTGGGATAAAAGGGAAAGAGAGGCAGCTGCTACTGCTGCTTGCTGCTTTGCTGCCTTCTGCCTGCCGTGCTTTGCCATGAACTGTTTTTCCTCTGGGATGGCCCTCTGCCATGTCACTCTGCCTTTGAGCCAGCCAACTATGGACTGTAACCTATAAAAACTGTGAGCTACAATAAACTTTTCCTCTTTTAACTTGTGGGTATCAGATATTTTCTTCCAGCAATGAAAACATAACTAAAAAGCTACCCTTAGAAAGCCATTTCATTTTTGTATATAGGAGAAGGCCTGTGTGCTCTGTTTCCATTCCTCACACAGCTGCATGCACTAACATAGGGTAAGGGCAAGTACTCTAATGCAGTTGATAGTTTTAATTACATCCTGCAAAAACATTGTTCACTTTTTAAGCTAGCCCATAGTGCATAGACTCACATTCAGAAGTGACCTATTTAACCAGAAATTCCCAATTGTTTAGAGGTATGTGCATGTGTGTGGCAGAAGGACTGAGAGGAGATGAAATTGGGATTAATCCTTAAATTTTGGACAAAGTGCCCAAGTAAATTGGGTACCATTAACATGTGAGGCCAGGCACTTACTAGAAGGGTGGGGAACAAAATCCAGAGAGCTTTGATAATAGAGTAGTGAAACCAGAAAGCTTTCCAGTCATGGCAACCACTGTATACATGCATATACCTACACAGAATAACCAGTTCAATTTTCCTGTTGTGTAATCATTCAAAGATTTGAATAGTCCTGCAGCTGTGATGTTAGTTGGCAAAAAAATTGCACATAATATACCCTCATGCACATCCTCTTGAAAAATACATCACACAAAAACAAGCATTGTTGACTTGTTTTCAACATCGGTAGACTCATCAACCTGGATTGTATACCATGGTGACTCATTAGTCCTTTCTAACAATTGTGCCTCAGTGATCCTCTGTGATTTCATCAATCCACCTAGTTACTGTGCTAGCCAAAAGAGGAAGACACACCACCTTTTGAACTGCAGCCCCATCCTAAGAGTTCACAACAAATGTCCTTAACAGCAGGCAGGATGAACTCCATTTAAGCTTTAGCAATGCAGTCAGCCAGTAAGAGTGATGCTCTCTGGGGCTGGGGATTTAGCTCAGTGGTTCCTCCGCCTGCCTTGCAAGTGCAAGGTCCCGAGTTCAATCCCCAGTACCAAAAAAAAAAAGAATGATGCTCTCAGTGCAGACACATTTGATGAAGTGGTGGCCTTCGATAACTGCTTCTGTTCTTCGTGTTCACATTTTTCTTTTGAGAAACTCCACAGGCTTGTCTTTTAATGCAGGGTGCTTGATGTCCAAGGGGTGAAGCAGTTTTGAGAGTTTCATGGCTTCATTGGATAGCTATCGTCACATGTTATAAAAAGCGGGCTTGGAGAATGTGAATCACTTGTTGCAGTGAACCTGTAATTTAAGAAGGACTTTTGTTACTTTCTTTTAAATGCAGCTTTCTTTTTATTGGCCATTGTAGAGTCTTCTGTCTCATCATTTGGTCTCTCCTCCTTTTCAAAGAAGCTCTTCAGTGATGTTTATTTTTTACTAGAGCTGATGGCTCGCCACAAACTGGCTGAGACCACTGCACAGTAGAGGAAAGAGGCACAGATAAACGTGGTAAATAAGATCATGGACAGGCCACAAACAGAGTAAAATAAGTGTCATATTCTGACTTAAAGCTGCCACCAGGCACAGCTGTACAATTGAATATATCAACTCACTTGCCACTACAAAGCCTGCCAACAGATCAGCTTGACACTTGCCACTCACTGGTAGGGTTCTGTTTTGTGTTGAGACAAAGTCTTGCTGTATAACTCAGGCTGGCCTTGAACTCACTATGTAGCCTGGGTTAGCCTTGAACTTGAGGTGATCCTCCTACCTCAGCTTCCTGTACTGGGATTACAGGCATGTGCCACTATGCCCGACTTGCCTTTTTTTGAGACAGAGTCTCACTGTGTAGCTCAGGGTGGCTTTGTTGTACTTACAGTAGCTCAGGGTGGCCTCCAATTTATGATCCTCCTGCGTCAGGCTCCAAGTGTTGACCTTATAGGCATGTGCCACCATACCTGACTTGTCTTCATATTTTTACCAGGAGCTTTCACAGAGCAAAGGTTTTTAATTTTATGAGATTCAGTTTATAAAATTTCTCATATATCATGCTAACTCCTCTAAATTTTCTATGTCCTTTATAGAAGTTTTATAGTTTTATATTTAAGTACATGTTTCAAAAGCTTTTGTAAACAAGGAGGGGAAGAGAGGTTGAAGGGAGGGGAGGGGAAGGGGGAAAAAGTAAGATCTATCACACACAGGTACAAATTTCCTACAATGAGTGTTATGTAGATCTAAAATGTGCCAATAAAATAAAACTTTTTTAAAAGATAAAATAAGTGCATGTTTCATTTTGTAGTTATTTTTTGGATAAGACATGAAGTTTAGAGGAGAGGATCAGTGCTGTGTCCTCATGTGGCAGAAAAGTGGAAGGGTAAGAAAGGGCACCCCCCGAAAGCCCTTTGTGTGGGGCACTCGTCCCTGAGGGCGGCCCTGCCCTTACTTCCGAACGCCCCTGCTGGTCGGAAATTAGGGTTCCAACACATGAGTTTTGGGAGACACGTTCAGACCACAGCACCTTTTATAGTGGATCATGAATGAGTATTTAATTTTGTCAAATTGTTTTCTGCATCACTTTATGTAGTTATATGATTTTTCTTAATCAGTTTGCTGATATGATGGATTTTGTTGAGATATATACATATATATATATATATATATTTTTTTTTTTTTTTTTTTTTTTTTTTGAGACAGGCTGGGCTTGCTGTGTAGCCCAGGCTGGCCTCAAACTCATGCCAAGTGCTCCTACCTCAGCCTCCTGAGTGCTGGGATTATAGGCGTGTGCCACAATGCCTGGGTCACTGATTGATTTGTAAATATTTTGGACCAGCCTTACATAACCTGGAGTCAATCCCAATTGGTTGTGAAATATTATTTTTATATGCATTGTTGGATTTGTTTTGCTAAAATTTTATTAAGGAGTTTTGTATCTAAGTTCATAAGAGTATTGGTTTGTAGTTTATTGATATTTTTGTCTTTTTTTGGTAGTGCTAGGAATCAAATGCAGGGCCTTGCACATGCCAGACAAGCACTCTACCATGAGCTAAATCCCCAGCCCAAAAGTCTCGTTTTTTACAAAACAAGGTCTGGGCTGGGGATGTAGCTCAGTGGCACCGCGCCTGCCTTGCAAGTAGAAGGTCCTGAGTTCGATCCCTGGTTCCAAAAATAAACCCGAAAAACAAAAACCAAGGTCTGTGTTGCTCAGGCTGACCTGACCCACTCCCCCTGCCGTAGCCTCCACAGTAGCCAGGACCACACTCTGCTTGGTTTTGACATCAGGGTAATACTCGTAGTGGCTTCATAAAACGAGTTAGGGAAAACTCATTTCTGGAAAAACTTATATCAACTTTGCATTCTTTGAATGTTTGATAAAATTTTCCAATGAAACTATTGAGGCCTAAGATGCTTTTGGAGAATGGGGTAAATTTTTAAATTACAAATTCAATGTCTTTAATAATTATAGGACAACTCAACTTATCCTTCATTTTGGCTAAGTTTTGGTGGTATATTATTCTTGAGGAGTTAGTCTATTTCTCCTAAGTTTTCAAGTTTATGAATTTAACGTAATATGAATATTTCTTTATTGTCCTTTTATGTCTTCAGGGTCTGTTGTAATATTCCCTATTTCATTCTTTATATCTTCTATCTTTTGCCCCTCCCTTGGTACTGAGGGTTGAATCCAGGGAGAGCTGAACTATATACCCTGGCCCTTTTCATTTCTTTAGTTTTTATTTTATTTTATTTTGAGAAAGGGTTGTACTAAATTGGCTGTGCTGGCCTTGAATGTGGAATACTCCTTCCTCAACCAGAGTAGCTGAGATTACAGATGTGTACCACTATGCCTGGCTTGCTCTGTCTTTATCAGTCTGTGTAGCAGTATATAGTACCAACGAACTATTTTTTGTTTCACTAATTTTCTGCACTGGTTTTCTGATTTCCATTACTTTCTATTCTTCCTAAGAGCTGACCTTTTCTCTCTTCACAGGTTCCAGCACCATTTCCAAGGCCACAGGCTGAATCTCAGTCATCACTGATGCCCTTGGCACCTGTTCCTGCCAGCCCTTGCCAGGGCTCCAGCATGCAGACTGCAGATGCTAACATGGCACCTGGACCCCAGGCAGGCTGGCCTGCGGGCCCAGGGCTCGGCCTGGTGAGTAACTGAGTGTCTGAGTGTTACAGGGGCCTGTCTGGGCAGAGCACAGAGGACACATTGACTCCTGAACCCATGCTGATCATACCTATGTAGAGAACTTGAGTTTTTGTTGTTGTTTGCTTGTTCATGTTTGGCTTTTGGGTTTTGTTTATTTGTTTGTGTGTTTGTTTTTTGGTACCAGGGATCGAACTTGGGACCTTGTGCTTTCGAGGCAGGCGGCGGCATCACTGAGCCAAATCCCCGGCCCTGGTGTTTGTTTTTTTAATTTAAAATTAAAAAAAATTTTTTTGTGAGAAATGAAAATTTGAATTCTTAATAACTATCCTTTACTAAATTTCTAATACTGTTTCTTAGGTAAAAGCCTTTGTGCTTTTTGTTAATATAACAATGTACTTATGTTGGTCATTTCAATCCTTATAGGACTATTCTGAGAGATCAAATAAGATACATAGTTAAAAGTACTTAGTAAATTGTAGATCACTGTATGCACATATGAATATTAATTATTATTAGTTGTGGGGTTTTGTATCTTGGTTTTCTTTTTCTTTTTTTTTGACTGGGGAAGGTTTCAAGATAGGGTCTTGCTGTGTGGTTCAGGCTGGCCTTGAACTATGAAGCCCAGGTTGGCCTCAAACTCATGATTCTTTTGCCTCGACCTCCTGACTGCCAGGATCTCAGGTATACACCACCATGCCTGGCTTGATTTTTTTTTTTTTTTTTTTGAGGCTGGGTCTTGCTGTGCTGCCTAGGCTGGCCTTGAACTCCTGGGCTCAAGGTAGTTGGGTCTACATGCATGTGTCACCATATTTGGCTTGTTTTGTTATTGCTGACCTATTCCCCCCCGATGTGCTCTGGGCCTTTCCCAAATTGAAGTTTGGTGGCAGATGACCTATTTCCGTTCTGCTTTAGCTTTGTCTCAGCTGCAGCTGTTGGGAGGACAAAGGGCTCAAGTTCCAGACTCTCTGAGGTCCCCTAGAACTTGGCCTTTCCCGGCCCCTCTACCCGGCCCCTCTACCCAGAACACTCCCAGACATGGTAGGGCATGGCTCTGCCTCCCTGTCTGAGACACTGCAGCTACTCTCTCTGGCTCCTGTGCTCCCAGCCCCTTCTGCCAGCTTCCCATTGCTGTACTCTCCTGGAGGGCCAGATGTTCTGTGTTCTAGTCCCCTCCAATGTGCTAGCATCTCGGCTTCTCCTCCAGGTCAGTCTTCCTCTCATGCCTCTGTGGGTTATTTTCTCCCTTTCCTTCCCTCTCCTCCACCATCCAGGGAGTCTTTTTCTGAAGCCAATGAACTGGGTCCTTTGGGGTTAGAGAATGGCAGCTAGGAGTGTGGCTGATCTGCAGAGGGAGGTCAGGGGTCTCTGGCCAAAATAATATTTCTAGCCTTCAAATCAAAAATTTCCAATATTCCTGACCATACCCCTAAAAACCCTTATTTTTTTATTCTACAGGACCTCAAGATTCCTGGAAAGATTCTCCAGCCCCCAGGGGAAACTTTAGGAGAAAAAAGGTTAGTACATCTTTCCCCATTCACCCCTTCATACGTTCACCGGTGATCCACTCTCTAGGTGCATACAGCATTCAGCTCCATCCTTCTCTTTCTTGGGGTGACCTCCCTGTTCTCCCAGTTCTCCTGCTCCCCTCTGCTACCCTCTTTCCCTCCTACATATAGTCACCTGGCTTCCCATTTCCTTGTTCTCCACCCAGTATCCTGTTTCGTGACATGCCTTAAAGCCAGGAACTTTAGAGTCACTCTGCCTAGACTCATGTGTTTTTCTCTCTTTAGCTGCCAGAGACATTTATGCCCCCAGCACCAATCACTACTCCAGTTAAGAACCTCAGTCCTGAGCCACCCCATGTTCTTCTATCACAGCTCCCTGTCTCCAGTGTGAGTCACGCACCCCCCGGAGGAGCTCCAGGGGACCTCAGTTTGCAGGTGACAGGGACAGTGTGTTCCTCCTCCCTGGGAAAACTTTAGGCCCTCTGGGTGTGGCAAGGAGGGGAGCCTGGAGCTGGGCCTTATTCTTTAAGGCAGAGTAGTCCCTGAGCTGAAGGTATTCTTACCGCAGAGAAGGAGAGGGGCCCTGATCCCATCTTTGCCTCGCTCTAGTGGGAACAGCATGGCCCTGAGTCACTGAGGGCTAGACCTCAGGGAAGCCATAAGAAGGTCAGCTTGCCTGCCTGTCCTTCCTTCCTGTTCCTTCATTAACAGCTTCAGCAACTGCCTCCTAAGAAGGTGGAAAGGAAAGAGCTGCCCCCAGAGCATCAGTCCTTGAAGACTAGCTTTGAGGGACTTCTCCAGCACTGCTCACTGTCTGCAACTGATTTTGTAAGTTTGGACCTTCTGCAGTACCCTCCTCACACCTTCAGCTGGCTCCAGGATGCCTTGGATGTAGACCAGTTCCCTCACTGTCCCTGGATATGGTGACTGCATCTTGTACTCCTGTGATGTCCATAGCGAGTACAGGAGGCAGTTGGAGTGTGTTCTGAAGTCTAGCTCCTAGGTAGCAGGAGCCAACAGCATGGAAACCTAAGGGTAGCAGGGAGTACAGGAAGAGGGTGGGCCAGGAGGAAGCGATACTGCTATTCATTTGCTAGCTGGGTCAGCTTGAGCCAGTAACTTACCATCTTTGGGCTTCCTTTCTTCCTGTGTGAAATGAGGGAAGCAGCATTGAGCCGTTCTATCTTTAATCTACTCCTGTATAGTGTCAGACTTAGGGGCTGGGTCAGAATCTGTTTCCCTCTCTGCAGAAGACAAGAAGGAAGCTGGATGAGGCGGCCCAGTGCCTAGAAGGTCTACACGAGAAGCTGTGTGAAGGGACAGTAAGTACCTAGCTGTGCTCTGCCCTGTGCCCTCCCCGACTGCCCATAGCCAAAGTAGCACAGTGTCTTTTGTTCCTGTGGGTCTTTACAAACCTGCCCCTGCCTACAAATACAACTTGCCTGGATTGTGTGCTAGAACCTGAGTGCTCTCTTATGCCCCCCATTCTGCCAGGGTAGGGGTAGGGGAGGCTCACTAACCTCAGGGTCAATTTCCACAGCTCTCACCGCATGTTGTGGCTGGGCTTCATGAAGCTGCCCGATGTGTGGATGCAGGAAGTTTCGCACAGGGCCTTGAGGTACATGCCCAGGTGGCAGGCTGCAGCAACTTCAGTGGTGTCCAGCTTCATGCCTGTCCTGAAGGCTGTCCTCAGCATTGCCCATAAGCTGCAAGGCTGGGCCAGGCAGCCTTTTGCCAGGGGCCACTTCTGCTGTCATTTGCCTCCTGCAGATCGAGTTTATTTCCCAACCCCTTACCCTGCTGCTCAGTATATGAGGCTATAGGTTCAGATCGAACAGCTGAGGACCTGCTTTTCACCCTTTTGTGTCTGGCCACTTAGGGTCCCTCCACGGTATCCTCTGTCTGGGGGCAGGGTGGAGAGCCAGGTCTTACCTTTCTGATCCCTCCCCCAGGGATGCTCTGTTCCAGTCGCTTCTGCGTCATTGCTTCCAAGTCTACCTCTGAGTCTGACCTCACCTTATTTCTGCCTCTGGTTTCATATTTTCAAGGCTATATTCCTCTGTAGCCCCGCGGGCTGGTAGAGAGTTGGCTTTTTTTCGCCCTTTGAACAAGTCTTGATGTGAGGGCTTGGAGTTGGGCAGAATCAGAGAGGAAACTCAGGTCCCTTTTAAATGGAATTTCTCATGTGCCAGCATTACTAAGGGGGGGCTGGGTTAGGGGACAGCTAGAAGGGGTGAATGAACTGCCTTTTGCTGGAGGCTGTCTTAGGTCAGAAGGTGGGAGCGGAAGGACCCCAGTGTCTTGGGAAAAGCCCTCAGCTCCACTTGGATTTGAACCTGGCCCAAGGCCTTAGGCTGATCGTTCTGTGGGGATCAGCCACACTGCACAGGAGCCATGTGAGCAAAAGATTGTCCTTCGGCACTGCTTCTCACGGCTTGGGGCCTTTCTCCCTGTTAGCCCCCGCACAGCTCAGGGCTGCCCTCTGATTGCAGGTTCGTGGACAAACAGCATTGGGCACACTGATGTATTTAAGAGTGCGATGAAGCTGCTTTGGTGAGGCTCCTTCAGTCCATCTCCCAACTGTTGCCTCCTCGGGGCCTGTTTTGCCATTTCCTGTCTTTCACACTTTCAGCCCGCTCCCATGGACTTGCTGATCGTTGCCATACATGCGTGCCTGTCTGTGTGTGTCCCTGTGTGCATTCGTGCCCGATGTCAGCTCCGGAGCTTTCTCCACACCACTTCAGGGCTGAGCTGCACAAAAGCACTGGGTGTGAAGCCAGGGGCTGCTGGGCCTAACCCTGTCTTCGATCCCATCGTGTCTGCAGGCTAGATGTGTGTGTTTGGAGGGAGGGATTGTTAGGCAGTATTTGTTTGTAAAGCCACTTGCTCTTCAGATAATACTTGCACTAACTTCTATTGATGAAGCAGTGTGAGCCCCAGCAAAGTCCTTTCCCAAAGTGTCTTTGAAGCCAAGAGCCCATTGAAGGGAAGAAAGGCTGGGAGAGGGGATTAGTTTGTTCAGCAGCTGTGAATTTCAGTGGGAGGTTGATGAACTCTGAGGTTTTTGTTTAAATTAAAGGGGGGGAGAGAAAAGCCGCTGCTGGAGCAGTGGCCCTGCTTGGAGCCCTGAACTAACACAAGAAGAAGTCTGAGCTGCAGGGCGCTGTGTCCCAACTGGGAAGACTTTTCCCAAACACTTTCCGAAATGCTGTTGTGAGAAGAGAAGGGGCGGACTGGCGGATTAACATGTGAAATGAAGTTTTCATTGACTCCAGTGGGGGTACACGGCTATTTTAATGGCATTTTGTTCCCCTATTTTCTCTTCCTGAGCTCTTTAGAGATATTGTTTTGCTAAGACAGGCTTTCTTTCCCCTTCTCTCCAGTCTGAGGACTGCCTCTATGGGAGCCAACATAAATATTTCTCCTGCAGGAATGCGGGTTAATTAAAAGGAAATGAATGAGTGGAAGCATCCAATCCAGCCCCACAATAGGCGAGTGCCCCGGCCTGCTCTCCCCTCCACCACCAGCAGCACCACCAGCATGCTGACATGACCTGTCTGTCTCTGCCCCGACCCAGCTGAGGCCAGTTAAAGTGGGAATTCTTTTCAAAAACGTGACCCCTGCCTGTGTGTAGGCCCACAGGCCAGGCCCAGGAAGGGGATGGGGTTTTGCCCCCCTACCCCATGTTCTTGTCACTTCTCAGGACCTCCCTCTGCTTCTGCCCTCAAGTGGAGGGAGATGGGCTCCTAAAGAGCACCGAGAGGTGGGCAGGGCCTGGATCCCAGCGCTCATCCCAAGCTCACTTACAGGGCCTCTCGGCATCAGCCTAAGTCTGTAAGACACAGGGTTTGACTACCTGACCTCCAAGGTGTCTCCCCAAGCCACAGTTCTGGAGTTGCCCACGTTGGTGAGGGGGACACGGCCGTGGTTTCCGAGTGTGAGACAAGGACCCACGAGTGCAAGATGCCAGTGTGTGGCTCACAGTGTCTCCACGCCAGTGCCTCCTGAGTAAACAACGCATAAAGCAAAGGGGGTGGAGGAGGGCCAGTAAGATCTAGGAGCTCTGTAACTTCCTCTTTGCAGAACTCGGGTGGGTCTGGTATTAGCCCCCTACTGGGGGATTCAGTGAGAACTTTCTGACAGTGTGACGTGTTTAGAATGGTGACCCGAAGTTCGCAAATATGGAGCATAGTAAGTCTCCTACTTTTATGCTGAGATGCAGCTTTGCCTTGCCACACTGTACTTTTATATTTTCTAACTGCCTTGCCACATTTTCTTCATGAACACTATCATGTTAACTCTGGCAAATGGCACAGCTTAGTGAAGTCGCTGCTTGATTAGGGAAGGTGACTTAAGAGGCCCAGACGAGCTGAAGGAATGAGGAAAGGACCCTTTGTTAATAAAACTGGAAATGAAGCACTGAGGGACCCTGAAGAGATGTATGCCCCGTGGTAGGAAGGGCCGCCTCTTCCAGTGAGTGTTAGTAGGACCAGAAGACGTGGGAGAGTAGGGCCAGGGGCCTTGGCTCAGTTTGCCATACGAGAGCTCTTCTTGTCCTGGTCAGCCCCTAGAACTTTAGTTTTGTGGCCTCTGCACTTTCTCCTACCCTAGGAGAAGAGGGTGCAGACCAGCTCTGCAGAGAAGCTGCCTGGTGCCAGACCCAGGGCTAGCGCAGGACAAAGGAGTAGGCTGGGAAGCTCCTTGGGCTGCAGGGAATTTTCGCTTCCTTGGCTAGAGCTCTGTTTCATAAACAAGTCCCTGCTGAACTGCTTCTGTCAGAGAATGCAACTGGAAGACTCTATCACAGCAGCAAGCTCCTGGCTCTTGAGTGAGAGGGAATGTGTCTGTGGAAGATGATGTGCAGGCAGTCAAGTCAGGCTCACTGTGCAGGCCATCAGGGAAGCAGGGCTCTTGGGAGGTTTTGTATCCCGCTGAGGACGGAGGGAGGAGAGAGCCTAGAGGTTGACTCACCCTACCCTGCTCCCCTATCCTGCATAGTAAGTGCAGTACCTGAAGTGGAGAGGGTGGCACATATCACAGTGACTGCAATCAATTAAAGTTCAAGGTGCTGAAGTTCGTATTAGCAACAGCTTCACTGCAGGAAGTTCCCTCACTGAAGGAAGGTGTCCAGTGCCTATTGAGAACCAGCTTGTCCCTCCAATGACTTGCCTTCAGAGGTGCAGACCAGGTTCTGGAAGGGAAATTGGCTTTATTTACCTCTGTCTTGGCTCCTTTGGGGAAGGAGAAAAAGTGGTTTCGCTGCCAGGACAAAATAGGCTAGGAGCAGGGAAAGCTAGCTTTAAAGGGTAGGAAATGCCTGGTACCCTGTTCTTACACAGTCAGTCCCTAGTCCTCTTGGATGTGTCTGGAATATTCCGGGGGACTGTTAGGCAGGTCCTGTAGAGAAGCAGTGTCGGGAGGATGGGTGGGGAGCCCAGGCCTCCCTCCTCCCCGGGTCCCACCTTAGCTGCCTCCAAGGTATGCCTGGTCCCAGGTCTGTTTCCTCATGGTTTCTTTTTAGTAGTGAAGAAGGAAAGCGTTAGATATTTCTGTGGACGCTATCCACAGCAGGGACTCAGAAGCCATGGGCAGGGCTCTGCAGGAAGAGAGCCAGGGAGGGGTGCTGCAGGCTTGGTAGCAGACGGCAGGCAAAGGGAAATGCCTGGGCTTCACCCGGGGCCTGCGTCTAAGAAAGGTCCTTTCCTTTCCGGAGGCTCGATAGGCGAGGCCAGGCACAGGGCAGCTGGGGAGCTGTGGTGGGAGGCCTAGAGTCTTCCTAGTCCGCGGAAGATCCATGGAGCTCGGTGTTAGCACAGCTCTCAGACCCAGGTCTGGGAGGAGCGCGCAGAGGAGCTGGGAAACCCTCCTGGCAAGTGCGAGCTTGGGGAGAACGCATCTTTCCCTCAGGACTCGGGGCTTGGGGGCGCAGGGTGCCCGGCCCCGGCTCCCCGGTACTGGAATCTAACAGAAGCCCCGACAGGCGAGGGAGGCCTCAGGGCTTTAGCCCCGGGCCGGGCGCAGCGCTTCCCGCGCCCGCTCCGCGCGGCTGCAGAAGAACTTGGCGACGCGGCGGCGGCACTGGTCGCAGCGGACCGCGCAGCACCAGTGGAACTTGCAGTTGCAGCTCGTCACGGTCTCGGCGCGGCGCTCCTCCACCGCCAGCCCGCAGTCCCCGCACAGCCGGCGGCAGCTGCGGCGCTCCCAGCGGCCCAGTGCCCGCCCTCGCCGAAGGCACTCGCGGCCCTCCGTGCCCAGCAGCCCGAGCGTCTTGTTCTCCAGGCAGTAGTCGGGCGAGTCCTCCAGGTGCACCAGCTCGCGCGTGGAGATGGCACGGAAGGTGTCGGCGATGGCGCCGCGGCCCGCCGCGCTGTTGCCGGCGCCCTGCAGCAGCTCCACCTTGAGCGCCGCGTGGTACTTCTCTTTCAGGTGCGCGCCCACCTCGCGGAACTCGGGCAGCTGCAGCCAGCAGGTCTGCGTGGTGCAGCTGCCGGACACGCCGTGGCACTTGCACGTGCGCTTCATGGTGCCCTGGACCGCCTGGGGAGAGAGCGGGTGAGCCCGGCGCCGCCCGCCCGCCCGTGAGGTGCGGGCGCCGCACGGGCAGGGCCTAGCCCGGCTCACCTTGCGTCCGGCCTCGTTGTTGTGCAGGTTCATAGCTGCCCGGGCGTCCTGTCCCGTCTCCAGGGCATCGACGAACTGTTTGGAAATCGCCTCTCCGAAGCCCACGTTGTCACTGCAGCCTCCCCACAGCCAGCCTTGGCCCCCTGGAAAAGCGGAAGTGGCTCTGCGTCCAGAGTTTCCCACATGGGTGTTTCTAATTGCTGGGCAGGGGTGGGGTCGGACCGGAAAGGATTCAGGGTGGGCCAGCGCCCTGGCTCCGGATTCCTCTGCGTCTGCAAGGTTTGTTGCTGTTGCCGTTCCCACCGCCAGCCTCAGCCGCCCCAGCCCGGGGGCCTCCCACTCCTGCAGAAGCGGAGCACGGGAGAGGCGGCAGGAAGAGCCGGGAGTTCCGTCGTCTAGAGGGAGAGGGGCGCGATGGAAACAGGGAGGAACGAGGAGGTCGGAAACGGAGCAGGGAGGCCCGGGGCCGGGGCCACAGTGGCGGGAAAGGGCGGAAAGCAGAGGCACAGGAAACAGGTGTTTGAGAGCAGAGCAGGGGCTCCCTGCGGGGCGTTGTTCCCTCGCCGTCGTTACCGTGCTGGAAGGAACCGCCCAGTGCGAGAAGAAGGCTACATGAAGCCTGGTTTTCCCGTGCAGGATTCGGGCTCAGACTGGGTCACTCTCTCAGTGTGATTTTCATACGACAAAGCCTGACTGTGTAGCCCAGGCTGGCCGTGAACCCCCATCTTCTGGCCCAGCCCTCACCAGTGCTGGGATCCCAGGCGAGCCCCACAGCAGCTGCCTGTCGTCAGGGTTCGGAGGGAGCGGCTGAGCCTCGCCCTTGACGTGAGCGGACCTGGCCGCTCTGACCCCGCAGCGTGACTCACCCCGTTGCCCGTTCCGGGAGTCATCGCAGCCACAGCTGTCGAAGTCTCCGAGGCTGCAGTTCCGAGTCAGGGTGTACATGACGCCCGCGGAGCTGATGGCGTGCACAAAGGCCGTCTCCCGGTTAGCTGGCGGGAGCCAAAGGGCGGAGAGTCGGGGAGAGACGTCGTAGCCCAAAGCGGCCCGATTTTAGTGCCTCCGCCAGAAGCTCGGTCCTATCGCCTCCTCTTTATGAGGAGCCGAACCCTCACCCAGTCTGCTCCATCCCTGGCCTCCTCCCATCCTTTCAGGCCATGCATTTTGGGACTAGGTGGGTGCGCTGTTGTCGACATGCACGATTATAAAGGGTCTGGGTGGGAAGAAGCCTGAGGAGGAGCCGAAGGAGATGAGTGTGGAGCCAGGTTGTGAAGAGCCCGCCTTCCCTTCCTCCTGGGACTGTGGAGCCTGAGAGGCATGCTCAGTTGATCTGCAGAGGAATCCCTGGCAGCCTTTCATTGCCTGGCGTGGCCACTATTTATCACCTCTATGGGAATCTGATTTCCCAGTGCAAGTTTTCTCTCGCCCAGTGCCTCTCGGCTGAGCAAGCTGAAAGCAGGGCTGACAGGTATGCGGAATTAGGACCCCGACCCTCCTCCTGATGTTACTTCCGCTGTCAGGAAACCTTTCGCTGATTGGGCAGCCAAGGATGAAATGGGATTGGAGATGAGACAAGGTCCATTTGTTCAGCAGAGAGGGTGTTGGGGTAGAAAGAAAAACACTCTATAGATGGGAAAGTGGAGGTAAAGAGAAGAGAAGAGCTGAGAAGAGGGAGATGTCTGAGAGAAGAGAGGAAGCGAATAAGGTGTGGGGGAAGAAAGGTGCCATTCCCAGGGGATCTGGGGACTTGTGGCCAAAGCTGTCCTTACCACTTCGAAGTCCACCATGGCTGGACAGCTGCAGTGCTCTCTCAGGGCAGTTCCAGCGGTCCCAGGCAAACTGATATTTGCATTCTTCGATTCCACTCTGGGCACCAGCTGCCACACTGCTGGAGTAGATCAGGTAAGCCTACGGGGTCAGAATTCAGCCTGAATTGAAGAGGCATTTGCCCAAAAGTTCTTGTCCATCCCTCCCAAACGATGTTGGAGGAAGCACTTTAAATATGCTGTCTCATTTAACCCTACAAATGACCTTATGAAACAGGGGCCATGGTATAGGTTAGGGAACGGAGGCTTAGAGAGCAGAAGTAAACTAAGTTGCCTAGGGTCCTATAGCTAGCAAATGGCAGAATTAGAAGAGAAACTTTTTCTTAGACTCTAGTTCCCACTAGCCTTTATTTGTTATATAAACTGCCTCTCCAAAACAAGCCCCAGCCATACAACTAATGAATTTTCAGCTATTCATACCCATTACTATGTCAGAAAATAACATTTTGAGCTTGGCATGGTAGCACATACCTCTAATTCTAGCTCCTCAGCAGGCTAAGGCTAGATGGTCACAAGTTGGAGGCCAGCCTGGGTAACAGGTCTTGTCTCAAAGGAGCCAAAAATATACATTGGAGAAAACACAGTTTCTTTAACAAGTGGTGCTGGGAAAACTGGACGTGCACTTGTAGCAGACTGAAACTAGACCCCTAGCTCTCACCCATACAGAAACCTAGGGTTAAGATCTGAAATTCTGAAACTGCTGACAGAAAACAGAGGAAACTCTTGGAGCCATAGGCACAGGCAAAGTCTTGCTGAATAGGACTCCAGTAGCCCAGGAAATAATAGCAAGAAGCTCAATAAACAGGAGTACTTCAAATTAAAGTTTATGCACAGCAAAGGAAACAACTAAGAGAGTGAATAGGCAGCCTACAGAATGGGAGACGATCTTTACTAGCTACTCTTCCAACAGAGGATTGATGCAGAGGTGCCTCAGTTCATGAACTTAACTCTTTCCGTGATTCTGATTGTGAACCTAATTGGTCACGAACTGAATCAAAATTTCCCATAAGGTTCAGTGTCGCCTGATGAGTTCATGCATGGAAGCAACATTTTGGCAAATGCTTCTGTTTGTGAACTGAACTGTTTGTAAACAGAAACATTTGTGAACTGAGGTACCACTGTATCTAGAATATATAACGAACTCAAGAAAGATAACACCAAAAAAAATCAAATAGCCTAATCAACAAATAGGCAAATTAATTGAATAGATGCTTCTCAAAAAAGAAATACAAATGGCCAATAAGTATATGAAAAAATGCTTAATATCTTTAGCCATTAGGGAAATGCAAATTGTCTTAGTCACTTCCCTCATTGCTGGTACAAAATACCCAACGGTTACAGCTTAAAGGAGGAAAGGTTTACTTTGGCTCATGTTTCAGTCCATGGCTGGCTCCACCGCAGGGTGGCATGGCAGAGGGGCATCACCGAGGAGAGCTGCTCACCTCGTGGTGGCCAGGAAGCAGTGAGAATGAAAGGAGATAAACCCTCCCAGGTCACACCCCTGGTAACCTGCCGCTCCTGACCAGATCTCACTCCCAACAGCAAGTCAGCTCCAGCGCCCCGTAATCCAATCACCTGCCCTACCTATGAGTGCATGAGACTCTCAGGGACATCTGCATATAAACCATAGCACAAATCAGAGCTATACTGAGATTCCATCTCACCCTAATAAGAATGGCTAACATCAAGAATACAAAAACAGTAAATGCTGGTGAGAGAGTGTAGGAGAAGGAACAAGGTGGGCGTGTAAGTTAATATGGCTACTATGGAAATCAATATGGAGGTTCCTCAAAAACTGAAAATATATCACTACCTGAAGCAGTTAAGACAGCATACCATAGGGATACTTGTATACCTGTGTTTACTGTGGCACCGTTCAAAATAGCCAAGACATAGAATCAGCCCAGACGCCTGTTATGACTTGTGTTTCTATAGACCCCCACCTCATGGGGTGACAAGGTGGGGCTTTTGAAGGTGGTTGGAACTAAGGTGGGTGATGCTGGGATGAAGGGTGCGTGATAAGTAGCCCACTGGTTGATTTAGCATAGTTTTGGGTGTGGATAATGGAAAGACCCACCGTGAGTGTGGGTGGCACTGTCCAAAGGGTGGGTAGCTGCGTGGAATAAAAGGGACTGAAAGAAGGTGGCTGCTGCTGCTTCTGGTGCTGATGTTGCTTGCTGCTTACTGCCTTCTACCTGCTTTGCCATGCCATGAACTATTTCTCCTCTGCGATGCCCCTCCTCTGGCAGGCCACCCTGCCTTGGAGCCAGCCAATGATGAACTGAAACCTCCACAAACTGTTACCCAAATAAACCTCTCCTCCTTTAACTTTGGGTGTCAGGCATTTTGCCTCAGCAATGAAAAAAGTAATCAGAACAGTGGCCATCAGTAGATGAACAGATAAAGAAAATGTAGTATATGTACACATTGGAATGTTATTCAGCTACAAGGAGAAACAAAATTCTGCCACTTGTAAGAAAATGGATGGCTCTGGAGATTATCATGTTGAGTGAAATAAGCCAGACTCAGAAAGACAAATATTGCATGTTCTCTCTAATATGTGGAACCTCAAAAAAGATTATAAGAAAGTAAACGGAAGGAGGAGGAAAGAAGAGGGAGAGGATAAGAGGGAGGGGTGTAAGGGCAAGTAATGGGGAATGGACATGAGCAAAGTATACACACTGAGCACCCCAAAATGTGGGACTGGGGGAGGTGGGATTGCAGGGCGAATGGTGGGGGAGATAAGATAAGAGGGCTGGGGATGTAGTTTAGCACTAGAGTGCTTGCCTAGCATGCATGAGGCCTCGCTTGGATTTAATACTCAGTACTGCCAAGTAAATCAATCAATCAATCAATCAATAAGTTAAAAAAAAAGAGAAAATAATGTTTTGGATCTGGAAATGCCCTTCTCTGTGGAGATCGAATAATACAGTTCCAGCAGCTTAACGATGGGGAATTACATTCCACTGCTGCACTGAGCAGGACGTGTGACTGCAGCCTGATACCCAGGGAAGCCTGCTGATGTTTCTGGAAATTCCAACCAAAAAGTCAGAATCAGTGCTCCTAAGTGCTTTTCTGGGCTCTGACTAGTTTGCTGGGTGGCTCTGCGTGTGTCCTAACTCCCTGGGCCTCAGTTTTTCTGTCTGTAATATGTAGCTCAATGTAATAAAAGATGTGGAGAAAGTGAAAATAAATCAACATGTGTCATCTTTAGTCGACAAGTGAAGCTTGGTAATATCCATGTTAATCAGAGGACTTTTTCTTTCCTTTTGGGGGGGCGGGTACTGGGAATTGAACTTCGGACCTTGCACTTGCCAGGCAGGCGTGGTACCTGGAGCTACATCCCCGGCCCTCAAAGAAGTGTTTTCTTACCTTCGGACCAGTCATCAGGAAATTGTTCACTGACCTAGGAGAGAGAACAACCAGCGTATAATGGAGAGACACCAGCTTATCTCTGCCTCCAGGAGTAGTAAGCATCACTTCAGGAAGTATAATTCATTAGAAGAAAAGGAAACTAGTTTTATTAAGACAACATTATGCATAATACTCTAAAGATAACTGATTCAGAAAATTGGAAGTAATATTTAATTTTTATTTTGCAAGCGAATTCTCTCAGGACAGACATTGTTAGGAAAGAAAGCAGAACAAGACAAAAAGTGAGTGACAAAGACACAGCTTTGCCACAGCCTAAAGATTCTTCCCGTGAGAAGATTCTGTGTTGACACTAGAAGGAGTGAAGGGCAGCAATTGTAGAAGATTCTCCTCTCCCAGGAGACCCTAAAATACATAGATCTGTGTAATACATTGGTGTAGCCCAAGTGATTAATCAATCAGATTAAACTGCACACCTGTCATGGGAAAAAATGACAAAAAAGCCCCATAAAGAGACTTGTGTCATTAATTCCTGAATTATTTGCAGACACACTTACACCATGGCTGGCTCACTCGTGTCCACAGTGTGCAGCGTTAGAAGAGACTAGTGAGCACCAAAGGAGGAAGGGCTTGTTCTTGATTAAGGAGACAGTGGCTTGACGTGCTTTGGAGGGAGTGAAATATAGAGTGCAGGGAGCATAGTGAATGTGCATTGTGAGAAGATGCAAAGAGAGCCAACGGAGGAGTTTGAATGTTTGTATGGGTGTCACATGGGACAGGCATGGGCTTGAAGGAAAGATGCTAGCAAACGTGAAAGACATAAAATTTGTATAATAAACTGTGGCTTCTCTACAGACAGAATGTGATACAACCACGTTTTATAGATGTGATACCAAAAGCATAAGCGACAAAAAAGTATAAATAAATTGGACCTCATCCCAATTAAAAACTTTTGTAGTTCAAAAGATACTGCCAGAGCCCCTTGTCGGGGTGCACGCCTGTGGTCCCAGCACTTGGGAGGCTGGGGCAGAATCAGTGTGCGTTCCAGGCCAGCCTGCGCCACTTAGTGAGTAGTTCAAGGCAGTCTGCAGCACAGAGTGAGACCCTGTTTCAAACAAAACAAAACAGCCGGGGATTTAGCTCAGTGGTTCTGCTGCCTGCCTTGAAAGCACAAGGACCCAAGTTCGATCCCCGATACCAAAAAAACCCCCCCAAAAAACCAAAAACAAAAACAATCAAAACAAAACAAAAAAACCCCAAAACACCAAGAAAATGACCGAACAGAGTGGGAGGAGAGCCAGGTGTGGTAAGCACAAACCTGAAATCCCAGCACTCTGGGAGACCCTGTCTCAAAATAAATGGAAAAGGGCTGGGGATGTAGCTCCATGTGAAAGCCCTGTGTGCAACCCTGGAAAAATAAGATAAAATGTTTAATTAAAAAAGAAGAAAAGAGGAGGAGTGGGAGAAAATATTTTCATATATCCGGTAAATAATATCAGGAATATAGAGAGAGTTCTTAACAAGAACAAAGCAACTCAGTTAATAACTGGACAAAGAACATGAGTCAACATTTCTCCGAAGAAGATATACAAGTGACAATAAGCACATGAAAAGATACTCAGTATCTTTGGTCATCAAAGAAACACAATAAGAATTTGCACTCACTAAGATCACTAACATAAAAATCACAGGCAACCAACATTGATGAGGAGGTGGGGAAATCTGAATCCACATACGTTGCTGGTGAGCTTGTAAAATGGTGCAGATACTTGTGGAGACAGTCTGGAAATTCTTCAAAAGATTACATAAAAAGAGTTACAGTATAACCCAGCATTTCTTCTCCTAGGTATGAGTATGTTCAAGAGAATTGAAAACATATGCCAAAAAAACTTGTACGTTAGTGTTCATAGCAGCCTCACTTGTAATAGCCCCGAAGCAAAACAACCCAAATGTCTCTCAGTTGAATGGGTAAATAAAATGTGGTATATCCGTAATGGAATATTATTTGGTCATAAAAAATAAAGCACTGCCACATGCTTCCACATGGATGAACTTTGAAAAGATTATTCTAACTTAAAGAAGCCAGATGTAAAGGCCACTCATAAACTGTCTGACCCTATCTATATGAAGTGGCTGGGCAAGGCAATTCCACAGAAACTGAAGCAGATTGGCAGTTGTCAGAGGGAGGGAGAGAGGAGCGTGCCTGCCGGAGAGTAAAGGCTTTGTTCTTGGGGTGATGAAATGATCTGAAGTCTGTTCTGATGAGGGTGCATAAGTCTGGGAATCTACTCAAAACTGCTACTTTAAAGGCCTGAAGTCTGTGGCATGTATACAGTACTGTATTCCAATAAAGCCACCATCCTAGAATTCTTGAATGCAATGCAGAAGCCACAGCTGGAACTTCTTGAAACATCACATCAAAACTTTCCTGCCTCATACTGAGGTTTCCCTTTACTACCTCCTATCAGACTATAAATACAGGCACCACAATCACCTTTGTTTCCCTCGAGCTCCTTGTATACCACCTTGAACATAGGAAGTGCTCTAGACAAATGGGTTGGATTAAAGGGTTTTGGGAAAAAAGGAATGAAGGAATCATCAGACCCAAATGAAAATCTCAAAAGATTAATGACTGGAAAAAATATTGCAGGATATGAGAAGGAAGTCTGGCCCGAGCAGGGCTGCTGCTGATGTGTTGCAGAGTGGAAAGATGCCCCTGGGGCCTTAGCAGATGATCACGCCATGAGGTGACAGGCCCTGAGCACTCAGCGTGTAAACACAGAGGCTGGCACTGTAATCAAACCTTTTGCAAAGTCGATCCTACCCCCTTCACACTGTGCACAATTGTCATTGCGTCTCATAGTATTTGGACATGAATGGTCCATAATTTGCATAAATAACTGTACTTGGCTTAAAAACATTGCCAGGTAAATTTTTTGGTTTGTTTGTTTTTGAGATAGGATTGCACTAGGTAGTTCAGACTTGTCTTGAATTCGCTACATGGCACAGGCTGCCCTCAAACTCGTGGTGATCCTTCTGCCTCAGCCTCCCGAGTGCTAGGATTACAGGCATGTGCCACCACGCCTGCCTAATACTTTTAAAAATGTTTTTCCAAGTAAATATTTCATAATTATTTCTTCTCCTTTTGTTAGTCTTACAATATAACTAATATATATGATTGATATTTTATAAAGTATAATTCATGTCACATAACAATAGCCAAACTTATGGTGTGTATCGGGGATTGTCCAAAGTACTTCACCCCTCTACCATGTTTTGAAATTCTCATAACTCAATGTGTTAGGTATGATGCTCTGTATTCACTGTTTATTGTGTATAGACTAAATACTATTAAGTGTTTCATATGTTTGAAGTTCATCTGATTATTACAACACATATTTGAGGTAGAAATGATTCTATCTTCCATTTCATGGGTAGAGAAACTGAAGTGTAGAGAAAGAGCTTAACCTGCATCACCCAGCCAGTTAAGTGGCCAAGCTGGCACTTTACTTGGGCAGTAGGATTTTAGAACAAGTATTCCTCAACAGCTGTGTTTTTCTGCAGCCCATATTTCCCTTGCTCCTATTCCCCTTACTGATCCAGGACTCCTGACTCCTGAATCCCCACAGGAAGCCCAGGCCACACACGTCACTGCTGCTGTGTCCTTATTCTCTTGCTTCCCAGCCCTCTCTTCTGCTTCCAGGTCTACAGGATGACTGCATCTTCCTGGCTAGGGCTCTGCTTTATCTGGAGCCACCACACTGCTTGGAATGGGCTTGTTTGCCGGGGCCTGATGCTTCCATGCTGGGTTCTATGTATAAAACATAGGGAGAGATGGATAAAAGGGGACACTGTTTGCAGGAGTGGAGGGGAAGACACGTGGAATGCTGCACTTTTAGCTCAACTTTTCTGTGAGCCTAAAACAGCTCTAAAAAAGTAAGTCTTGCTTCTGGGTCAGGCCAAGGAGTCTTGCTCCTTGGAAGGAAATGTCTTCACTTTCAGAATATGCCTTGGGCACGAGTCCTGTGAGTCCCTGGCTCTTCGGTGAGGTTGCCAGGCCGACTGACTCCAAATCCTTTTTTTTTTTGTACCGGGGATCGAACTCGGGACCTTGCGGTAAATCCCTGGCCCCCCAAATCTTGAAAGTGGTGAAGCTTTTCAGTGAGCGGCCATGGCTAAGAGGAAGGAGGCTACAGCTGGCATCCAGACCGCAGCATGCATTGCGCTCTCATGGCCACTCCCCGTTTTCTCGACCTCTACAGAGATGAGCACCAGAATTTCAAAGATAAGCAAAGGCATTAAAGAAGCTTCGTGAAAAGGAGAAACTTCGTGGACAGGGAAACCAAGGAAAGAAGAAGGAAAAAGGCAGTGAATAAATAGTGTTAGCCACCAAGACAGAGAATGTCTTCCTCAGTGACCAGGAGAAGAAAGTGCACCTACAGGTTTCCACGTGTGAGAGGAATGTGATCTTCCGTAGTGAGCGTTACTTGGAGCACAATTATCTCGTGTGGAAGTCAAATCCAGTTAAACTGTGCCTGCTTTCTTGAACACATTCTAATTCTGCAAAATTATTTTGGCCTTGGTGGGGTTTTTTGGGGGTGGGGGGTACCGGGGATTGAACTGAGGACCTTGTGCTTCTAAGACAGGCAAGATGCTACTGAGCTAAATCCTTAGCCCTCAGCCTTGGTTTTATAATCTGAGGTTTACCTAATTCTCTAATGGGATGAATACATAATTTATTATTTAATGACTTGTTTGGGGTGCATATGGGATGTTGGGGAAGTGGAGAAACAACCTCATAAATGAATGCCCTGCAAAGAAAAAAGGTAAGTCTCTTTAAAAATGTTAAGTAGGGAGCCATGTCTTTTAGGCTCAGTTTTATTTTCCACATGATTATCGAGAGTGTCTTGTGTGCACAATGGCCTTACACAGCTTTTTCTTTTGGTGCCGGGGATCGAACTTGGGTCCTTGCACTTGGCCTTACACAGTTTTGCTAACATAGTTCTGTCAGTGGAGGCTCAGAGCACTCTGTGTAGGGCCCTCCAATTCCTTCATTGGACAGAAGAGCTGCTGACAAAGTCAGGTGACCAGCAGCGTTGCTGGGCCTTCTCAGTTCTCTTCTTAGAGCAAGTGCACTGGTGGGTGATACAGTCACTCAGTTCAAGAAATCTCTGGTGCCCACAGCCCACCAGTTCTCTGACACACCCAGATGTGTAGAGCCATGTGGTAGCCCTGCTTGGAGCCCTACACCCTACAGAGGCTGTCCTTTTGGGTACTGCCATCCATGCACAGGAGAGGGAGAGTAGAAAACACGGTCTAGCGGAGTCTCTGTCCTGTGCTGCCCTCCTGGGCTCAGCCTTCAGGGGCACTTGTGCCGTGTGCAGTGGCCATGGCCTCGGCCACTATCGACCTGCAGCTCATGGCCTCTCCCGCCCTGGGGTGACCCTCTGAAGAAGCAGCACCAGAGCTTCCTGATTTCACAGAAGACCCTCAGGCTCATTATTATCTTGATTCCTGGCAGTTTCCATCGACTGGAAAGCAAACCCATGGGGACTTGGGTCACCAGATAAGTAGGATAATTTCTCAGAAAAACCCTGAAGCTTTAGCCTCACTGTTATCCCCAGGACCCTGAAGAGGTGGCTTTGGTGACAGCTTCTCCCCCAGATCTGCCTCTAGCCTTTCTGTGAGCCCTGGTGCAGGAAGGTAGAAGCAACTGCCACACCCCACCAGCTCCCGTGGGCTGCCAGGGACCATCTACCCTCTACCGCTGTGCTCTCTGCCTCCACTCACAGAAATCTTTCATGAAGCAGCTACTCATTCACATCCTGCATGCTAGTCACCAATCCAGAAGTGAGGCTTCAACTTATCCTTTGTACTACAGTGTCCCTGTAAGCTTTTTTTTTGGTACCGGGGATTGAACTCGGGACCTTGAGCTTGCAAGGCAGGCAGCGGAACCACTGAGCTAAATCTCCAGCCCTCCATCCATGCTTTTTCAAAGCAGATTTTTAGTATGAGTCTCCAGAATTTGATGTTTTCGTCACAATACCCATATCTCTTTTTCCTAATATCCTCTGTTTCCCTTTGCTTCTGTGTCTCTTCATTTCCCCCATAAGTCTTTGAGTGACACTTTTGACTTCTCCCAAACCTTCAATCACATCTCTCAAAATCCTCAAAAATCAGGAGTCTTGAGGCATCCACAGGCATCCCTTGGGAGAGATCCTCAGTTGCTATGATTGAGTGGCAGCCCTGGGGACAGAAGGAGTGGTAAAAGCATGGGCTGAGGGTTTCCCCTGGAGACTGACATGGGGCCTCCAGGGAGGCAGGGGAAAGGTCCAGAAGGGTCCAAACTTCAGACAACAACTTCCTGTCAGACTGCATCTCCAATGCAGCTTCTGGTCCATAGAGCTCGAACCATGCCTGGCCTAGGAGAGCCCAGAGTCAGTTCTTCTGTGAGATTTCATGTGCTTCTTTGTCTTCCAGGACAGCACAAGAGCACACGTGCCAACAGGCATGTGCACATGCACACAATTACACAGTCAGAAGGTCTCACGGATAACTGTGAAGCTGAATCCCAGGCTCTCAAAAGTTTTCCTTACCACCCCTCTCTGATGATTCCCAAGGGTGTTTAAATGGGAGCAACCCACTGTACACTGAGAGGGAGTGTCCTTTAAAGGTAAAGTTTCGTTAAGGGCCAGGCATGGGGGTGCACACCTGTAATCCCAGCTCTTGGGAGTCAGAGGCAGGAGGATCACTGCAAGTTCAAGGCCAGCCTAGGCTACATAGTGTGTTCAAAGCTAGTCTGAACTACATGGTATGACCCTGTTTCAAAAAACCAAAAAAAAATTTTTTTTGTTAAGGGTGAACAGCATGACTAATTATTTTCCATTGTAAAGTACAAATAATTGAAATGAGGCCTTTTCTTATAGAGCTGGGCAAAGGGAGCAGGAAGCAGAAAGTGCAGACAGCTGAAGTCTTGCAAGAAAGAGAAAAATTCAGAATTCCAAAGACCAATTTACACCTATTTAGGAAAGTGTCAGTGAGGAGCAAAGCCAGTATCAGCAGAGATCTCCCATGAGGGCCAGGAAGGAGGCCCTGTTTCAGGGAGCAGAGAATTAGGACATGAAGGCAGTTAGTGTGGACTCCTGGTAGGGTGTGGCACTAGAAGGAAGAGAGAAAACAAAAATGGCCGTGACAGAGACTGGGGTTAGGGAAGGCGCATAAAAGGGGAAACTCAGGAGTGTGTGGCTCTGGGTCACGCTCCCCTGTGCAGTTCACTGATTTAAACTCTATCTCTTTCAACTGTTTCTTTTTTCAATATAATAATGAAGTACATTAATGCATGAAAAAATCTTGTAAATCAATTAGCTAAAAAAGAAAAGCTTAAAAGGTATGTCCATTTTATGTGTGTTTTTTGTTTTCTTTTTTTTTTTGGTACCGGGGATCGAACTCGGGTCCTTGTGCTTGCGAGGCAGGTGGCGGAACCACTGAGCTAAATCCCCGGCCCGAGGTATGTCCATTTTAATAATAGCCTTGGGGTGGGGGGTGGGGATTTAGCTCAGTGGTTCTGTTGCCTGCCTCGCAAGCGCAAGGACCCGAGTTCGATCCCCAGTACCAAAAAAAAAAAAAGCCTTGAGGGGCCAGAGATTTAGCTCAGTGGTTCCACCACCTGTCTCGCAAGCACAAGGTCCCGAGTTCGATCCCCGGTACCAAAAAAAAATAGTCTTTAAGTCAACTGTCTATTAAAATCCCACATCTTCTCAAATCTAGCCTTTACCAAACAACTATTGGCAGAGGCCAAGGAATGGCCCTGGGACAGCTGTGTACTACAGATCTCTGCAACGCCTTCTCAGGCAGATTCCTTCCCAAGGAAATCATGTTTTCCAGGGATGGCCTTTTCTTCTGAAAGGGACATGTCATCTGTATTCCAGGATATTTCCAGAACAACAGGCTGTCTTTCCTTGTTTTTGTTCCCTTCGTTCTTTGTGTATTGTAACAAACTCTGCTGAAAAATACTGAGCTACAGAAAAGCATTTCAGCACTTATCAGTTAAATGAGGACAGCTGAAAATAAGCTGCTGCACTCTCCTTTCCTAGGTCCCTCAGTGAAAGCTGCTAAGGAACAGCCCAAGTTCCTGTGAAGCCTGGCTTCGCAGGAACTTCTCCCAGTCTCAATGGAGGTAGGGAATTTTGTTTTGTTCCCGATTTCATTTCCTTGGATCCTATATTCTGGACTTTTGAAAATACTCATGTTATCCATTGCACTGATGGTTGCAATGCCAGTTTATTTCTGTATCAAGAGGTGGGTATGCATGGTGACCCCAAGAATTATCCTGTAAAACATCCAGGTAAATAGTTCAAGATAACAAAATAGACAGGCTTTGGCTCTTTTCACAGTATTCTCACTCCTAATGAAACCAAACCCAAGTGGATAGTAAAAAATTTCTCTTCTCATCCTCTCCATCCATCAATTTCTGTTTCCTTTGCTAATCAGCCACTGCTGAAGCAGAAATAAACTCAAATCTGTACTTGAATAACTCATCCTCCTTGGCTAATTTATAATCTGGATTTTCCAGCTCCAACCTAGTGGCAATATTTCATCTCCATGAAATATTTCCCAAGACTCATTCCGGTTCCTCACTGTAGATCTCTCAGACATAGCGTAGGAGAGTCCTTTTCATTTCCCCAGTCTTTCTGCTCCCAGCCATGGTAGTGTTTAGATGGCTTAAACTAAGAGAAGTAGATACAGTACATTTGAAAATGCCGAACCATGATTGGTCAAGGATTCATAATGGCCACAGCTTGAGCCGGGGATTTAGCTCAGTGGTGCCGCCGCCTGTCCCACAAGTGCAAGGTCCTGAGTTCAATCCCTGGTACCCCCCCCTCAAACCCCCCCAGAATGGCCAAAGCTGAGCTAAGGGTGTTCATTATAGATCTATTTGCTCTATCTTTGTAAAAGAAAGTGAAAAATTCCATAATATAAGATTTAAAACCAAATGACACTCCCAAAGCACTAATCTGGGCTCCATAGATGCCTTGGATGAAGCGAGAAATGCCAGGCAGGATAATGTGGACAAGCTATTGGTTTGCACTTCCTTTCCTGGATCTTGGTATGAAATGAAATCTTCCCAGTCTGCCAGGATGGACCTGAAGAGCCTGAGTGAGGGAAAAGGACTGGGGCTTGTGACAGCAAACGGAAATCACAGTTTTGAGTGACAGGGAAACTCCTCCTTGTAAGGATGGTTTACATGTGGCCTGGAGAAGAAGAGAATTTCATCCATGGAGCTGGATAGAAGACTGAACAATTAACCCTCTATGGTGTCTGGCTGGGACACTGGAACATCACCTCATAATGTGCTGGCACCAGAGGATCCTGAAGCTGGGAACACAACCCATTTAGAAAGTGAACTTGAGATGGTCAGATAATAGTGAATTTAAATGATCCCTTCAGGTCTGATTTTCTCTCGGCTTAGAGAAAGCTCTCACCTAAGAAGCGTGCAGAGAAACGATATGATCAATAATGGGATTTAAAGTACAGATCGAAACAATCAAACCCTAAAAGTTTCGCTCGTAATGAGACTGCAGAGTCTGTCCACAGTGTGTGGTAGTTTCTTCTGAGGGCCCTCAGAGTCTGGGTATATGTCAAGTGGGAGGCAAAGGGGAACATTTTTGATGGACCCGATCCTTTACTTGGTAAGAAAAATCTGCTTTCAGAAAAATAAGGATTTGTCCTAAGAAAAATTGTCTTGACCTCACTCTAAGCCATATGAATTCTCATCAGCTTTTCTGATGGAAATAGAAATGAGTACTTTGAGCCCCTTGTAAAGGAATTTTATTTTAAACCCATGGAAGAATAGTATTACCTGATATAGAGCCAGCTTTAAACCAATGTCCAGCTAGGAAAAAGAAAAGAGTAATCTGCATGGAAGAGAAAGGGTTTGGATTAAAATTCCTTTGCTTCTGGTCCCTTTTTCATGCCCTCTTTCTCCCTGTGTAACATCACAAATTGGAGATCCCGCTGCACGTCATAGTACGCCCCCGCACACAATGAAGATGTGCCTCAAAGCATTACTATCCTAATCCAGTTTTCCTAAGTAAAGCTGAAGGAACTGTCACTTTCCAGAATATCATCAGCTTTGTTAGTAATTACTATAATAATAGTCATTATTGTCTTCCATGGCAGGAGAAATGAAGACTGAAACCCAGGACAGACTGGGAATGGAACTGCTCGGGTCCTGTCTCAAGCCCTCAGGCTGCCTGCCTGCAGGACTGATGCTCATCTTGTCCCTCTCAGGGCCACTCTCAGGTTTCCAGGCTTTTTATGGGTTCTGCATCTTTTAATGGACCCAGGAAGTCATTAGGTGAGTGCATCTTTTACATCAGTGTATTGTTTTCCACATTCCACAGCAGCTCCTCACATCTTTTTTCCCCCTAATTTCAGAGATTATAGCCTCCTTGAGGAGGAGAATCCTTTACTAATGGGATAAGTTTAGTAGACTTTCACTTGCCTGAACATATTCTTTTAATATCTGTTTGTGGAAAATATTTACATGAAAAAAAAATCCAAAAGTGTATGAATTTAGTAATTTTAAATAAATTTGTATTTTACTGTTCACTATATACATCTAAAAATAGTAGCAGGTATATATGGAGTGCAATAGTTTTATCTATAAGCAGTGCTTGGAGAGAGTATGGGTGTAGAGACCCTGCTACAATAACTGCCTCCCACGCTGGGTTTGTCGCACAGTGGTGAGCACTCACTTATCCTGCAGAAGATTCTGAGTTCCTTCTCCAGCACTACTTAAAACAAAAACAAAAAATTCCTTCACTAATCAGGGCTCTGGAATATTACTATCAGATGAAATTTCAATATCCATAGAAAGGTTACTCTAAAAACCTAAATAATGAGAGCCAAACAATGATATTTTCGCAAACATTGCCTTAAAAATCCAAATATTTCAGACAAAGTTTTACCCTCCTGCAGAAGAGAAACTGAGCCTGTCTGAACCCATACTACACACTTTAGAAAGAAATAAAGGAACAAGAGTAAGGCATAGATTACCTCCGCATCCTGTCACATCTCTCTGATTTTGAGAGAGAGAGAGAGAGAGAGACAGAGAGAGAGAGAGGGAGAGAGAGACAGAGAGAGAGAGAGAGAGAGAGAGAGAGAGAGAGAGACAGAGGAGACAGAAGCAGAGATACAGACAGAGGCAGAGAGAGCTGGAGGACAAGACCTCTAATATTCTAAAACACCATTTCAAATACAATGGGGTCAGTGTTTAAGGAAATAGTATACACAGGCCTGTTCATCTCCTCAGCTGTTTCATGAATCCCCCTTCTATTTTTTAGGAGCCATAAAGATTAAGAAAAACAAAGGGAAAGATTTTTCCCGAGTTGTAAAGCATAATCCTCCTTGGAAGTGTCCCACTATTAAGAAAACTGTGGTAAATTCTCCTCTTTTTTTTTTTTTTGTCGCAAATTCTCCTCTTAATAATAATAATTATTAGTCTTACACTGATTTTCTCAGTAAATACACACATTGTGGATGCATGCCATTATTCTCTCCTTTTCAAGCCCAGGGATTGCTGTTGCTGGACTCTTTTAGACAGCTATTTCAGGCAGGCCTATATCTGAACAGCAAGCAGAAATCATGGTTCTCTATCTGTTAAACGCTTTTGAGGTCCTTACATAAAAGGTTGATAATGAAGTATTAAGAGAAACATCTCAAAGGCTGTGGTTGGTCAAACTTTTCTGCTGGCACAAAGGGGACGATGACCTTACGCAAAGCCTTGATTGTTGCATTATAAGAATAACCAAGATTTAGTGTTAAATTTAAAACTAACATTACCAAAAAACAGAATCTTGGGCAAAGTACAAATGTTTAATTCAAAGTGAGACTGATAGGAGAGTGCAATTAAAATCTAACTGCATTACACAGAAAATTTGCACATTTTCTACTCCAACTCAGGCAAGGCAAGAGGGGATTCTGAGACTCAGTGTTTAAATTAGAACTTCTTTCACATCTCCTTTTTCTTTTTTCTTTTTGAATCCAGACACTTGAATTTGGACAGACAAGCAACCCAGCCACCTTTCAGAGTGGCTGTGTCAGTACAGGAATGAAGTGAACATGACCCCTTAGCGGGGAAGGGAACACACAGTAAAGGTATTTTTATAGAGCGATTCTTCACACTCCCCTGGTGACTAGGGAAAGGAATCTCGTGTTTCTCTTTTGCTGATACTGAATCAGCTGAAGAATACTATGAGCATCAGTAGAAATGCTCTGAAATTGCCTCTCCCTTTTGTCTTTTTGTTCTCATGTAGGAGAGAGAAGAGATTTTTAAATGTTGAAATATTCAATTAAAATGACACTTAAAATTTTACCAGTTTTTTTATGCTTCTGGAAATATTGCAAATTATTGCATTTACTTGCAGATAGTTCACTAGGTTGACATATTTTGAAATCAACCCTCCAATAAAGATGGCTAGTCTCATTTATGATAAGAATATGCTCTCAATTAGCACCAGAAGCTTATTTCAGCAAAAGAATTTTTATTCTAGCTTCCCAGACATTTTACGAAGCACTTGGATTTGTATGTTAGTTAAGTAGATGGTCCAAATGAGAACTGATGGGAGAGGCTGGCTGAACTTGTATGTGAACTGGGGGACTCCAACAACATGGTTTTCTCGAGCTGTGCTTCTGCTATTGTATGCTTGCTTCTTAACCACTGCATGTATACAGATGATATATATGCTTTCTAAGAGCTAAATGAGGTGAATAATATTATTGGTAGCTTAGGCAATGATTCAAAGTTTGCAAAAACACTTTCACATACACTGTCTTATTTTCTGAGCAATTTAAACATTTTTTAATAAATTGAACAAATTAAATACATTTGTAGAGGTTTAGATTTTTTAAATATTTTATTTCAAATGTGTTTGTTTACCCAATACCAATTTAGTAGTTCAAATACATTTTTAATGTCTAGGGAAGTGACAACAAAAGAAGTTATTTCAAGTATTCTGAGGAAATTAGAGTTAAGTTGGAAAGTGCAGTATCAGATCTTATCAAATTTTGTCTCCAGCCTTCACCTTGAACACAAAGCAGAATCTATTTTAAAGCACTTCCCCTTGTCCACAGTGCTGATACCAAGATTTGGTACACTGAGGGGCCTAAAGATTTACTGAAATCAGCCATCAGTTTAGGAAGAGCCCTGTTTCATAGGATGGTATTTCCCAGGAGAAATCTCAAGGTCTCCTACATTTCTGGAAATGAAAATGAGCATTGTCCTATATATTACATACACTGACCTATTCCCAGTACCAGGTAGGGGTCCAGGTTACTTACCAGGGGTGGCTGAGTTGGAAGACACAGGTGAAAAGAAAGATGCACATGGACGGCTTCATTAGAAACATAATCTTCTGAGTAACCCAGAGAGAAAATTCTGAAAAATTGGGAGACAGAAATAAGATGAGGTATTCTTCTTCTCAGTGGTAGTGGGATGGAATTCTCCTCAAAGCCCAACTTCCTTGGTGTGTAAGCGATCCCAAACAGAGTTAAGGAGAGGTGAAATGGAGCTGCCAAACGTCCAAAGAAGAGATTATCTACTTAATTAAAGTTTTTTCGCCCCAAGTCCTTCAGCCAATCAGAACTCAAGAGCCAGAGAAAGATTGAGTCGATCAAAAGAACACTCCAGGATCCTCCCAGACAAATGCAGAAGGGGACGAGGAGAAAGAGGACAAAGAAAGGAGGGGACATCGCAAATCCCTTCCGCATAATCACTGCCCGCAGCCTCTCTCTCCTCTCCCTTGCTTTTCTCCAGCCACCACATCACAAGCATCCCCTCCCCACACACAGACAGACAGACAGACAGGAGGAGCCTGGTACCCAAAGGGGATTGAGAGGAAACTGCTTTCTCGGTTGTTCTTTGTAGTGCTTTGAGATTAAATTTGCATTCAGGATAGCTTTCCTCAGAAAAGAAGATACCAGGTCTGGCTGAAGCTCAGCCCCTCTGACTTGAGAATGCAGGTATGTATTGTTTAAACTGGGAAGAAAGTTAGGAATCTTCAGACGCCTGATGGTTTCTTCCTTTCAACTTTTCCATCAAGCAGTTATTTACTGAAGACATGTGATGTTCTCAGCCTCACGCTAGGCATTGTGGAAAACCAAAACGTGATTTCTTCCTAAAGACATGTACAGTCTAATAAGGTGATGATGGAAGGATGCAGTTTAATGAACGATTACACTGCTACAAATGGCACATCAGTCATTTAGCTTTATTTAGGGAAAGTTTTCTGAAGAAGGTGGTACTTGGGTTTTAAAGAAGGGATGACTTTTCAAAAGACAGAAAATAATGCCCTCACACTCCCACCCACTGTAACATCCATAATGGAGCCGGGAGGGCCCGCAAGGCCCTTTCTCCTGCTTCTCTGAGTGGTAGTCCCTTCTGCTGACCTAGGGAGGAAAGGTCACTCCAGCCACAGTGCAGCTGGTGCTCTGCAGTCGCCGCAGTTACCTTCCTGTGTCCATGCCTTCTACGATCCACATCATGTTTCTCGGTGGCTTCCAAGGTATGACGGTCTTTGTGTTGCTTCAAAATCCTCTCTGGCCAGATCCACCCTGCCAGCCTAAACTTGAATGCAGTTGTTAAGCTATTTCATTATCTAGCTGATTCAGGCCAGCTGATGTAGGGTCGTGCCCTCAATATTTTGACTGGATAAGTTTGGTGTCCACTTGGAATCCTCCAGACCAGCTCTCTTTCTTTGTCCCGGGGATCGAACTCAGGGCCTTGTCCTTGCCAGGAAGGCACAGCACCACTGAGCTACATCCCCAGCCCCAGACCAGGTCTTCACTGGGATTCCAAGCTTTGTTGTGAGAAGGGCTCGGTCAGTTTTAACCTGTAATTAACTATTTTGGGTCCCACTTTGTCTCTGCCTCCAGAGGGCAGTAGCAGATGGAGTCTAGGCTCAGAACTGAGTCCTTGGAAGGGAAGGAGCAGCAACTCCTTCCACCACAGGGGGCAAGTTCTCCACATTTCCTTGACCAGAGAATTCCTAGGGGATGGAAAAACTTGTAGGAGGTAGAGCAGATTGGGGTAATTTTTGTGTGAAAAGAGAGAGCTGATTTAAAATGAGCCCCCCATTAGTCCCCATCTGAAATATACCAATAACATTAATTTAAAAAAATGAGTTCCTTGGAGTACACCCCATTCTCTCAGAATTTATTCCACCAGGTAAAAATTTAATTTTTTATTGTTCTACTGTTTTTATTGTTTAATAATTCTCTTTATAAAATCTCTAACATGACAGAAATATGCAGAGTGCAAGTCCCCTTTAATGCCCTTCTCTCTTCCCTCCAGGAAAACAATGTTAAGTTTTGAACAGTCTTTCAAGTTTTTAACATACATACACAAATATGTATATAAACATTTTTATAGAAACCTGGCTATGTACATTATATTTTGCAAGTACTTTTACTCACTTAATAATATAGTTGCATATATTGTATGTATATATATTTTTTTCTGGTACCAGGGATCAAACTCAGGACCTTGTGCAGCTGCAGTGCCACTGAGCTAAGTCCCTGCCTGTGTATAACTTTCTATATTAGGGCCTAAAAATCTAACTCTCACTGTCTCTCTCTGTCTTTTTCTTTGTATCTTTCTTTCTCTTTCTGTTAAGGACTGGGATAGTGTAA
The DNA here is from genome assembly GCF_053883595.1 of Heterocephalus glaber. Classification (NCBI taxonomy): domain Eukaryota; kingdom Metazoa; phylum Chordata; class Mammalia; order Rodentia; family Bathyergidae; genus Heterocephalus; species Heterocephalus glaber. The sequence continues at coordinate 7,628,078 of NW_028258321.1, forward strand.
ATTGTCAGGTATGCAGGTAATTTTAGTATTTTGCTAAATATTTGAGTTGTGTTCAGCATATTGAAGAAATTGACAACCTTTTAATTTTTTTCAATTTTGATTTAATTATTGCTACTTCAATCACTTTGATAGTGGGGAATAAAAAATAGAGACCTACTGAGGCAGTGTCTAGCTCAGTGGGTCAGGCACAGTGGTTATAAGTAGAACCACAAGTTCCACTGTACTTTGCATTTGTTTTCAATTTTTTTTTCTTGGTTCTGGGGATTGAACTTGGGACCTTGTGCCTACAAGGCAGTCAGTGGAACCACTGAGCTAAATTCCCAGCCCCACTTGTTCTCAGTTTTATGAACCTCTTAATCTCCTCTCATCATGTCCAAATGCTAGTTTTGGAATTTCTTCTTGGTGCCTTCAAATGAGAGGTCCCACACAACAATAAACTTCCTTTGCATCAGTCCTCTAGAAAAAAGAATACAGTATTACATTATCAGTATCTTTTACAAGTATAGATATTTGAAAATAAGATATTCTTAGACCTCCTGGGAGTTTATACCAGCAACTGATATGCAGAAGCATTTTACAACTAAATTTCTTAATCTTTTTCTATCCTAGTTTATCTTCCTTTTGGCTGTGTGTGTTTTGTTTTGTTTTTTGAGGCAGGCTCTTTCTGTGCAACCCAGGCTGGGCTTGAACTCACAGCGATCCTCCTGCCTCAGTCCTAGTTTATCTTCTAAAGGTTAATAATATTATTGATAAATATATTGTAATATTATTTTAGACCTCAAAGTGTGGAAATTAAGGCACAAGGAAGAAAGCAATATTTCTGATATAATTCTTTTAAATTATTATTAATGCCCTGATCCTATATTGTTTAATCTCTGTGGCTGTGATAGTGTTTTTGTTGTACTTTTTCCTAAGGAACATGGAAATGTTAATTTCTCTCTCTCTCTCTCTCTCTCTCTCTCTCTCTCTCTCTCTATATATATATATATATATATAATTTTTTTTTGAGAGTCTCACTATGTAGTTCAGCCTGGCCTTGAACTCACTGTGTAGCCCAGGCTGGCCTTGAACTCATGGCAATCCTCCTGCCTCAGCCTCCAGAGTGCTGGGATCACAGGTGCGTGCCGCCACGCCTGGCCTTATTTTCTGATTGTACCCTCACTATTTCCTTTGGGTTCATTATAAATTGCACAGCATCCTGTTCTCCCTCTTGGCTTTCTCTTTATCCTCCTCTTTTACCCCTCCCACCCTGCCACTGTTCCCTGACCTTTGCCACTCCTGTTGGAACGTCAGCTGTAAGTTTAATAATCATTCCTTTGAACGGTTTCCTGCCCCACTGCCTTGAAGATGCTATTTGCCTTGAGTGTTCTGCAGTTTCACTATGCTGTCTGCAAAGGTGGGTTTATTTTTACTTGCATTTCTTGTGATTTGTTAGGTTTCCTCAGTCTGTGGTTTGCTGCGCTGTTGTTGTTCTTGTTGTTCTTGTTGTTAGTTCTAGAAAATTCTCAGCCATTTTCTTTTTCAAGTATTGCATTTGCCCCATCATCTTGCTCCTCTTCTTCTGGAGTTGTGATTGAATCTATGTTAATGCTTCCTCACTCTACCCCCCTTTTCTTCTTTTTCATATTTGTCATTCTGTTTGCATTTTGGATAATTTTTCACATCTATCTTCCAGTTCACTGGTTTTCTTTTTCTTGGCTTTTGCTGCTAAACATTTCCATTGAGTTTTAAATTTCATTTGGTATGTTTTTCAATTCAATAGTTTTTGTTTTTGGTTTTTTTTGGAACTGGGGCTCAAACTCGGGACCTTGCGCTTCCAAGGCAGGTGGTGTAACCACCGAGCTAAATCCCCGGCCCACTTCGATACTTTTATATGCTTATTTAAAAATCTTTGCTGTAATTTTACAGGCTTTTATTTTTAAGATATTAAGATATAAATATTATTAAATACTCATGAAGATATTTAGGGCCTGGGATTTAGCTCAGTGGTTCCACGCACAAGGTCCCGAGTTCAATTGCTGGTACCAAAAAAAAGATATTTTTATTTATTTATTTATTTTGCATTTTTTTTTTTTTTGAGACAGGGTCTTGCTTTGTAGTTCAGGTGGGACCTGAACTCACTGTGCAGCCCAGGCTGGCCTCGAACTCTCAGCAATCCTCCTGCCTCAGCCTCCTGAGTGCTGGGATCACAGGTGTGTGCTACTGTGCCAGCCTCAAGATATTTATTTTGAATCCTGTGCTAGATAATTCAAATGTCTAAACTCTTTTTAGTCAATTTCTCATTTTATTTTTCTTTCTAGCTCACACTCATGCTGCTTTCTTTTTATGTGTTTTGTAATCTTTCTTTCTCTTTTTGGTTTTTGGAGATGGGTTCTCACTGTGCAGCCCAGGCTGGCCTCGAACTCAGGATCCCCCTGCCTCAGCCTCCTGGGTGCTGGGATTGCAGATGTGTGCCGCCACACCTGGCTTCTGTCATTTTTTGTGGATTTTTTTTAACCTTCTGGTTAACATTTTTATTGCAGTTTTTCCTTTTTTAAAAATTTTATTTTATTGGTACATTTTAGGTATACAATATAATGACATTCATCATTGGAAATTTGCACCTTTACATAGTCTCTCTTGGTTCTTATTTTTCACCCTTGCCCAGCCCTCCCTTCAACCCCTCCATTCCTCCCTATTTACAAAGATTTTGTTCCTATTTTTCCATTTTCTCATATTAATCCCATTCCCTTCTTTCCTTTCCCCTCCCCCTCCCGCTTCCTTCCCCTTTGCCCCTTTTCTTCCTACTTCACATTACCTATTATACATTTTAGTCCTTATTTACACTTTCAGTTTCTCACACTAGAGAAACTATTTGGTATTTACACATGTGTGTCCTATTTATTTCACTTAAGAGTATCACCTCAATGTGCATCCATTTAGCTATAAATGTCTCTAATTTCTCATTTTTTATGGCTGAGTTGTACTCCATTTTATAAAAAAACCACATTTTCTTTATCCAGTCTCTAGTTGATGGGCATTTGGGCTGTTTCCAAGTTTTAGCTATCACAAACTGTGCTGCTATGAACATGGCACACATATATCACTGTGGTATGATTCTTTTAATTTTTGGGGGAAGATACCCAGCAGTGGAATAGTGGGGTCAAATGGGACTTCCAGTCCTAGTTCTTTGAGGTATCTCCATACTGATTTCCACAGTGGTTCCAACAGTCTGCACTCCCATCAGCAGTGGAGCAGGGTTCCTCTTTCCCCACAGCCCTGCCAGCATTTGTTATTGGTTGATTTCATGATAGCAGCCATTCTTTCTGGAGTGAGGTGCCATCTCAGCGTTGCTTTCATTTGCATCTCTTGAATGACCAGTGATGTTAAACATTTTTCATGTACTTATTTGCTATTTCTACTTCTTTGTCTGAGAAATGTCTGTTCATGTCAGATGCCCATTTTCGGGTTGGGTCTTTAAATTTGGGAGGTCTGATCTTTTTAAGTTCTTTATAGATTCGAGATAGTAGACCTTTGTCTGAGGAAAAGCAGGTGAAGATTTTTTTCCCACATTTTGGGTTGGCTCTTCACACTGCTGGTGGTTTCTCTTGCTGTGCAGAAGCTTTTTAATAAGAAGAGATCCCACTTGTTGATTGTTTGTGCTAGTTCACGGGCAACTGAGGTTTTGTTCATAAAATCTTTTCCTATACCAATGTCTTCAAGAGTTCTGCCTAACCTCTGTTCCAACTAGTTCAGCATTTCTATTTTAATATTTAGATCTTTAATGCATTTTGATTTTAGCTTAGTGCATGGTGAGAGATATAGGTCTAGTTTTAATCTTTGGCAAGTTGAAACCCAATTTTTCCAGCACCATTTATTAAAGAGGCTATCTTTCCTCCAGTGAGGGTGTTCAGCTCCTTTGTTGAAGATGAGGAGGCTGAGTGTGTCTGGAGTAGTTTCTGCATCTTCTAATCTGTTCCACTGGTCTTCAGGTCTGTTTCTTTGCCAGTACCATGCTGTTTTTATCACAGTAGCTTTGTAGTATAGTTGCAAGTTGGGGATTGTGATACCCCTGGCATGCCTCTGTTGCCTAGAATTCCTTTTGCTATTCTGGGTCTCTTCTTATTCCAAATGTTTTCTCAATGTCCATGAAGTATGCTGCCGGGATTTCAATTGGGATTGCATTTCTATATAGCAGTTTTGGAAGTTTGGCCATTTTCACTATGTTGAGTCTTCCTACTCAGGAGCAAGGGTTGTCTTTCCATTTTCTAGTATCGCCTTCAATCTCTCTTTTCAGAGTGCTATAATTTTCAGAGTAGAGGTCTTTGATTTCTTTCGTTAGGTTGATTAATAGGTATTTCAATTTTTGGATGCCATTGTGAAAGGAATTGTTTGCTCCATTTCTCTCTCGGTGAGTCTCTTGTTTGTGTACAGGAAAGCTATTGATTTTTGTGTGTCGATCTTGTATCGAGCTACTCTACTGAATTTAGTTATTAAGTCTAGAAGGCTTTTCATGACATTCTTGGGGTCTTCTATATAGAGTATCATGTCATCTGCAAATAATGACAATTTGACTTCCTCATTTCCTATCTTTATTCCTTTTATTTCTTTCTCTTGTCTAATTGCTGTGGCTAATGTTTCCAATACTATATTGAACAAGAGTGGTGATAGTGAACATCCTTGTCTTGTTCCTGATTTTAGTGTGAAGGATTTCAATTTTTGACCATTTAGTATGACTGGCTGTTGGTTTTTCATAGATGGCTTTTATCAGTTTGAGGTAGAGATCATCTATTCCAGTTTTTTGTAGGGTTTTTATCATAAATGCATGTTGGATTTTGTCAAATGCTTTTTCTGCGTCTATGGAGATGATCATATGGTTTTTGTCCTTGGCTCTAATTGATATAGTGTATTGCAGTGATTGATTTGCATATGTTGAACCATCCCTGCATCCCTGGGATGAATCCCACTTGATCAGGGTGTATGATCTTCTTGATGATCTTCTGCATTCTGTTTGCCAGTATCTTATTAGGGATTTTTTGAATCTATGTTCATTAGTGAGATTGGCCTATAGCTCTCCTTTTCGATTGTGTCTTTCTCTGCTTTGGGGATCAAGGTGATGCTTGCTTCTAGGAATGAATTGGGGAGTATTGCTTCCCTTTCAATTTCATTGAAGAGTTTAAAGAGTAGTGGCAGTAGTTCCTCTCTAAATGTCTTGTAGAATTCAGCAGTGAAGCCATCAGGATCCAAGCTTTTCTTAGTTGTTAAGTTTTTAATTATGCTTTCAATTTCATTGATTGATATTGAGTTGCTTAGAATTTTTAGGTCTTCTTCGTTCAACTTTGGTAATTCATACATATCTAGGAATCTGTCCATTCTGTGTTTTCCATCTTATTGGCATATAGGTTCTGGAAGTATGTATTGGTGATCCTCTGGATTTCTGCTGGGTCTGTTGTAATTTCACACTTTTCATTCCTAATTGCATGGATTTGGGCCTTTTCTTTCCTTGTTCTGATAAGGTTGGCTAGGGGTTTGTCAATTTTGTTGATTCTTTCAAAGAACCAACTCTTGGCTTCATTGATTTTTTTGTATTGTTCTCTTAGTCTCCATTGCATTGCTTTCTGTTCTGATGTTTATAATTTCCTCCCTTGTATGAGCTTTGGGTTTGTCCTGCTCTTCTTTTTCTAGAAGCTTGAGGTTCAGCATCAGGTTATTTAATTGGGCTTGTTCTGTTTTCCTAATATGCATATTCACTGCTATGAATTTCCCTTGTAAGACTGCTTTCATTGGGTCCCATAGATTCCGATATGTTGTATTGTCATTGTCATTTAATTGAAGGAACTGTCTGCTTTCTTCTTCAATTTCCTCTGTGACCCATTGGCTATTCAGAAGTGTGTTGTTCAATTTCCATGTGTTTATGAAATTTTTCGAGTTTCTTTTGCTATGGATCTCCAATTTCATCACACTATGGTCTGATGATATACAGGGGATAACTTCAATTCCTTTGCACTTACTTAAACATGTTCTATGTGTGAGTATGTGGTCTATTTTGGAGAATGACCCATGTGCAGCTGAGAAGAATGTGTATTCTGATTTTGTGGGGTGGAACACTCTGTAAACATCTGTTAAGTTCATTTGTTCAAGAGTTCGATTGAGTTCTAGTATTTCATTACTTATTTTTTGTCTAGTGGATCTATCTATTTGTGACAGTGGGGTGTTGAGGTTCCCCACTACAATTGTATTAGTGCATATATGACTTTTCATGTCCGTTAGTATTTGTTTTATATAGTTGGGTGCACTAGTGTTTGGTGCATAGATATTTATGATTGTCATCTCTTCCTGTTGGATTGTTCCCTTTACAAGGATGTAGTATCCTTCTTCATCTCTCTTAATCAGTGTTGGTTTGAAATCTACTTGATCTGCCAAGAGGATAGCTACTCCTGCTTTTTTTTTTTTGGTTCCTGTTGCGTGGAGTATTGTTTTCTACCCTTTAACTTTCAGTCTATGAGTTTCCTTTTGAATCAACTGTGTTTCTTGTATGCAGCATATTGTTCGATTTTGCTTCTTGACCCATTCTGCCAGTCTGTTTCTTTTGATTGGTGAATTGAGACCATTAACATTAATGGTTATAACTGAAATGTATTGACTTATCATTGCCATGACTTTTTCTTCTTGTTGGGTTCTCCCCCTTTACATTTAATTTCTTGTCATGCCAGATGGGTTCATTTTGCTTTGCTTCCTGGGGTTGTGATCCTCAATGTCTGTTCCTAGGATATTGTATAAAATTCTTTGGAGTGCTGGTTTGGTATTCACAAAGTTCCTAAGGTGCTCTTTGTCATGAAAGTATCTTATTTCTCCATCCATTTTGAAAGATAGTCTTGCAGGGTACATCAATCTGGGTTGGAGGCTGTTTTCCTTAAGGGTTTGGAATATGTCACTCCAAGCTGTTCTTGCCTTGATGGTTTGTGTTGAGAAGTCTGCTGTGATTCTGATGGGCTTTCCTTTGTATGTGATTTGTTTCCTTTCTCTAACTGCTTGTAGAACTTTGTTCCTCTGGTGAGTTTATGGAATCTTAACAATTATATGCCTATGTGTAGATTTTTTTTTGATCAAGGCTATTTGGAGTCCTATATGCCTCACTTATCTGCATGTCAAGTTCTTTTCCCCTGCTTGGAAAGTTTTCTGCCATTACTTCTGTGAAGAGATTTTTTTATGTCATCTGCACTCTCTCCTGTTTCTTCACTGACTCCAATCAGTTTTATGTTATTCTTCTTTGCATCATCTAGCAGCTGCTGGATTGATTTCTCATGTTCCTTTATAATTTTGAAACAATTTTTCTTTTCCTGGTCATTAATTCCAGTCTTATCTTCTATATCTGAAATTCGGTCCTCACATTGGCTCATTCTGCTGTGTAGACTTTCAATGTAGTTTTTCATCTCCTGGAAATCTATTTGCATCTGTTTTATGGATTCCATTTGCTTCCTATGTTGGGATTCCATCATGTTCCTGAGCTCCTCTCTAGATTTATTACTCATGTCTTGCACTAGGGGCACAATTTCTCCTGTTATCTGAGAAATTATTTCTGATTTCATTTTTTCCAGATCCCCCTTTGTTGCCAGTTCAGTGGGTCCAGGTGGTTGAGTACCAGAGTGTTCCATCTCATTTCCCTTTGGGGTTGCTGTAGGTGATCTGGAAGTCTGGTTTTGAGATGTATTTATGTGTTTTCTCATTTTGTCTGGGGGAGCAGGGGGTGTGTTGTTGGCATCTGCACGGCTCACCTCCTCTGAGCTGGGAGAGGTGGGCCAGAGGCCGGGAGCGGTAGTAGGGATGGTGGCCCAAAAGCCCCTTCCTCTGGACCAGGAGCAGTTGGACGGTGGCTTAGAAGCCCCTACCTCTGGGCAGGAATTCTTTAAATGCTGAGAACTTGATTAGCTCCAGTACAGTGGCCTGGTGGTCCGGTGTCCTCTGCGTCTTTGTAGTGTGGAACCAGGTGGCTGTACAGAGAAGAGGCAGAAGGAGTGGGGCAGGGGGGTGTCCAGTGGTTTGCTGCTGGGGCACAGGCTGAATCGGTGTTTTCTGCGAGACTGGCAACCTCGGGACCACATCCACATACCTGCCTGTCTGCAGCAGGCTGATCATGGTGATTTTATATAAATGCAGTGCTAAGGATAGAATCAAGGGCCTCAGGCATGCTAAGTAAGCTGCACTACTGAGCCACACACCCATCTCACAGCTTTGTTTTCCACTTAACAGGAATACTCTTGGGGATGTCTCTAAAGACCGGTAAATTCCAATAGCTTTTGCTATTGATCATAGTCACTATGTTAGTTACTATTCTCTCATTTCTGAGACAAAAATACTCAACACTCAAAGTTAAAGGGAGAAAAGTTTCTTTAGCTCACAGTTTGTAGAAGTTTCAGTCCATAATCAGCTGGCTCCAAAGCAAGGCAGCTTGGCAGAGGGTAACTGAAAAAGAGAACAATTCATGGCAGAGAGATGGTAGTAAAGCAACAGGGAATTTAATAGTGTCTTCCTGCCCCTTTCATCTTATTCAGACTACTTAAGGTGGGTAGCACTAACACCCTAATCCTAGTGCCCTTGAGCCTAGCACTGCATCATGAATCAGTTCCAGCATCACACAATCTAGATCAAGCCACATCTGCAAAAGGCTATGAGCACAGCAGGCTTTGGGGGGACATCTAGACACAAAGCACAATAGTCGCTAAGTGGATCGTCTTTTCAAAGGATACAGAGAGCTTCTAGTGACTTGAAAGTAAACATTTAGCTCATGTTCAAGCCCATGACAAGCACTTGGGGTATTTGTGCGCAGGCTTTGCTTTAAGCAAATCCCGCTTGGAGTGTAGTGAAGGCAAAGGGTCCCTCTGGCCTGAGATTTCTCAGGGCTGCTCTTCCATTTCCCCAACTGGGCATGAGGTTTAATCTTCTTCTTTTTTTGTTAAATTGTGTGAGACAGGGTCTTGCTATGCAGCTCAGCCTGACCCTTCACTCACTATCCTCCTGCCTCTGCCTCCCAAGTGCTGGGATTACAGGCATGCGCCACCACACCCCGGGAACCAGGATTAATGTTGGGCCAAAGGAGGAGGCGTCTGGCTCCTTTCCGCCACAGCCTGAATCACACTGAGCTAGTTGCTTTCCTACTCTGGGCTCACAGGCAAGTTTTATTTGTCTAGCAAACTGTTTCAAATGCACTTAAATCTCATTGCAAGCAGGTCAAGGAGATAGGCAGGGCACGCGCCATCTAGCTCTGTTTGGTAAATCCTGCCCCTTTGTCCCTCCTCCCTCCCACCTCCCATGTTGTTTGCTTGGCCCTGACAGCTTTGGAGAGTGTAACCTGGGACTGGGTCACTTATGAGACCATGTTTCTCTCTGGGTTCGAACAAGGAGGTGTTAAATTGAGGGTTCGTGGGCTCTGCATCCAGTGCACCAATTCAGAATCTTGCAGAGTCACTCAGGAAATGGCACTTTAATGTGTTCCCCCTTTAATATGTGCTCTTTGCTCCCAACCTTTGAAAGCCACTGCTGAAGGGAGTTCCAAGGACATCACTGTGCGAGACAGGGGGTGGATGAAAGTGGAGATGGACGGAGAATACAGTGGTTATCCAGCTGCCTTGACTGGAAGAGGAAGGACACTTCCTTTGGTCTGCCTTCTTTCCAGGTTATTGGAGCAAAGGCCAAGCAGCTGACCTAAAGTGGGACTTTAGGATGAGGAAAGAACACCTGCCTAAAGCTGCCCATCACCAAGGCCACAGGAGGGAAGCTGTAGAGGTGAAGGCAGCAAACAGCAAACCCCCCCCCCCCACCGACACTACTCATGAGTAACACGCATGGGTGCCCATGATGTCACACGGCCTCACCAAGCCTTCTAACGGCCTTCGGGGGCAGGTGTGTGTGGACTCCCGGTGCACATCAGGGTTCGGAGAGGTTAGGGACCTTCCTGTTGTCTCACAGCGAATGTGTTGTTGAGATCGGATTCAAACCCAGGCTCTGTCCCTGAATGCACAGTATGCAGAAGGGAGCCAGTGGGGTGCTGTAGGGAAGGGCGATCTGTAGGGCCACAGCCCGGGCTGCAGGGGACCCTGAGCAGAGGCCACGCAGGCAGGCAGGTTCCTGGAGGACACAGATGAGCTTAGTCGGCAGGGCAGGCGCCTGTCTCCTGGGATGCATTGGCCGTGGGCTTGTGCTCATGGGACTGAGGGCGAACCCCTGCTCCCAGAGTCCTGCAAGGACCGATTCCCCTCCACATAACTTCTCCGTGGTCTGTGTAAATGAAGCCAGGAGACAGGGGACTTTAGGCAGATAGGGCACAGGTGCTGAATAGTTAAAGTAAACGGAAAGTCAGGGCCTAAGCAAATTAGCACACCAAAACAGACTACCCGGCCTAATGAAATGCAAGAGACAAAAAGAACAGGTCCCTAACCAAATGGGACACCTTGGAGGAAGTAAAATGCAAATGAAGCAGCTTGCTTTCCAGACCTCAAAGGCCTACCTGCAACCAGGAGCGTCTCTGCTTTCTGTCACTTACACTGGTCCCAAAGACTGTAGAAAACCCCAATAGACCTACACGTCTGCAGTGTCCGCCTTAGGGAACAGCTCTCTCCGACTGCTGGAGAGCTGCTCTTTTATTCTTTCTAGTAAACACACATGTGGCCATCCCCCGCCACTTGCTGTTTGCTGTTTCATCGGCTTCAATATTCGTTGTCCCAAAACAATCCGGACGTTAAAAATACACCAGTGGTTCCCGGTGAGCTTCTTAAAAAGAGATGACCTGGCCCCGCCTCAAATTTATGAATGAGTTTCTTGGGATAAGATCTGGGAATCTGTATGCCTTTTAAAAGCCTCCCTGGTGCTTCTGTTGTTCAGCCAGGTTTGGAACAATATTGGATGAAGCTATCCCAGAACCAATGGCTGGGCGCCAGGGGAAGGGACAACTTTCCCGGTGGAGATGGGTCAGACGCGCGGTGCTAGCGAACCCCCTCCTGGCAGAAAGCGCCTGCTGGCTTTCTTCCTCCGCCTCTCCTTCCTCCACTTGCCTGGATCCCTCCCTGACCCTTTCATTCTCGCTGTCACCGCATCTTTCCTGCTGTCCATTGGCGGGCCAAGGACGCTCGCGACTGCAGCGCCGCGTGGCGGAGGGCAGCGGTCCTGCGCGCCCCGAGAGCCCGAACCGACGTCGGCCTGCAGGTGTCCGCGCGGCCTGCAGGGGGCAGCGCGTCCCCACGCTCGCTCCGGGTGCCGGCAGCGTCGGTGCCCGGCCAGAAGCCAGGACCTCCACGCCGCGAAACCCGAAGGACCCGGGGAGGCCGGCTGCGAGGGGAAGAGCAAGCCTCGTGCTGAGGCCAAAGCCGCTCGGCTCGATCCGGGTGAAACTCGGTGCACCCCGCGGCACCGTGCGACCGTGAACACAGTCGGCGATGGCACCGCCGTCAGACAGGTGTTGGAAAGCTCTGCTCTGGGACCCACGAGCCAGGCGGTAATGAGTGGATCGGGCCTCTTGCCCGCGGATATTTCCGCCCGCGGTGCGTGTTGAAAGAATGCGGTTGGGCCGGCAGTGGAGCTCTAATTATGCATATGGTCCTCGATGCCCCCGTCTGCCTGTCTCTCTGGGACACCCACACTTTTATGATGTTTGCACCCAATTTAATCTCTCTTAGTGATTCGGGGCCCTGCAATACCCCAGAATCGCTACCCGGAACATGATATGCAATTCCATACTTACTGAACCTGCAAAAGGCATCAAAATTTAGAGCGGCTCCTGCATGTTTCTTTAGGAGGTTACTCGTGTAACTCAGTGGGAGAGCGCTTGCCTGGCATGGGTGAGGCATTGGATTTGATTCCTAGCACGGCAAAAATAAATAAATGGTTGTCATCTGTGCTTTTATTATGTGTAAATATTCTATAGTTACGTAAGTAAGTGCCTGTTACATATGATACGCTGTTCCATCATTCAATCCATAAGGCCTCTGAAATTATGAAACTTAATACCATTGTACACCAAATGAGAGAGGTTGGAACCTAGCATAGCAGGGACCTTTTGGACAGCCAGGGATACCACGGTGTGCAGTGATGGGAGAGTCTTGCTATTTGTCTTTATTTTTGTGTCAGTCTCAAAATTGGTTTCTTTTTTTTTTGGGGGGGGGGACTGCGGATCGAACTCGGGTCCTTGAGCTTGCGCAGCGGGTGGCGAAACCACTGAGCTAAATGCCCGGCCCTGGTTTCTTGAGAATTTTGGTTAAACGAATGTAAAGTTCACTAAAATGTCAGTCTACTGCGGCAGGGTCTTTTGTCTGTCTGCCAATGCCTGCCCTGTAGGGTGGCCCAATAAATGTTATTAGATGAAGTAATGAAATGTTGATTGAGTATTTAATACACACAAGATAACTTGATTTTGAACTCATGGGCTACACATGGCTGTGCATAAATCTACTGGGCATTCATTAAGACATACAGGTTATGAGTTAGAAGTTAGTCAAAACTTCTTGGACAGAGTTAGAAAATAAAAGAAAAAATAAATATCAAATAATTGTTGGGATAAAACATCTTGAAGTTAGTGTCATTTTCATGGTGTGGCTCAGTTAAAAGCACCAAGTGTGGGCCTGGGATTTAGCTCAGTGGTTCCGCCGCCTGCCTCGCAAGCGCAAGGTCCCGAGTGTGACCCCGGTACCAAAAAAAAAAAAAAAAGTCCCAAGTGTTTTCAGAGAGGAGCCCAATTCTTGAACTGTAAAAACAAGCCAGGCGTGGTGGCGCATACCTGTAACCCACACACTCGGGAGGCCGAGGCAAGAGCGTCACTTCGCGTTCAAAGCCAACCTGGGCTACGTGAACTATATGGTGAGACCCTGTCTCGAACAAACAAGCAAACTAACAATGAAACAGACAAAATTAAATAAAAATAAATTCAAAATAATAAACTGTAAGATCATTGTCATGATAGTCAAATGAATTAACCAAATAGGTATGTCGAAACTCAGCTTTTAAAGCTGTTGTTCAATATGAATTATACAGACTAAGTTAGTACGTGGCTTTTTAAATAAAACAAACAAAGCCAACAGAACATGTGGAAGTGGTGGCACACGCTTGCCATCCCAGCATTCTGGGAGGCTGAAGCAGGAAGATTGTGAGTCTGAGCCCACCCTATCAATGTAATGACTCAGGAAGACCTCAGAATAACAAATGAAATGGGCTGAGGCTGTATGTACTTCCCTGTGAGGACCTGGGGTCAACCCCCACTACTGCAACGAACAAGCGAACAAATAAGCCAAAGTGAGAAGCCAAAAGGGAGAATAGAAAATTCTATTCTATTCTATTCTTCTATTCACCACAGACAGTGCTTATTATCAGATGTGGCTTTGACTCTCAAAATTGATAAGTTTGCTTAAATCAGTGGGGAACGCCCTTCCCTTAAGTACCAGTTTGAAATTTTACCTGTTACTGGGAGGACTGGCATATGCCTATAAGTCCAGCACTTGAGACAGGAGGGTCTGTGTGAGATTGAGGCCAGCCTGGGCTGCATAGCGAGTTCAAGAGCAGCCTGAACTACACAGAGAGACCCTGTCCCCCAAAACAAAGGAAAACAACAGCAATGAAAATAGATAAAATGTAGCCGTGCCATCATCTATGCCAGCCTGCACGGGTGTGTTTGGACTGAGTCTACAAGGGACATCTGTGTACGGTCACTGCTCCAGAAAACTTACCCTCTCCTCATCACTAAACCGTAGGTTCTGTGAAGCCCATGGTGCTGTCTAATTTGCATCTGCATTACAGGGCTTGATACCAAATTAAAATAAAAGGAAACTAATAAGTATTTGCTGATTGAATGCATTTCAGGGAATTCACTTAAGGGCCCTCTGCTAGATTGTAAGATAAATGAAAATGTTCGTAGAAGGGGTTTTGGTGTCCAGAAAAACTTGCTGGGCAGAAGAGCTGAGTAAAGATTAAGGGAAATGAAGATTTATCATTTTTGGAGCTCCAGTCTTGGTGTTTTTGAGCTTATCTGTAAATCCCTTAAACCTCATTATCTCAAATGTCCATAGGGAACAGGGCTGAGTGAAAACACAGATGCACAAAAACATGTGAGCAGGTACCAAAGAATATGGGAAGGCCAGCTTTCCTATCTTTTCCTTGTTTTTTGTTTGTTTGTTTTTTAAATTTTTCCTATCCTTTCCTTCTTTGTTGATTTTGCCTCACTTCTGAACTAACACACCTATTAACAAGAGACTGCCATCTGCCTTTCTCTGCTCTTTAGTCCACATTTCTGCTCAGAGCAACTTTAGCCTCTTCTGAGCCAGGAGTTAGTTCTGTGGTAGGGGTGAGGATGTGGCGATGTGTGCGTGTGTGCGTGTGTGTGTGTGTGTGTGTGTGTGTGTGTGTCTGACTGCACTGCCCAGAGGAGGGGGCTGTTCTCCCTCCATCCCCTTAGACTAAAAAGCTATGGCTTCAGGAATCAAAGTAGCTGAGAGCTGACTGCCAGACAGAGCAGGGGAGTGTTCGGCACCCTGACTGCAGGGCTAGGAGGATCCAAGGGCACTCAGGGCTCAGTGTGAGACAGACGTCAGAGGTCTGGGATGTTCGAAGGTCTGCTTTTGTGTCCTAAAGGCTTGCGAAGACATTTTTCGCACCAACTTTTCCTGACCAGATAGCAAGAGCAGAGCACTTTCCCAAGAGAGTCTCCTCAGCAATGGGCTGAGTGCGTAAAGCTGCATGGGAAGTGGTAGGCTAGGTTAGCGTTTGATGCAGCACCCTTAGGCAAGGCAGTGTCACCCTGCAGTGTTACCATGGGCAGAAAGGCTTAGGGCTCCCACACAGGTGGGTGTGGTGACTCACGGCAAATCCCATCCCTAAACCAAAAGACAGTTAACCGTGACTTTGTCTGTCTGCTCAGCTGACAGAGGTTCTGATCCTACTGTTAGATGTGATTTGCTCTCTGTACTGCATAGCATCATTGCAGAGGAGAGGTTGAGATGACAGAAATGTGCTGGAATGTCTCAAGAGGGCTTTATCGTCTATTATTTCAGTAAGGACTTAACAAGATCAGTTCATGGGAGGAGCCGTTCCACTGGTCAACTGACAGTCCTGACAGGAACCCTTGACCCTCTTTGAAGCCCGGGATCAGGCCACCTAGGGCAAAATGACACAATAATTGCATCCTCCAGATGCCCCACGTTGGGCGTCCTGGCCCTGAGCCTGTGTTGTCTCCTCCTGAAGGGCTTGAATAAGGTCCTACTTTAGTCTCCCTCTTTTTAAAGAAATCACCTTCTGGGGCTCGTGTAGCTTTGTGGTGGAGCACATACTTAGCATGCACAAGATCCTGAGTTCAATACCCAGCACAGCACCCCAGAAATATAGAAATAAAATGTTCGATTTTATCTGCCGCTCTCTGAATAGTCCTCCGAGACACAGCTGCCTCATCACCTAACAAAGGAAGTGACCGCTTTCGCTGAACAAATTTCTCTCCACTCTCACCTCCAGTCAGTCTGGCTCTGGCCCGCCACTGTAGTGTGACTCTTTGTCCTTTTCCTCCATTGTTTGACATCTCGGAAGCATTGGGCTCGATTGACTCCACCATGTACGGTAAGTCTCCAAACTTTCACAGATGCAAACAGACCTCACATTACAAACCTTCGTACAAACAAATCGAACAAATCGAAGTAGCTCATGGGTCTGCCGGACAGTGTAACAGTTGTGCTGCTGTGCGCTGATGTACAGTGTGACAGTGCACAGCAGTCCAGTGCCCAGCCGGAGCCCAGGGCGTCCGGCAGCAAGAGGAAAAGCAGCAGTGATGCGGAGGGGACTGCTAGGAAGCTCAGAGCAACACACGCTGTGTATCTGTCAAAGGTGTGTAAGACACACTTTGTTGGACTTATGAACCAATGTGACTTACGAACATTCTCCCGAAATGGAACTCGTTCGTAAGTAAGTCGGGGACTTACTGTGTGTTGTAGGAGAAACCACAGGAGGGCATTGTTGTGGACTGAGCTCCTGCACCAGGTTCCAAGAGACCAGACGAAAAATCAAAGCGGAGTCACTTGCGTTAGTTTCTCACCATGCTGAAGCTCAGCTGTCTGCCAGGATTCGAGAGGTAGCAGTCAAATTTTCCAAGCAGGCCAGTTTCAATTGCCACATTAATGCTGTCCCTCTGGCCTCAGTCTGCGCATGAAAAGGCAACCTGAAGTTTCCTGATGTTAACGAAGCAGCCACTTTCTCCGGTTCTCTCCCCTCCTCACAGATGAGATGACTAACCTCCTTTTTGTTCTTTCCTGTCAGAGTTCTTCAAACTTCATCTAATAAACCCGTCTTTCTGCTCAGGCCACTGAAATACGCATTCCTTTATTGAAGGACGTCATGCCTGATTCTAGAATAAGAAAAATACAGCCAATGAAGATCTTTCAAGTTCCTCCTTGTACTCTGTCCTTGGATATTTTGGAAACATTCTTCCTTTGAATTTCCTGACTCTATCATCTTCTGGTGCCCTTTGACCCAGTTCATGGGCCACCTTCCTGCCGGTGACTCTTCTCCTAGCCCTGCACTTTCGTGTCCTGGAGGTTGCTCCGAGGGCCATGTTCCCACACTCGCTCTCACTTGCCTTCCCCATGGCTTGCGTGGCGCTCTCTGTGCTAAGTCTCTCCATCATGCCCTCCTTCCCCATAGTGCCAGGACGCTCCTCTGCTGAAGCCTGAAAACGTTCCTTTCCCTCTGTCTAGAGCACACTGCCATTCCTAGCCGGTTCACTGCCATCTCCCCAGCAGGACATGGCCCAAGGGGGGTTTTCAGTAGGTATTTGTTCAGTGAACTTCTCATATAAATCATAGCTAGGAGACATTTTAAGCACTCTCTTTAAGGACTGCGGTCTTTCGTGCAATTAAATGTGCATTTAGCAGACTTACCGGGAGCTGTGTTCCAGGGATGTGTTCTGTTTTTCTGTTTCTTCCACAAAGGGATGACATGTTGCCCACGTTTCAGGGTGTGCTGAAGGGCGGAGTGGAGATACAGCAGATCAGTGGGGGATCTTTTGTCCAGCAGGAATGGGAGCCTGTGGGCATGGCCTCTGCCTATCACTACTCACCAAACACAAGAACTAGCCAGGCGAAGGCGCCACAGGCTTCACCCTGTAAAGGTTTAATTCTAGACAGCAAATCGTTTGCCAGTTCACCTAGAGAAAACCCTTTCTCAGTTTTTCTGTATTACAGTGACGCCACAGTGTGAGCTCACCTTACCAACAGGAAAAATGATAGTTAAAAGTTGGTGGACTCAGTTATTCTCTGTCATTTTCAGATGCAAAGTAAATATTTTCTAATGTGGAATTAAGATTAATTCAGACTTTGGCACATTCCTATAATACAGGCACTCCGGGAGGCTGAGGCAGGAGGATCACCATGAGTTCGAGGCCAGCCTGGGCTACATTGTGAGTTCAAGGCCAGCCCGAATTACAAAGCGAGACCCAGTCTCCGAAAAAAAAAAAAAAATTGATTCAGACTATTCCCATATTCTCCGTAATGACGGTAACCCAGTGTGCTTCCCCTCTCCCTTCTCTGTCTTTCTCCCCTCTTCCTTCCCTTCCTGAACGATTTCAACCCAAATGACATTAGGTAAACAGAGTGGCATCTCCACGGCAGTTAGGTGGCGTGCAGGTAGAGAGGTGCCCCGAGTGGGGAGCCGCAGTCTGAGCAGAAGTGGGGTGTCCTGCTGGAGGCCGAGGAGGATGGAAAGAACCCTGCTGAGGGAGGCGCCTGGGGGGGTGCTGCACCCAAGGGCAGTGAAGAATCCTCCATTGGGTGAAGAATGCAGCATTTCGCTGGCATTGGGGTATCTGCCCTCTGCCAGGTGCCAGAGGCCAGGGCCGGTGGCCGGTTCATCCCACACCACCACATTCTGCTGTGGGCCTCTGAGGGGTTTGAGAATGCTAAATCCAGGCCAGGCCTTCAAGGGTAAGAAGGCCCATGTGTCTCCAGGTGACAGGAAAGAAAATAAAGGTGCATTTCATTGATCAGTTTGCCAGCTTGCTTTACACACCCAGGTCCCCGGCCTTCCCTGCTTCTCCATCACGGGCCTGTGAGCGGTAGCATGGGCCTGTTGTACAACCCCCCTGGTCAGTTGCTTTCTACCCCATCATTCTAAAAACAGAAATTAGGAAAGTAGAGTTTTGTTTTGGTTTTTTTGCACTGGGGATCGAACTCAGGACCTTGTGCTTGCAAGATAGGCGGCGGAACCACTGAGCTAAATCCCTGGCCCAGAAAGTAGAGTTTTATAAGCCCTCTGGGCTTGCCTGTTGTCATAGTGCTATATATTGGGGGTGAACGTGTCATAAGCCAAGTTGGCAGAGGAAAAATTCAGCTATGAGCACAGCGGGCAGGTGCCAAGCAGTCACTTTACAGCCAAGTGTCAGCCGCTGGAGACCCCCACCCCGGGTACAGTGGGCGCAGTGCCCCCGCACTTTGGGCTGGGCATTGTGGCTGCCTCAGCTCCATGCAGAGCGCCCCGCTGTCCTGCTGGACAGGATCCTCCAGGCGAGTCCCTTCCTCTGCAAATGCCAAGATGGCAGGATGCCCTGTACAGGGTGCTGAGAGTTCATTTTCCCAAACTGGCCAAAGTTTGTGTTTTTCTGAAGAACCACCCTTTTCCCTCCCTACCTCCCTCCCCGCTCCCTAATTCCTTCCTTCCTTCCTTCCTGCCTGCCTGCCCGCCCGCCCGCCCGCCTGCCTGCCGGCCTGCCTGACAGGGTACACAGACATCTGTTCCCAGAAAGAGAAATTTAGTGGGGTTTCTTTTGTCCTGGAAAGCAAACACGCTTGTTAAGGGAAGCAGGTGGACTAATTTATGCACCCAGAGTCAAGGACACCTCCCTTTCCCGGGTGGGCCCTCTGCTTGCTCTGCAACAACTCTGAGCTGCTGGGAGCCTCTTCATAGCACTCCCCACAGGGGCCAGACTCTCCTCACACTGCCTGAAGGAAGTGGCTATCTGCATAAGCCGAGCAAAGACGGAAAAGTACAAGCTGTCATGTGAATATGTTTTATTCATGAGAACCAGCATGAAAGCAGTGCAGTGTGAAGAAAGAACTGTTGGTCACAGAGGGCATTTGATTCCAGCCACACCCACGTACGCACAACAACAATCTCAACTGTTGATTTACAAAGAGGTAACCCAAAAACTTTTGGCTGTGCCTGACACTGACTTCATGTAAAGGGACAATTCTGTGCAAAGTCTCCTGGGTCGACCCACGGAGACACAGCCCTTCCAGGCCTAAGCTTCTCGAGTATTACAATGTGTGAGAGTTTGAGGTGAGTGATGCTCACAAGAGGCAGGAGCGGCCGCTGGCCTCAGGCGGAGCGTGACGCTTGTCTTACTTTGGGTTAAATTAGTCTCGGTCACACAGGATACAAATACAGGGCTTTAAAATAGGGTTACCTTTGTTGGGATGAATATAAAAGATGAGAAAGTATGCTTTTCAGTTACATCCAAAAAAGCTTGACCAATCCTTTTTCCTTTTTTGCATCATTCATTTAATTACCTGGCTAGGGAGTGGGGGCCGGGTGGTGGATTCTGTGGGTCTCTGAAGCCCAAGATAATTGAATTGCACCCTCCGGGTGGTCCCAACTACAGGAGTCTGAGGCACCTGGTCCTCCCAGACAGCGTGTGGTATGGAGCAGGTGGGCAGGGCGCTGACCTAGGCCTGTGGACCTAAAGGCAGAGCTGTGGCAGGAGAAAGGAAGCCCCATCCTGTCCTGCCCCAGCTGAGCACTGCCCCACCAGCACCAAGAGCCCTGCTGAGTCTCAGCACCTGCTCATGCTGCGGAGGCCCCCAGCCCCTCACCCCAGAAACAGCCCAAGGACCTTCACTTTCTCCATCTGAGGTCCGTGTGGAGGGAAGCAGGAGCCTCGTCTTCATGCTGAGAGCCCCGCACAGCACAACTCTTGCAGGTGTCCTCCTGGTTCTCAGGGCAGCTAATCCTTTGATTGCAAAAAGAGAGTTTCTGTGAAATCTTGCAAGAAAATTAAAACACTGCAATTGTTCTGCAAATGTCTTCATGAAGATCATCATTTCTTCCTTTTCTTCACATCTTGGTCCCAAGCCTACATGCAAGTGAATTCCCTCATGAAGGGAACCAAAATCTTCTCACTAGGATATGCAAATCCCAGCCTCCCTCCTCCTTGATGGGACAGCACCCCCACCTCCGTCGAGTCGACCGGTCAGGAGACTGGCTCCAAGCCCAGCTTCCGTGGGTGTGTCCAGGTGAGGGCTAGGACTCAGGGGCACAGAGACCCTGGGGCGTCTTTGCTGCTGGCTCCACCGTTGTCTACCTCAAGCCTGGGTTAGGACACAGGGCTGCAGAAGCCCATGTGGAGAGGCTTCCACCTCAGGATCTACAATGTTCTGATCTCACCTTTATAGATAATGCCATTGGGTAGCTATGCATAGAAAACTATGGGAGAAGGACGAAGCCTATTTCACGCAGGCCTGGAGCTAAGTGTTAGCACACACCTCTCACAGAAGTCTGGGGCAGAATCCAACTCCCTGATCCATATGGGATGGGAGCTGAGTGTGGACAATGACCTGACACGCGGCAGGCCTTCCCTCACCAGGCCCTGAATGTTAGATGGCTGGGCTCTGCTGGGTTCAGCTGGCAGCTCCCTCCCTAGGACACTGTGCTCTCAAGGGCACTCCTGAAGCCTGGCACAATGGTGACACTTCTGCAAGTCTGATGTAAGTAACCTGAGTTCAGCTCCCCGGACCTGAGTGGTCCTTTATAAGCCTACTGTATGTGCTAAATGGCTCAAAGCAGACGGCTTTCGATTGTCCCCAGTATTAGAACAAGGGAGATTCATTCTATAGAGAGCGTATAAGTCACCAGCCTCCCTGTCCTCCCTCACTCGCTCCCTTCTTCATCCTCGCATCTGCAGCCGAAAGATGTGCAGTGCTTTTCATTGTGCTGGTGGGTAGATTGCTCCTTGGTCAGCATGGGGTGGGTGTTCTGAAACGACGACATCACATTTCCTAAAGGAGCAGAAGGCGGGCATGGGGTGGGCGCTTGTGATGCCAGCCCTCGGGAGACCGAGGCAGGAGTATTACCACAAGTCTGAGGCCAGCCTGGGCTACACAGTGAGTTCAAGGCCAGCCTGAACTACACGGAGAAACCCTGGCTCAAAAAGAAGAAGAAGGCGAAGAAGGAAAAGGAGAGGGAGAGGGACACAGCGAGGGAGAAAGGGAAGGGGAAGGGGAAGGGGAAGAAGGAATAGGAGCTGGAGGAGGAGGAGGAGGAGGAGGAGGAGGAGGAGGAGGAGGGGAAGGGGACCCTAGGTCACCCCACGGGTCGGCCGGATTGTAAAATGCTGCCCGTGTCCACTGCAGCAAGGGAACAGTGGATAGGGAAAGTGACGGTCAGAGTCCGGTGGTGCTGGGCTGGGGTCTAGCTCAGTGGTACCGCGCCTGCCTCCCAAATGCAAGGTCCTGAGTTTGGCCCCTGGTACTGAAAAAAGAGTCCGTGGTGTTTCTCCAAGTTTGCGAAGCTCACCAGGAAGCTGTGTCCCTGGAAAGGACCGGCAGGGGTGCCGGGCGCAGCTTTTGTCTTCGTCTCCTCCCTCCGCTCCCTCTCTGTCTTTTCCCTCACAGCCTGCATCTCACTCCGTGGCTGCTCCCGCATCTGATCCTCTGGCTCATCCTCTTGTTCCTCTCATTTGTCAAGTCTTTGCCTTTCTGCTTCCTCAGTTTCCTTTCCAGATTTTTTTTAAGCTCTTGCCCCGTCTGCCCGTCTCCAAGGGCTTCTGTTTGTGTCTTTCCCTCGATCACTACTTAAGTTGTTTTAGCCTCTGTCATAGTTCGAATGCGTCATCCAAACTTCAGTTGTTAGAAATCTAGTCCTCAAATTTGTGCACTGATGGTATTTGAAGGTGGAGCCTCTGGGAGGTCACTAGGGTTCGACAAGATCACCAGGGCGGGGTCCCTGGGGTGGCACTAGGAAGAAGAAAAGGAAACACTCAATAATTTTCTCTTTGTTATTTTTGGGTTTTATCCCTTCCTTTTGTTTGCTTGCTTGTAGAGGACACTTGAGCGAGCACACTCCCTCCGTCCCGTCCCCGTCCCCGAGTGATGCTCTCCACTGTGCTAGGGCGCAGCAAGAGGCCTCCGCAGGCCCTGAGCAGATGCAGGACCTTCCCTCATTCTTCCAGCCTCTAGAACCACCAGCCAGATAAACTCCTCTTCTCTACAAATTAAACAGCTAAAAAAGAGTCAGCGATGTTTTTAAAAAGTCTTTCTGTTAGTTTGGCAACAGCTAATAGCTGTCCAATTTAGCAATTTTTAAATATTTGAAGCGTCGGCCGGGGATTTAGCTCAGTGGTTTCACCGCCTGCTGTGCAAGCACAAGGACCCGAGTTCAATCTCCAGTACCAAAAAAAAAAAAAAAAAGAAAGAAAAAGAAGTTCAAAACTAGCCTGGATAACTTAGCAAGACCCTCTCTCAAAAAAATTTCAGCCTGACAATGTAGCTCCATGGTGGAGTGTCCTGGATTTTATCCACTACACTGTAAATAAGAAATTGAAAGAGAGGGAGAGACTGAGAAAGAGACAGAGACACAGAGGCAGACAGAGACACTGACAGAGACAGAGACACGGGAATTAAATCTACAGAAGTAGGTCAACAAGTAGGTATGGTGGAATCAAGTGTTGATGAAAAGTGGAGCAGTAGAAACTTATGTACTACTGATGAGATACATGTGTCAATGTGGAAAATATTAAAAATGTAATAATAAGTGGAGAAAATCCAGGGCCTCAAGAAAATTCCTATTATGTTATGTACAGATCAAATGTTGTAAAACTTAACTATGTATTATTTAGGTGGCTATCTATATCTTGAATTTTTCATAAAGTGTTTTTAAAAGTTTGGCCCTCATTATGTCAGGGATAAAATACCATCCTAAGGAATTTAGATTTTATTAAGTAGTTAACATAATTCTTGCAGGCTCTAGAGCAGGTAAAAAAATATGATCATAGGTGTGCTTTAAGTCAGCTAAGATAGTGCTATGTAAGATACTAGGCAAGACCACAAAGGTGTAAAGTCTGTATCATTAGATGTGAGATGGTCTCCTTTTTCCCTTACTTCTCTGACCATTCACTGTTCCTGTAAATCCTTCATATCCTCTTACCTTCTTTTGCAGAAAGGTTACATCCATTTCTAAAATTTCTGCTGGGTGTGGTGGCACATGCCTGTAATCCCAGCACTGCGGAAGCTGAAGCAGGTGGATTGCTGTGAGTTTGAGGCCAGCCTGGGCTACACAGTGAGCTCAAGGCCAACCCAGAATAGACCTTGTCTCAAAAAAAAAAAAAAAAAAAGCAGTAACTGTGTGAAAGGAGAGCTTCTTTTTGCTCTCTCAAATTTCTGACTAGTTGACTGTATTTTCTTATATAAGGGCAAGGCTCATGTCTTACTTGTCTGCATTTCCCATGCCCAGAACAATGGCAAGCCTACTAGAGATACGAGTGTGGACTGCAGAAATCAATTCAATGCATTATGTAAATATAAATATCATGATTCTGTTCTTTGGAAGGTCTATTTGGCTGAAGACATTTAAATTCTATCATTATCATGATCAAATATTATTTACAAATATAGAAAGTCCAGCATTGTGGTGCACGCCTGTAATCCCAGCACTTAGGAGGCTGAGGCAGGAGGATCGC
This sequence comes from Heterocephalus glaber, assembly GCF_053883595.1. NCBI lineage: Eukaryota > Metazoa > Chordata > Mammalia > Rodentia > Bathyergidae > Heterocephalus > Heterocephalus glaber. The sequence continues at coordinate 7,651,740 of NW_028258321.1, forward strand.
CACAAGTTCGAGGCCAGGCTGGGCTACATAGTGAGACCTGTCTCAAAGCATACAAAGAAACCAAATATAGAAAGTATACTTCTTGAGCAACAAGTCATTTTATAAAACATCATACGTAAATTTAATCATATTTTTCTGGTATCTTACATTATAAGATGCAGCCCTATGAAGCTGAGACTAGCAACAGCTGTCTCTTTTTAAACTGGCCTTATAGTTTGAGGATTTGTGGCTGTTGTAACTACCACTGCGACCAAAACAGAACAGGTCCCGCACCCTAAAAGTTCACTCATGTCTTTTTTTCCCTCTCATGCCTTTTTGCTGTCACATTTTTTTTTAAATCCTGCCAAAGCAAGGCCTCAAAAAATTAGTTAAGAACTCAAGACTTCTTTCCACGGAAATCTTTAGTAAAAGGCGAAAGACTTATTCAATCTGAAGAGAAACCAGAGTACATATGTAATTTTTTAAAATGTCATAACTGCATACATAGTACTCTTTAACTCAAATGTTTCTCTTAAAATGCACTGAGCATTTTTAGGCAATTAATGTGTTTCCATGACAATGGGGTTTTTGTTGTTTGATGATGAGATTTGGAGACACAGCCTTGCGCATGCTAAGCACATGTTCTACCACTGAACTACAGTATCCAGTCCCACAACATAATTTTAACAGCTGTATAGTAGTCCCTCAAATGGCTGTGCCAAATTTATTTTATCAAAGCAGCGGAGGGGGAGTAAAAAGCATACAAAGCGAAAGACAAAAATTTAACCGAAGTCCTTTTTCTTTTTCTTTCTTTTTTTTTTTTGGTACCAGGGATTGAACTCGGGTCCTTCTGCTTGTGAGGCAGGCGGTGGAACCACTGAGCTAAATCCCCAGCCTCCCAAGTTCTTTTTCATGAATGGGTATTTATGTTTTCCTGCTCCCTCTTGGTGGAATTATTTTTCAATTACATTACTCTAGTTTTGCCTTTTGTCTATTTTTTGTCACTATGTGACCTTTCTACCTATTATGTTGCTACTTCCCAACATCCTGTCATTGAATCTTTAGTCTGTCTTTGGGTTTTTTGTTTTGTTTTTTGCGGTACTGGAGATCGAACTCGGGACCTTGAGCTTGGGAGGCAGGAGGCAGCACCTCTGAGCTAAATCCCCCGCCCTGTTGTTTGTTTTTTGAGCCAGGGCCTTGCTGTGTGATTCAGACTGGCCTTGAACTCATTATGTAGGCCAAGTTGGCCTGGAACTTGCAGTGACCTTTCTGCCTCCAGAGAGCTGGGATCACAAGCGTGCGACACCACGCCCCGCGGTTCTACCTTTTCAAACTCTGCTCCTTTCCACCGGGTCGCCCGGGTTGGTGCAGGTGCCCTCCTTGCGGTCCTCTGGGCTAACACTTAGGCGTCCTGACTGCTCTCCTCCACCATCTCAAGATCCAATCCCGGTGGCCACTGCTGATTCTGCGCCAAAGCGAAAGTGCTCCCAGCAAGGCGGTCTTCGAGGTGGGGGCCCGCTCCCACGGGGCCTCAGCTCAGTAGCGACAAAGCCCCCATCTGACCTTCCAGACCAAGTCTGGTCCCTCGGCTCGGAGCATCTTTCTCAAACAGTCTGCTCTGTCCCTTGGGTTCAGCCGACAACTCCTTATCACGGAAGAAGCGGTCCGCTCGCCCACGCCAGCGTCACAGCTCCCCTACACGCCCCGCAGGCCGGCGACACCCCGCCCGCCCCATCTCGGCTGCTCCGCTGACTGGAGCTTCGGTTTCCTCGGCCAGGAGCCCGCGCCGAGGAACAGGCGGATGGGAGGACGAGCGCGGGCGGGAGGGCGAGCGCGGGCGGGAGGGCGGGCGTCTGGGGCGCCCGCGTCTCCTCCGGGGGCAGGCCTGCGCCTCCCAACCCAGGAGACCTCTCCGGCCCAGGAGCAACAAGGACTGGCTCGCCCGGCTCCCGCGGCCAGCGGAGCAGCAGGCGCTTGGCGCCGGAAGGAAAGGCCTGTGCTATGGGCGTTGGACGTGCCGGCAGGCCTCCAGGGGCAAGGCCACCTGATTGGTGCGGACGCTGGCAGATAGGCGGGGTGGCCGCTGATTGGCTGTGTGGGGTCAGGCTCTGTCAGGAGAGTGAACGTAAATAACCCCCAAGCCGGTCTGTGAACGGTGGTAACCCCAGGGAGGAACGGGGCGAGCTTGGCACCGCCCTGTTCGGCGGCCGGGGCGAGTCTTGCAGCCATCGCCAGGGAGCTGGGCTGCCCGCCGGATCCGAGCGGCCTCCTGGCTCCTACATCTCTGCTGCTCAGTTCAGTGGGGCTGAGGGCGGAGGCGTGGAGGTCGCTGGGACTGTTTTAGGGTCACGTGATTGGATGTGGTGGCAGCTGCCCTCTCTAGCCTTACACTGTGCAGTTCCTTGAGGTCTGGAGGCTCTGGCCTGAGGACAGTCTCGCCCCAGTGCAGCATCTCCCACCCTCTGTCCCAGGGACAAGGGGGGTCTGTGGGGCTAGCTTTCTTGGAAGGAGTGGGGACAGGAGGGGCTCCGTGTGTAAAGAATAAAGGGTGACAGTCATACAGTCTAGGTGGGAATGTGGAACATTCACCCACCGTGGGAAACAGAATTGAAATGACAGGCAAAGAATTACCCCTGCAGTGCACGGGAGCTGTGAACCCGAATGAATTGAAAGCAGAATCGTACCGCAGTGATATATGTGCACCCATGTTCATAGCAGCACAGCTTGTGATAGCTAAAGCTTGGAAGCAGCCCAAATGCCCATCAACTGGAGACTGGATAAAGAAAATGTGGGGATTTTTTAATAAAATGGAGTACTACTCAGCCATAAAAAATGAGAAATTAGAGACATTTACAGCTAAATGGATGCACATTGAGGCGATACTCTTAAGTGAAATAAATAGAACACACATGTATAAATACCAAATAGTTTCTCTGGTGTGAGAAACTGAAAGTGTAAATAAGGACTAAAATGTATGAATAGGTAATGTGAAATAGGAAGAAAAGGGGCAAAGGGGAAGGGGAAGGGGGAGGGTTAGGGGAAAAGGAAGAAGGGTAGGAATTAATATGAGAAAATGGAAAAATAGGAACAAAATCTTTGTAAATAGGGAGGACTGGAGGGGTTGAAGGGAGGGCTGGGCAAGGGGGAAAAATAAGAACCAAGAGACTATGTAAAGGTGCAAATTTCCAATGATGAATGTCATTATATTGTATACCTAAAATGTACCAATGGTTAGAATGAATAATCAATAATGCAAAATAGGAAGAAAAGGTCCAAAGGGGTAGGGGTAGTGGGAGGGGCAGGGGAAAGGAAAGAAGGGAAAGGAAAAATGCTGAGAAATGGAAAAAATGGAAATAAAGTCTTTGTAAATAGGGAAGGGTGGAGGGGGTGAAGGGAGGGCTAGGAATGGGGAAAAAATAAGAACCAAGATGCATTATGTAAAGGTACAATTCCCAATGAGAAATGTAATTGTGTTGTATACCTACAATGTACCAATAAAAGAATTAAAAAAAAAAAAAGAAAGCAGGTGCACAAAGGTTTGTACACAATGTCCATGGCAGGACTATTCACACTAGTCAACCGGTGGAAACAACTCTAATTAGGGTTCAGTAGAGGACGAACTGATAAAGGAGCTGTGGTACACACATACAATGGAATGTTACTCAACAGTAAAAAGCAATGAAGTGCTGTCCCTGCGTCACCACTGTGGGTGAATGCTGGAAGCATTATGCTGAGAAGGAAAGTGAGACACAAGGTCACGTGTTGTGTGATTCCTTTTCTGCAAAAGAGCTTTAACAGGTAAGTGCACAGACTGACCACACATTGCTATCGCTCAGGGTAGTGGCGGGTGAAGAATCACTGCTGACGAGTGTGGGGCTTCCTTTGGAGTGATGAAAATGTTTGGTAGTTGCACAATATTTCAAATGTACTCAATGCCACAGAATTGTTTACTTTAAAACAGTTACTTTTCTGTTGTGTCAATTCTTCTTCAAATAAAATGTATGTATCTCTGAAAGGAACAATCTAAAAGGAACTTTTCCTGTTGTCCAAAATATTCTTAGAAAGGAATGAAGAGGGAGGCAGGAGCAAGCCTGGGCCTTCTGGGGCCTCTCAAGCACACTTTCCTCCTTCACTCAGCTCCTGTCCTGGTTCACAAGATGTGTGAAAGCCTGGTCTAGCTAGGTGTTCCCTAGCTGCTTCCACTAGGAAATAACCAGCCAAAGAGTACGGGGGTCTGTCGGTTCTTCTGGGAAGGTCCTTGCCTGAGGCCAGACGCACCATGAGTCAGCACAGCATACCCTGACCTTTTGTGAGCCTCTGTGGCCTGGGCTCAGCAGGCTGGGGAGTACTGTGAGGGAGGGAAGGCCTGAATACCCAAATGAGAGGATTCTCCTTGAAGCCTGTGATTAGAGCTTGTGGAATTTGCCCTAAAGTCAGTGTTGAACAATCAGCACTCAAAGATACAGAAAGTTAACTATAGGTCACAGAATAGCACTTTCCCTCCCCGTGACACTTCCCACATTTTGTAGCAGACGGAATCCAAAAGACGTGAGATCTTTCCATCATTCCATGAAATACTGACTCTTCAGGTGGTGGGAAACTTTTCCAATAAAGGAAAACGTCTTTGAAGGAGCTCAGACTTTACAGAGAGTTGAAGTAGAATTGGAAAAGTAGAAAGGAAATATCAGATCTCCTATGGCAGAGAAGTGGGCTTAAAACTCAGGTACAGTCGAATGTTAAATGAGTTATGAGATGGTGTGGGTTGAACTCCTCAGAACAAAGAACGCTTATGCTGTTTGCGCACAAATCCAGCTCCCTGCCATTGCTAGCTGACACAAGGGCCACTCTGGGGCAGGACAGAAGAAATAAAACGTAGATAGAAAGGAGACAAGAAAACCGAGATTCTAAGGTTGTACTTTTAAGAAAAACTGCAGTTTCAAGACAAGCTTTTTTCCTGCGTCTGGAGGCCACCCTAGCTTGTGAACCACCCCTCCCCGCCTTCCCTACAGAGAATAGTGTTAAATTCCTATAAGTCCTTTCACAATAGTCTATAAATTCTGGGCAGCCTCCCTGTCCTTTTCACCTGTAAATTGCGCCTGCAGATTGCCCTTCTTCCACCCCAGGAAGCAGCTGCACTGGGGTCAAGTGTCTAACTTCAGACCCAAGTAGACCACCTGCACTGGAACCCAACAGTGAGGACACACACGCTAGATCACCTATTTTGAAAACAACCTTTAAAGGTGCCCTGCTCCGGCTCGTAACTCGTCCACATTTCTCTGACCACCTCCACTCCAAGAATGGAGTCCACCCAAATACACCCTTCTCCTGTCTCTTTTTTACGGGCACATACTGAAAATTCTTTTTCTGGGACAGCAGCCAGTGAATCTGCAGACTTGCTTTAAAAGGGTGGGATAGGTTCTTTATTTCAGCCTCGAGGAAGTCACAGACCCAACCCCGTAATAACCACCAGGCTTCGCCTCTGAGTATAACTGGATGTCACCAGCAGGTACTTGGGCAAAAAAGAGATTCAGATCTGTCTCCTTTGTCCTGTGCTCCACACCCAGAAGAGCCAGGAGACAAGGCCACCATTCTGGAGCCAGACCACAGCAAGAATGCTCACTGTCTCACAGTTTTCTCTAGGTGAACTCAACACACGAGTTCAGTTTGGGCAGTAAGAGTGTGTGCTTCTGGTAGGGAGAGGCAACATGCTGTCCAGCACGCAGTGCAACGCCTGCCCATAGACAGGTTCTATTGGTGTGACCACCCTGTCTTCAGTCTGGTGGGCTGCGTACTTGGACTTCCCACTCTGAAGGAAGTTGGATCTGTGTTTGTACAGTGACCTAAACCTCTATTATTAATGTAGCACACAGTATTCGGATATTTCCAATGACTGTAATTTGGCATATCAAGATTGCCATCTTAGACTCTAATTATAAGAGCTGTTTTTGTCACGTGGCTAATATTTGTTCCCATGGAAATTTGAAACTGGAGAGTATATCACTGTACAATTAAGAGAATATGAAGTGCTTCCTTTAATCAGACATTTGCATCACTGCTCCCTTAGTGTATTTGAATACATTTTAATTTACTATATTTAATTTTAAATTTTATTTATTTTTATTTTTTTGGTACTGGGGATCGAACTCGGGTCCTTGTGCTTGCCAGGCAAGCAGCAGAACCACTGAGCTCAATCCTCAGCCCAATTCTATTTTAGTACTTTTTTTGTTTTGCTTTGGTTTTTATTTTTTGGTGCTGGGGATCAAACTTGTACATTTTTACTTCCATGTAAGCAATAGCACAATCTAACTTTTGAATAGTTTCATGCCATGTAACTTAGGCACATTAACAGTGGCTTCCTATTTTCCTACCTATCGCATCTGGCAACTACCAATTTGCTTGGTGTCTATATCTGCCTATTTTGGACATTTCGTTCTATTTGCTGTCTTGCTTTGTTTTTTGCTTTTGTGAGACGGGGTCTTGCCAGGTAGTGCATGGTGGCCTTGAACTCACAGGGACCCTCCTGCATCAGCCTCCTGAGTGCTGGTATTACAGACACGCACCACCACAGCTGGCTCAGTTTGGACATTTTGAATAAATGAAGTCATACGGTGTATGTTCTTTTGTGTCTAATAATGTTTTCAAGGTCCATCCATGTAGTATCATGCAGCAATATTTAATTTTTTATTCATTTGGAGCTAGAAGAGACCCAGAATAGTAAAAGCAATTCTAGGTAACAGAGACATGGCAGGGGGTATCACAATCCCCAACCTGCAACTCTGCTACAAAGCTACTGTGATAAAAACAGCATGGTACTGGCAAAGAAACAGACTTGAGGACCAGTGGAACAGATTAGAAGATGCAGAAACAACGCCAGACACACTCAGCTGTCTCATCTTCTACCAAGGAGCCAAACACCCTCACTGGAGGAAAGATAGCCTCTTTAATAAATGGTGCTGGAAAATTGGGCTTCAACTTGCCAAAGATTAAAATTAGACCTATATCTCTCACCATGCACTAAACTAAAATCAAAATGGATTAAAGATCTCAATATTAAAATAGAAACTCTGAACCAGTTGGAACAGAGGTTAGGTAGAACCCTTGAAGACATTGGTGTAGGAAAAGATTTTATGAACAAAACCTCAGTTGCCCGTGAACTAGCACAAACAATCAACAAGTGGGATCTCTTCTTATTAAAAGGCTTCTGCACAGCAAGAGAAACCACCAGCAGTGTGAAGAGCCAACCCACAATGTGGGAAAAAATCTTCACTTGCTCTTCCTCAGACAAAGGTCTACTATCTCGAATCTATAAAGAACTTAAAAAGATCAGACCTCCCAAATTTAAAGACCCAATCCAAAAATGGGCATCTGAAATGAACAGGCATTTCTCGGACAAAGAAGTAGAAATAGCAAATAAATACATGAAAAAATGTTCAACATCACTGGTCATTCGAGAGATGCAAATGAAAACAATGCTGAGATTCCACTTCACTCCAGAAAGAATGGCTGCTATCATGAAATCAACCAATAACAAATGGGGGCGGGGCTGTGGGGAAAGAGGAACCCTGCTCCACTGCTGGTGGGAGTGTAGACTGGTGCAACCACTGTGGAAATCAGTATGGAGATACCTCAAAGAACTAGGACTGGAAGTCCCATTTGACCTTGCTATTCCACTGCTGGGGATCTTCCCCAAAGAATTAAAAGAATCATACTACAGTGATATATGTGTACCCATGTTCATAGCAGCGCAGTTTGTAATAGCTAAAACTTGGAAACAGCCCAAATGCCCATCAACTGGAGACTGGATAAAGAAAATGTGGTTTTTTTATAAAATGGAGTACTACTCAGCCATAAAAAATGAGAAATTAGAGACATTTATAGCTAATTGGATGCACATTGAGGCAATACTCTTAAGTGAAATAAATAGGACACACGTGTAAATACCGAATAGTTTCTCTGGTGTGAGAAACTGAAAGTGTAAATAAGGACTAAATGTATAATAGGTAATGTGAAATAGGAAGAAAAGGGGCAAAAGGGAAGGAAGTGGGAGGGCTAGGGGAAAGGATAGAAGGGAATGGGATTAATATGAGAAAATGGAAAAATAGGAACAAAATCTTTGTAAATAGGGAGGACTGGAGGGGTTAAAGGGAGGGCTGGGCAAGGGGGAAAAATAAGAGACTATGTAAAGGTGCAAATTTCCAATGATGAATGTCATTATATTGTATACCTAAAATGTACCAATGATTAGAATGAATAATCGATAATGTAAAATAGGAAGAAAAGGTCCAAAGGGGTAGGGGTAGTGGGAGGAGCAGGGGAAAGGAAAGAAGGGAAAGGAAAAAATGCTGAGAAATGGAAAAAATGGAAATAAAGTCTTTGTAAATAGGGAAGGGTGGAGGGCATGAAGGGAGGGCTAGGAATGGGGAAAAAATAAGAACCAAGATGCATTATGTAAAGGTACAATTCCCAGTGAGAAATGTAATTGTGTTGTATACCTACAATGTACCAATAAAAGAATTTAATACAAAAAAATTAATTTTTGACAGCTGAATAGTATTCTTTTGAATGAACATATCACATTGTTTAGTAATTCACTTGTTGATACACACATGGATTGTTCCTTTTCAGCTCATACAATACAACTATGAACATTCATGTTTCTGTGTGGGCACGTGTTTTCCTTTCATTTGAGTATATTCTTACAAGTAAAATTGCTGGTCACATGGTACTTCTACATTTTTTTTCCCCATTAGGTTTCTTGGTACATTTTAGGTATACAATACAGTTACATTCATTATTGGGAACTTGTACCTGTACATGATGTATCTTGGTTCTTATTTTTCCCCCTTCCCCTGCCCTCCCTTCAACCCCTTCACCTCTCCCTATTTACAAAGACTTTGTTTCCAATTTTTCCTTTTCTCATATTTTTTTTCCCTTCTTTTCTTTCCCCTGCCCCTCCCACTTCCCCTACCCCTTTAGTTACCTCTACATTTTTAACCTTTTGCTGAACACTTCCAAAGCAGCTGTGCCATTTTCCATCTCCACCAGCATGTATGAAATTTCTCTATATCTTCACTAATGGTTGTTAATGATTGTTCTTTTTTTCTTTGGCACCGGGGATCGAACTCCGGTCCTTGCACTTGCACAGCAGGCGGCGAAACCACTGAGCTAAATCCCTGGCCAATTGTTCTTAATTATAGCCTTCCTAGTAGGTGTGAAGTGATGTGTCTTTATGATTTTGATTGGTAATTTCATGGTGGCTAATAATGTGAACCAACTAGTTATGGGTTTTTGGCCATTCCTACATCTTCTTTCAAAATATATATTCAAATACTTTCCTATTTTATAATTGGGTTGTCTTTCTATTGTTGAGTTGTAAGTGTCTCTCTCTCTCTCTCTCTCTCTCTCTCTCTCTCTCTCTCTCGCTCTCTCTCATCTCTCTTTTCTACCTGGGATTGAACTCGGGTCCTTGCACTGGCAAGGCGGGGAACAGAACCACTGAGATAAATCCCTGGCTTTTTTTTCTTTTTAAAACAGGGTCTCTCTATGTAGTTCAGGGTGTCCTTGAACTCACTGTGTAGCCCAGGCTGGCCTCAAACTCATTTCGATCCTCTTGCCTCAGCCTCCCAAGTGCTGGGTTTAAAAGATGTGTCCCACCACACCTGGCTAAGCATTCCTTTCATATTATCTTCCATTCTGTGATTTCCCTTTTCACTTTCTCAATAGCATATTTGGGAGTGCAGAAGTTCTTTTGAAGTCCCAGCTATTTGTTTCTTTTGTTTATGTTTTTGGTGTCATATCTAATAAGCCACTGCCTAATCCAAGTTAGTAGAGATTTATACCTGTGTTTTCTCCTAAGAGTTTTATAGCATTAGCTGCTTTATTTGGATTAATATTTGTATATGGTACCAAGTAGCAGACCAGCATTCCTTTGCATATGGATATCCAGCAACCTTTGTTGAAAAAACTATTCTTTCCTTATTAAGTTGTCTACTTTTGTCAAAACTCAATTAACCCTAGATATGAGTTGACATTTATACCCTCAATTCCATTCCATTGATCAATAATATGTCTGATTTTATTTACTGACCATTTAAGTAAATTTGTTTTTTGTTTTTTTCTGTTTTGGATTTTTGAGCCAGGATCTTGCTATATATTCCAGGCTGCCTTTGAACTTGCTATGAAGCCTAGGCTAGCCTCAGCCTTCCAGGTGCTGGGATTACAGGTATGCACCATCATACTAGGGACCTGTTAAGTAATTTTGAAATCAGAAAGTCCTCCAATTTTCTTTCTTTGTTTCTTTGTTTCTTTCTTTTTTTTGAGGCAGGGTCTCAATATGTAGTTTAGGCTGGTCTTGAACTCACTATGTAGGCCAGGCTAGCCTCGAATTTATGAGGATCCTCCTGCCTCAGCCTCTTGAGTGCTGGGATCACAGGAGTGTGCCACCATGCCCAGTTAAGTCCTTCAATTTTTAGCTTCCTATTGCAAGTTTGTTTTGCCTATTCTGGGTCTCTTGAGTTTCCCTGTGAATTTTCTGGTTTTTTGTTGATTTTTGAGAAACAGTCTAGATATGTAGTCCAGGTTGGCCTCAAACTCATAGCAATTCTTGGTCTACCTGCCTCAACCTCAAGAGTGCTGCAATTATAAGCGTATGCTGGCACACCCACTTCCCCTTCTTTTCCTGACCGGGGGTCACTTTAGGGGCTATCTTGGTTTTTTAGGGAAAAGGGAAAATATGGTTGTCACCGGGTATAAGGAATTTTATTACTTAGCTTGTCTATTATTATTATTATTATTATTATTATTATTTTTGGTACCGGGGATCGAACTCGGGTCCTTGCGCTTGTGCAGCAGGCGGCGAAACCACTGAGCTAAATCCCTGGCCCATTTGTCTATTATCTTAAAACATTTTTTATTCTTTTATCCTATTAGTTAATCTTTTCTTTTTGGTACCAGTCTAACTCAGGACCTTCCGCTTACAAGGCAGGCGGCAGAACCACTGAGCTAAATCCCCAGCCCCTATTGTTTATCTTTATGCCTGAAATGTACCTTAATGTTTTTACCTCTTCCCACACAAAACATGTCGGAATTAGGGTTGACTGTTTTGCCCCTGGAATCTTTTGCCCTGCAGGGAAGCCCGTTGTTGATTACCTCAACTCCCTCAGCTCTAGGTCTCTCCCTCTTCCATTTTCTTTCAGAACTTTTGCAGACAAGAAGACAAAAACAGCCTTAGGCTGAAATAAATATGAAAATACAGATTTCTTGGAGGATGGGTAGTGGAGTGTTCAAAGGCAGGACAATCAAGTGTAGAATAGGAGTAAGAAAGTAGTGAAGAGGGCCGGGGATTTAGCTCAGTGGTTCTGCCGCCTGTCCGGCAAGCACAAGGACCCGAGTTCGATCCCTGGCACCAAAAAAAAAAAATTTCTTGCTTAGATATCTCACTGGGCCAGGGATTTAGCTCAGTGGTTCCACCGCCTGCTTCGCAAGCACAAGGACCTGAGTTCGATCCCCAGTACCAAAAAAAAGAAAGTAGTGAAGAACACAGTGAGTACACGTTGTTTAAATTGGAGGCCAGCTGGGCGTGGAGGTGCATGCCTGTAATCCCAACACTCAGATCGCTGTGAGTTCTAGGCCAGCCTGGGCTACATAGCAAGACCCTGTCTCCAAATAAATAAATAAATAAATAAATAAATATATTGGAGGCCAGTTCATGAGAACCAAAACAGATGGGAAAGGGGGAGCAAATGAAAACATGTTCTGGCCTAAATAATTTAAACAAAATAAGAAGAGAGTGGGGCTCAAGTTAGAAAGCCAGATATTAATTGACGGGGAAAATGGCATCATCAATTCAAAGTCCTGATGTACATAAACCTTTGACCGTGGATAAACTTCAGAATGACTCAGAGTTATGCTTCTTGTCCAAGGTGAGGACACCCTAAACGAGACCGAGGTGAACTGGCAGAGCTGGTTCTCAGAGCTCTTAGGAGGCTCAGTGTAGTCAAGGAGGCTCCTGCTGGAACATGGAGCTTCTACAAACTGCATAAAGTCTGGTCTTCTTTCCCCCAGAAAAGGTCTTAAAGAAGTAAAAGCTAAAGTAACAGAGCAGAAACTCTGAAGCCACCTTTTCCACCTAGGGACCCTGAAGTCCTCTCTACTTCAGAAAACACAACCTCTGAGCTGTTTCCTTCCTCCAGTTGCTTTGAGCATCTGCACTCCCAGAAAGCCCTTTATTCCCTCCAGGGGAGGACATTCCAGGCTGCCCAGCCCAGGGCTGCCTGGTAGGGATCGCTTCTCCACGGTGCACTCCCTGCTGCTTGGCCTCCCCCAGGGTCTCCATTTGGGAACCATGTGACTACATGACATGTGCAGAAAACTGGCATTTACTAGGCCAAGATGCCAGCTGGCAGGAGCATGTGTAACCGAGGCAGACTCCACCCTTGCTTTCCAGCTGCCTAGGGTTTAAAGGAAAGTCGACCCTTTGTAGCTTCTAGTTATTACTCTTAAAAGTACAGGACATATATAGTGAGGTGGACCACAGCGACAGGTCCCAGGAACTATACCACAGCCAAAAAGCTTCCAGACAGTACAGATTCACATTTATTATGAACAAACATGATCTCAGATCAGTACAGCTAGCTTCAGAATTGATATTAATGAGAATCATTTCAAAATTTCTTAGCTTACAAACTACTATTTCACATAAAAAAGAAAAAAATCCCACCCAGGCAAGGAAAAAGTATACTGCATATGTTTTCATGGCAATAAGTATACATTCGCAAGTTCTGTCTTAACTTGTAGTTATACACCACTTTTCCAGTGGAAGTACTGAATCTCTTGAAAGAACCATATAGACTAATGATGGTATCCAGAACATACATACATGTCAAGTTCACGGTGGACACTGCTACTATAAAGGTCTCCATGACTTGACAGTTCCTCTGCTGAGGATGCCAAAATGCTTAATAAAAGCTCTAGTCACACCCCAGAACTGCTCTTTGAGGTAGGTCAGTTTTATTACCCCATTGTAACAGAAGGAAAAGTGAGGCACATTATAGTTATGTGATTTGCCTAGTGCAATGGTTTCAGTCTCCCCCAAGTTCATGAATTGTAAAACTCATCCCCAATGCAACAGTTTGAGGTGGGACATTTAAGAGGTGATTAGTTTCGAAGGGTTGTGAAGAGATTAATGACCTTATCTCAGAAGTACGATTGTTACAAAACAGAGGATCAGAGAGAAGTCAGTAGCATAGTGGTAGGAGAGGACCGCTTTGGCAACCAATGTAACTTAGTCACATTGCTTTGTTTGCCTTTTACAGTAATTCATGTGAGCTACACTTAGAGAATTCAGTCAGAATATTAGCAAACTAAGGAGAAAACTTTCCATTTTAAGTGCTACCACATGTTTAAAGATAATAAATCACACACATTCAAATAATTTCCAACCTTCATCAATTTTGTGCTCTTGGTAAAAGTATCCCTAAAGTTCCCAAAATGAAACCCAGAAGAATCCTGCTATTCGCTGTACTGATAATCTTCCAGCCAGTCTCTTGCTGACACTGGAAGAGGGAGGCCAGGCTCACATGCAACATGGATTAGAAAAGAGGTAAGGCACCGAGTAAGTACGTTGTCCATATGGGAAGGACTGTTAGAAATTCACTCTTGGGCCAGGGGTTTAGCTCAGTGGTGCTGTTGCCTGCCTTGCAAGCATAAGGTCCTGAGTTCGATCCCCGGTACCAGAAAAGAAAAGAAATTCAACCTTGAGTGAATCCACACGGATGAATCCATATCCATACAAGGACTTAGAAATTCACTCTTGAGATCAGTTTCTCATTAATGTGCCACTTGAACTGAGCTTCAGAATCTCAAAGTGTTCCTCACTGAACTGACATACCCCTGCATACACACCCAAGTGTACGCTGGGTGTCTCATTCTGTGGTCTCCATGTCCAGCCTTGTTATAGGGACATGGAATGGATCAGATCCATGGAATAGGATTAGAAGAGAAAGTTGATTTTATTGTCCATATATTTTAAAGCAGGCATCTAATAACCTGTAGAATTAAAAACACCTAACAGGCAGTAGGCAAGGGGTAAGCATATAGGTCTGCAGATTTGATCAGTGATCTTCCACGACTCTTTTCTACTTTAATGAACAGGTCAAAGACAAGGCTGACCCAGCACAGGCTGGTGGCTGCAGCCTCGATTAAATGGACACAGGAAGACTCTGCTCCTTTTCACCACTAGGAATCAACAATGGACAAAACATTTGGTACTGGGCACTGTTAATCCTGACAGAGCAGAGCCAGGCTTCTGCACTGACACCTGTGGTACAGGAACAGGAAAGATCCCTGGTCCTCAAAACACACACAATGTTCTGCAAAGTTCATCTGAGATGCCATCAGATCTAATGTCTCAGTTGAAGACTGGTAGAACAGCCTGGCTCCAGAGATTGGGGTCTCCTTTCAATGTGAGGCACCTGGGAACTTGCCCTTGCTTCTTGTGCTTCCCAGCGAGGACTGAGCAGCTTGCTCTTTCTACAACCATTACAGATAGGGCCGGGGATTTTAGCTCAATGGTTCCAGCACCTGCCTTGAAAGGCCAAGGTCCCAAGTTCGATCTTGGGCACCAAAAAAAAAAAATGCAACCATTACAATGCCAAGTGGGAGTGCTGATCAAATGGGGCAGCATTGCTGAGCACACAGGGCCCTTAGAATCCTGTTTTGACCCATAGGAGACTGACAAGCTCCATGGCTAGCTTACTGGCCTTGCTCCGTCAGAGAACCTCTGAGTCACTGACACCTCTACAAATTATGGGAAACTTCTTCTGGAGCCATGGGGGGAGGGTGGGCATAGTGAAGGTGCAGAGAAATCTAGAGGCCACAGGAAAGTAACAGTCATCTCCACTGCAAAACACGGAAGTTCAGAGCCTGTGAGCATTGTCTGCAGGAAAGGGGGCTGCCTGAAAACAGGCAGGAAGAAGCAAAGGTCAGGGAACAGAGACAATTGTAAGTGGAAAGGGATACATGGGGTAGAAGCAGGAAGCAAGAATCAGGACAGTTACTGACTCCTACCCTACTCCCAGGCAGTCATACACAATAGGCTGATGGTCACAGGGCGAGCAATGAGTGCAAGAGCACAATGCCTTGGAGAAATGACTAATTTTTATTCAATCTGCAGCAAATGGGGCTGCTACATGGAGGTCTCATCGAACGTGCTCCGTTAGGACACCTAATAACTCCATATATTAATTCTGAATCCCCCGGATGTGTTCTCCGAGTCCTTTGGAAAGTTATCTAAGGAGCTGCTACAAACGCTGCCCCTCAATCTAGCTCCTGTCCAGTGATGGGAGGAAGAGACAAGCAGCTAACTTCTCCTCTCCAAGTTTCCTTGGCTTTTCCTTCAGAAGGAAATATACTAATTATTTTCATGTTCCAGGCAAAGATTACATGTCTGAATATTTTTGTTTGACTCGACTTCACGTGTTAAAATCCTCTCATTTCTGGATGTGTAGAAATGCCATAGAAATCCTATTACTGTGAGGGAACAACAAATATCCTAAGGATGGAGAGCAGAAAGATCAAAGGAGTTAGATAAGCAGCTCATGGAATCCTCAAAACAGCTGCTGCATAGAACTCTTCTTGTTATCAATAAAAAATACTTCCAGCAGAGACCACATTTTCTACACAGTAAATGCTTCCTCCTTATCTTCAGTCACTGACCTGTTGTGTTCCACATCATCCAACTCCTGGCACAATCAGGAGAGAAGGAAGGTGTGCTGTGTGGAGGGCTCCATGCTTTGCTAGGCAGGCAGCTGGGCCTGATCTGCCTTCTCCTCTTTCCCCATTTCTCTCCTATCCTTACTAATCTGCTATCCTTACTAATGAACCATATCCCTCCCACATGTTAACTTTCTCCTGCTTTACAAGTTGTGTGCCAAATACATTTTTCCTTTCCATCAAGCAAAGCCTGGGGTTGAAGACAATTAGCAGAGGACTTCCCAGAAAATTTTATCTCTGGTTTGAGGCACCTATCTTGAAACTCAGGGGAGATCAAATAAAGTTATATAGAGAAAGATCATCACCTTTAGACCTTTAGGAAGGTTGTGTACACTTTACAAGGTGGGCACAGATCCGTGACTGACCAGCTATTTGCCTGGGAGGCTATGAGGAAGAAGAGAAAGGAAGGTGGTAGAAACAGTGCAAAGGGCAATGGAAAGAGAAGAGAGAAGCATGTCTGTTTAACATTATGAGCATAGTTGCTGGCTTTTCAATACTCTTTTTAAAGAATGTTCCAATTTATTATTTATTTTTAAAAATTGACACATAAAATTGCCATGTATTTATCATGTACAACATGTTTGTACATATATTGTGGTATGGTTAAATCTGGCTAATTAAAATATGTATTACCTTAAAAAGTTATCAAAACTTTCCCATTTTAAAGAATACTGTACCGGAATAGGTTAATATATCTTTAGCATCCTGGTAGCATTTTTCAGTAGTTAATTAACACATTAAACCTCTGACAGTCTGGCTTTTGGAAAAGAAACCCAGATGACCCAACTCAACCACTCTTGTAGCTTCCATCTCCAGTTCTTTTAATCCTGGCCAAGACAGCGGCCTTGGATACTTTCTTCCGGTCATAAGCTAGACCGAGGGCAGCCATGCAATCAATGAAGAATGTGGTTAAGTTGATGTGCCAGCGGTACTCACTGGCGGAGTAGTCGTAGGGGAAGGCATGGTGGTAGTTGTGGAAGCCCTCGCCTGGAACAAAGCAAGGAGAGAGGTTATGGAACTCAGTGGATTGTTGGCTTCTTCATCTTGGCAGATCTATTATCTGGCAGTGTACCTCAAAGCTCAGAGAAATCAGCTGTTTGTCAATGAATGGATGAACCTAGTGTCTTTAATTCTGAAGCAAATGTCCTCAGAGGCACACTAAGCAAAGAGTTCAGAGGCTCTAGTCACCCATGACTTGTGGGGAGGCCTTGGTGAGAGGATGTTTCTCTCAAGAGGATAAGAGGACAACAGAAAAGCTGGTATTGCTGGGATAAGATTTTACAGTAGGAAATAACAGAGCTTCAAAAAAAAAAAAACAACAGAGCTTCAGTTATACTGGCCCAAGACCACACAGGCTCTTGTGTCATGTGTTGGGGCACAGACAGCAGGATCCAAAGGAGGAACTCCTTTTTCCACCATATTAGTGCTCCCTAAGAGAGCGGGAGGTTTGGAGAGAATGGATTTCAGCTGGCAAAAGCCAGAGGGAAGGAGGTCCACGGAGGGGCTGGGGTTTTCTCAGCCACGGCTGGGTCACAGTGATTTGCTAGCTTCTAAGTCTCCGAGCTTTGACCCTGAAGTGAGGGATGTGCTGATAAAACAGAACCTCTGTGAAAATACTTAAGAGATCCCCTCTGAGATTCTAAGATCTCTGGGATAAATGCTTCACGGTGCTGCAGAGGACAATTTTCTGAAATCGGGAAATTTTTGCCAACTCTTTGCAAATCTTCTTTCTGAATCATTTCCAAAACTAACAATACTGACCCTTATCGGACCAGGGTAAAAAAAACTCCTAATAAAAAGGTTGTTGAACACTGTGTAGATAACAATACCCAAGCTAGGGTAGCAATGATTCCACTTAGGGCTTCCCAGGAATGTGCTAACCATGCACATGGATTGCCCAAGGTGTGAACTGTGTAGGATCACGCCAAGGCCAAGGTCCTGACAGAGCAGGGCTGGCTTCCACACAGGCCAGGCTCTGGAGAGAGGGGAGTTGTAAGTGACGACTGGGGCAGCAAGACACAGCCCAGGGAAGGCTGAAGGGGAAGGTGAGCTGTGTCAGAGAAGATGAGCATGTGACTGTGAGGGAGGTAATTCAAGAAGCAAAGACAGCTGGAGAAGAGAACAGGTGTCAAAGGAAAGAGCAGGGTTGTGGAAGTCAGTGACATCCAGGACAAAGTTGGCAGCCACTCTGAACTGATGGTCACACAGGATGCAGGTGGGAAAGATCACTACAGTTCAGCTAACAATACAGGACGCATCTCAGTCAAGACTACCGCACTTCTAGCAAACCGCAGATTTGTACAGCGTAGGTGATTTATTTCAAAGATGGGTCAAAGAACAAATATGCACAATGAAAGGTCCCTAGAAGGATGAAGGAGATGTTTGAAAGTCAAATAAAGATAGCAAATACGGGGCCAGGGATTTAGCTCAGTGGTTCAGTCACCTGCCTCTCAAGTGCAAGGTCGAGTTCGATCCGCAGTACAAAAAAGAAAAAAGAAAAGATAGCAAATATGACCAAGGTTGAGAGTATACAGGAAGATATCAGTGAGAACAAGTATTTTGTAATGATGTGCATGAAGCTGTGAGCAGTGTTTGACAAGGCATAGGCATTACTGGATGAACAACAGCTCTGATGACAAGGTAAAGAGGCCCCTGAATCTACACAGGTAAGACCAACTTGGGATGTCAAAGCCTGTGTTCATCTGGAAAGAAGACTGGGGGAAATAAGACAAATGGTAGAACTCTGTTTTCTTTGATATGGCAATTGAGACTTGAATTATAGAGAAGTGACTTCAGGAATAGTCAACATCAGATCCTGGAATAGTACCTCTGAGAAAACCATTTGCATTATCTGAGGGCTCCCAAACCCATGTTGGGGAAAGGAGAGTTCCTAACAGACAGCAGGAAAAGAAGACAGAAAAATAAAGGATAGGCAGTGGGGAAGCGTCCCCAAGAGTGGCACTGATATGTTTCATACTGGCATCAGAGCCAATAAGGCACAGCCCACAATAAAGTATGCTATGTCCAACTACAATGGGGAGATAAAAATACTATAAATGTGACAAACTTGAAGATTACTGAACTAAATTATAATTTCCTACATTTTACAAGACATTTAAATATAAAGCACTAGGCCTACAGGCCACCCAGATGACCATATTTTTCTATTTATGCATCTGTGGCACCAAGTAAGACTACAGACCTGCTCAGAGATAACTAGTACCATTTGGAGATTGTTTTACAATTTGAAATCAAAAGCAGTATTATGTTTACCCTTTCCATTTTACATAAGAGCGGTTTGCCTCTACTAAGCGTTTCCCAATATATGAACCCCTTTTTTTTAAAGTGAAAAAATGAGCTACAGACAAGCCATAAAAGCAGGTCTTTCTGGTTCTACATCTCCTAGCCAAATACCCTTATCATCAGAGCCCAGATGTGGTCTTGCTATGGACAGCTGACTTACCTACAGCTCCTAGTGAAACCAGGATGTTCTCCCGAGATTCAATGTTCTTATCGTAAGGGCGATATCCGAAGAGGTGGGCAGCACTGTTCACCAGCCAGGTGGCATTGAGCACCACAGCGTACCTCAGGAAAGTGGCAACATACAAGCTGTGTAGAAAAGTTTCACCCCAACAGTACCAGGGAACTAGTGTGGGCAGGATGAAACACATCAACAGGAGGCCAGGCTTATAGTACCTATGTGGAGAGAACAAGCAGAGTCTGTGGAGGGAGAACTCTCACGCTTACCTGTATGGTTCTCTCTCACTAGCATGGGCTGTGTTTTCTCCACCACCAAGAGCACAGGTAGCAGAAGTCAACATGAAGGAATGGAGTCGAAAATCTTTGGAACACATAGTGTTCTTACCTCATTTCCTGGATGTGGCAACCTGTTCAGTCCCTTTTCTGGGATCACCCCACTGAGAAACAGTGGAGGAATGATAGGAACACCTGTCTTCTGACTTGAAATTCATTCTTTTTCACAAGAGCATAAAGCCCTGCTGGTCGAGTCATGAAGTCATCAGCCCAGTTCTGCTGCCTAAGCTGTTGCCCATCTGCCCCGGGCTCCTTTCTTACCCACCCCAGTCTTTGCACAGAGGGTGTGTTAAGTTTTCTGCTTCCCTTTCCTGCAATCACCCCCAATCTTTTGCTGTGCCTTTCCCTAGAAGGCACCCCGAGTGTGCTTGACCCTTGTAGGCATACCCTTCCACAGGCTCCGGCCCACTCCCCACGCTCACACAGACCTGGTCGTTGACATTCCAAGGGAACCGGAGGCCTGCATCCCTCAGCAGTGGCCCCACTGCCACTGCCCAACTTCTTCCCTTGCTGCCAATGCTTCCTCAGCCTGGCTGGTCCCTACATTCTCCCTGGTGTCTACAGTCCCATCCCTGTCCTGAAAGCAGCCCAGCTGCAGCACACCTGATCAGCACAGTTATGCTGGAGAAACCTTCAGTGGTTCTGTTGCAACAGAATCAGATCCTGATCTGCATGTAGGACTCTCTATGACAGCCTCTTTTTGGTCCTTTTTCTCTCAAGCTCCATACTTTGGCAGAAGGGCCTCACTCATGGATGGTGCTATAGCTCATTCTGTTCTTCCTTTTACATTGTGCCTGCTCACACAGAAGTGAAAGTCTATCCCTGGGTGGATTCGCTGCTATTTTTTTCACAAACCCTTCCCTGGAGTACTCCTTTGAGCAACCAAATCCTTCTCCGCTGAACCTCTCGTGGTACAGACAGCATTCTGACCTATATTGTGGTTATTTGGGCCCTGGGCTTATCATTCTACCTGTAATTGCCTACAGACTTCATGAAGGGAAGGACTCGGCTGTACTCATGTTTGTGTCCATAACCATTTTAGGACAGTGAATGTTGCATTAGTTGATTTCATTAAGATAACTCAGAGAAAGGAACATAGCAATAAGTTATGGGTGTGGGCCCGTGAAATGTTGAAAATTGGGCTTTTATATGATTTTAAACATGCAGACCAAATAAATTCCTCAGCTTTTATTTTATAAGTCCTAAGGAAAAAGGTTGGATCCCCAACCCAGGTGCCCAAAGCTACAGTCCCAGCTCCATCCTGCCCCACTCACCTTCTCTGGAACATCACCAGTTTCTCGGCTTTGAGGTCAGACATGTCCAGCAAACCACCCTTCTCTTTGACAGCTGGGTGTTTGCGCACAAGCAGCCAGCCCACGTGAGAGAAGAAAAAGCCACGTCGAGAATTGTGAGGGTCAGCGTGTGTCTCTGAGAACTTGTGGTGGGCACGATGGTCTCGGGCCCATTCATACACATCGTTCTGGAGGATGGAGAAAGAGAACAGAGGCCTGAGGAGACATGTCCCCCTGAGAGGATAAATGCCCAGACGTCTGCATGGGCTCACTGCTGTCAGCCCAGCCTCACAGCATAGCCAAGAGTCTGGCTCCAAAGGAGCCACAAAGAAGATGCTTTCTTCTGCATCCTTGCCCAGAAGTTTACAGGGAAAAGCACCTTACAGTCTCAGACCACAGGAATAGCACTGCTGCATCCTCAAGGCTGAGTGTGGGGAGAATGGGGGTGAATCCAACACTCAGCTTCTTTAGGAAAGATCCTTGTGGAATGTGGGACAAGTCCTCATGGTGTCCCTAATCCCTGGTCATAGAGAGAGAGAGGTAGGTACCGCAGGTCCAAGGGTGCTGGTCTCTGAGTAGAGCTTCGGGGAGCTCTACCCTGATGCCTTCCTGAGCGACGTTCACCCAACCCAATAACAAGGCCACATGTAACTCATGAGGACTTCAGGGCTTGTTTGGGATTCTTTCCTTCCATTCAAAAATGTACCAATATATCTCTTCTTTTCTTTTGCCCCACCCATCAGGAATCTCAGGGTTTAAAAGTTGCTGGGGAAGTGGGGCCGGGATTTAGCTCAGTGGTTTTGCCACCTGCTGCGCAAGCGCAAGGACCCGAGTTCGATCCCAGGTACCAAAAAGTTGCTGGGGAAAAGATGAATATGTAAAGGTGGTAAGTACTGGGGATATCATCAACACAAAGGGGGCTAATTTGTCTTCCTGTTTTGTTCTTGTTGCAAGCTATGCCCCGCACCAGGAGCTGTCTTTTGCCCATTGTTAGAGCCTAATAACTACGAAATTCTCCTCCCCAACTCCCTTCACTTTGTCTCTTACAAACTTGTCTGAATCATTTCCCACACTTGACATAGCCAGAATGCCAACCCCAGACAGGACCACAACACTGGTGTGCCCAACTTCCCAGTGCCACAGTTTTCTCGTCTTTCAAATGAAAATTAATACTAAGACTCACTTCCTAAGATGCTGGAAGGGTTTAATGAATTAGTCTGTGCCTAGTGCTTAGCACAGAACCTGGCACATAGCTGGTGCAACAGAGAAGTGATTGCTGTCAGTATCTGTGACACATCACCTCCTGGCCCATTGTGTGTGTCCGTGGGCGGCCATTCCTAAGAGGGTCCTTGTGATGTGAGAGTTTAGTGCCCACTTTCTGTCCAGGAAAACAAACTCAGCACCTGGCTTTGTGACCTGGCCCTTACATTGAAGGACAGCAGCCACGCCGTGGTAACAGATGCTCCTTGGGATAAAAATAAATCTGTACCTCAAGAGCATGACCTATTTACCTCCCATTTCCCATCCCAGTGACTCTGAAGCTCCCTATGACTGATGGACTTCAGCACTGCGCCAGCACTTGAGTTGACCACAGGAGAGGGAAAAAGCAATGACCACCCTGCTAGGACTCCTCTCTGAGCACAGATCTCCTCTTCTTTCCACCCTGTACCATGAATAGGGTGGAGACAGGATGGCTCAGCTGCACCAGCTTCTTACCTGGAAAGCCATTGTGTTGGCCATGATCAGGAAGATCCTCAGAGGCAGCCGTGCTTTGTAAGTTCGATGACTCCACAGTCGATGAGCTCCTGCCGTGATGCCCAGGGCACTGACCACATAGTACAGATATGCTGCCAGGACAAGTCATAGGAGTCAGCAATATGCAAAGTCCATCTGGGAAAGCATGCCAAGGACACTCTCCTTGTGTCACAGTCTTAAGTTTTTATGCTTTGGCTGAGGATCTGCTTTCCCCTGAACCCTAGCTTTTGGCACTTGAAAAAAAAAACAACCATCACCTCCCAGCCTCTCCACCTAGGAATGGAGATAAGCTCAGAAATGCCAGTAATGAAGGAAGCGCAAAGAAGAGGGAATAGGGCTTTCACCACTGAGCCATTTGTCAGTCTGAAAAGGCATTGGCCCAGGACCTTTCTCCTTTGACCTTCATTAAGGTGTTCAGGGACCAAACTACTCTGCTCAAGCTTAGAACCCATGATCAAGGGCATTCTGAAAATGATAGCCAGAGAAATCTGGGAGCTGACCGACTGGTGGAGTCTCATGCCGTCAAAGACACTAGGGATTCAGAGCTGAGGCTATTGACCAGCGGGTACTAAACATCTCAGTATTACAGCAAGCAGTGTGGCCAGATCGGGGAGCGTCAGTCCTGGACACAGCCATATTTTCAGGGGCCAAAGCTTCACCAAGGATGCTTACATTTGCGGATATATTACATAGCTTGACTGGTGTAGGTGCTCATAATACTACACATCCCAGCTGAGGAAACAGATGCTGTGTGCGTCCAGGGTTACACAGTAAAACTAAAAGAACTAGGTTTTCTGTGACCACCCAGTTCACGTTGTAGACCTACCACCCACCCTGAACAACCTATGCCCAGTTCCCAGGTCTCTCCTTCACTGCATCCCTCTGCCAGCCCAGACTCTGCCCAACACCAGTTCTAGACAGTTCTGAGACACTGTCTTGCCTCATCATCCTCCAGGCCTGCAAGTCCAGAGGCAGCCTGTATTCTAACAGGGAAGGGGTACAGGGTGTAACCATCTCTTCCTCTGACCGGTTGCCAGAGGCAGGGGCTGAGGCCCTAATGGAAACTGTTAACAATGTATCACTCCTTGGGGGCAGCTGGAAACAATGGATCCTCAGTGATCACAGGACTTAGCTGTGGTTGAAGACACCACATATTGTGACAAACTGTCCTGTGTTCTCCAGAGATAAGTTTCCAAACAAACTCATCTCTCCCTCTCCCTTCTGCACCTGGTCCTGTCCCTCCCACAGGATCTCCAGGAGAGCCACACTGCCAGCAGCATCTGCCCTAGTAAAATTCTGGCACATTTCCTCTGAGCTGGGCTCGAGGTCCCAGCTGATCGACAGAACCTGCTCGTCTGATGATCGACAAACCTTCAGCAGCCCTGATCTTCCAGCTGTTCTTCAGTGTCTGACTACACCTGCACCTGGTAAAGCCCTGTGGGGCCAGAGCTGTGGAATCTTCAGGAACAGGCTTTGGGCCAGGCATGGTGGCATACACATTTGGGAGGCTGGGGCAGGAGGATTGCCACAAGTTCGAGGCCAGCCTGGACTACATAAGAGTTCAAGGTCAGCCTGAATTATGTAGCAAGTCCCTGTTTCAAAAACCCAGAGCAAAGCTGGGCATGGTGGCACATGGCTGTAATCCCAGCACCTGGGAGGCTGGGGCAGGAGGACGGCCTTGAGTTCAAGGCCAGCCTGAACTACACAAGGTGACCCTGCTCAAAAAAACCAAAAAACCCCACAACAAAATGAGGCCTTGGGCAAAGTAGAAGCAGATGAGGGCCAAGGAAACATCTCCATTTGTTTCATGTGGGATTAGCTCGTAAAGTACCTAGGACCCCTTATTAACAGGGGAACTGGGAAAAGGACCCAGGCACACTCGTTCCATTCTAACCACACTACTAGTTCCATCAAGTAGAAGACTCGGGTCAGTTAAGACACATTCTCCCTCTGACTCAGGAAAGGATTGTTAGTGTCACACTGATGGTTAAATAAAACAACACCTCACAACTCTGCCCTACGGAGAAGACCAGAGGAGTTTTGCCCTTTGGCAAAGCTGTTGCCAGGGACACCTCTTCACCCTTGTCTTACAGGCTCTTCTAGAGTCTGCAAAACAACATAAAACTCAGAGATAGCGGAGACGGGAGCAATGCTGAGATGACACACTTACCTAAGGAATACAACTTTCTAACCCTAAAAGGTACTGACACACCTGCTTGGTACACTGAATAACGGTGTTTCTGAGAAAGAGGATCTTATCAGTTACAGTTCCCTGGGGCTCCTAGAGAATTTTCCCAAACAGAGCTCCAGAGACCAGACCTTACCACCTAGAAAACCTTAAAAAGCCCAAAAAGAGACAGCAAGCACCTGGCCAACCAGTTCTTTGACACGACTAGTAACGGGCAGCAGAGACTGCTCCAGACCTCCGGTTGTGTTCCGAAGGTTGTCCTGCCCACTGACCCTGAGAGGGCAGTGATGGGGCCCTGGGCCTGGACCGCTCCCTACTCCGCTTCCCAATCCCCCGCAAAGCATGTGTGGGTCCCTGGCATAGACACTGCTCTCAGCTCCAGAAGATCCCTGACCATAAGGGCAGGGCAGGACAGGGCGGTGACCATCTACCTTGGTGGCAGAGCTGCTCAAAGCCCTCTTCTCTGGCCCTTGGCATGCCATGGCCTCAGCAGAGAGGGGCTGGAGCAGGCGGGTTGGGGAGTGGAACATGAGACACTTCCACCATACTGTGCTAAGAACATTTGGTTGACTGGCACATGCTGCACTGTGAGGCCTGCTTGGAGTGAGAGCAACAGATCTGTACAACTGGCTCATACAGGAGCTGTCTTCATCTCCCTCCAGGACAAATCGGCCTGGCTCAGCCAAGAGGGCCAGAGTGTTTTGTTTGTTTTGAGACAGGTTCTCGCTATGTAGTCCCGGCTTGCTTTGAACTCTGTGGTGATCCTCCTGCCTCAGCCTCCCAAGTGCTGGGATTACAGGCGTGCACCGCCATGCCAGGCATCAAATATTATAGTTTTGTGGGTAACTTCCTTTCAATGATATCCTTTTCTGAGCAGTTTCCCCTCACTCTGCCCCCTGACTGGCTCAGCATAGAGCCTGTGAAGCCCATGCTCCAGAACCAAGTGCCCATGCCCACATTTCCCCAGGAAGAGACCTCGGCTCCATCAGCAGAGCTTTTCCCAGGGCAGCTGCCCTCTGCCCTGGTCTTCACCTCAGTGCCCTGCACAGAGCCTCAGTCAGGCTCATTCCCCAAGACTCCTGGTAAGGGGACCCCAGACCTGACATGGCTGCATCCCAATCCCACTGGGCTGCATTCCCAGGCACCAAAAAGATGTGGCCAGGAGCCCTGCTGCTCTACGATCCCACCCAGCTTGTCAAGAGCGGCGAGAGCTCTGGGTACTGGCCGAGGGGGCAAGGGTTCTGCTTACCCCACAGGACAGTGTAGAACTTGCAGGTGGGAACCAGTGTGATCCCGTACAGGGCTCCCGTGTGCAGCAGGGTCATCAGGATGATGTTTCTCCAGACGTACTCCAGCTTGGGCGGGGGGCCCTCCTCGTCCTGGTAGCTGGGGTCGTGCGTGTCATCTATTTCAGGGCGGACGTCTGCTTCCGCGTACTGGGGAGCCGGGTCCGGCTTCTGTACTCCATTCTGCAGGCCCCCAGGGGGCGCTGTGATGGTAGTGGTGGTGGTGTAGGAGCCAGACATCTGGAAGCAGATGAGGGGAGACTTGGGAGACGTAGGACAAGCGAGGACAGCAGGGGACTCAGGTCTGTACCGCAGCCGGGGAAAGGGCACGAAGGCACTGCCCCGCCCAGGGCAGGGCAGAAGTTACCCGGGAGTAGGGTGCACCCAGAGATGGAATAGAAGGCAGCCTGCAGACTCTGTGCAGAGATTGGAAATGAAACCTTAAGGTGAAGAGGCAAGGGAGGACGAAACTCTCGCACCCTTAGCAACGCACAAAGGAAACCCCGTGCGCATAATAAAGGGACAGGCACGACCGCATTTTTCTTGCTTTGACCCTTAGGAAGTAAGTGTTGGGGAATCAGCGCTCCCGATTATAATCCATACCCCATCAGGGAAGGCAGTGCAGCTCGGAAGACGTGCAAGGGCCCCTCGGCGCCCCCACCTCGCCCCCAAGGCGCGTCACGGGGAGGCGCAGCCCGGCCGGCTACCGGGCGGCGCGGGCAGGTCCCGGGGAGCTCACCTCCTGCAGCATGTGGGCCGGCATCTCGGCTCTCGGTTGCTGGGATCACTTCCGAGGGCTGGGACTGCGCAAAGTGGTACCTCTGATCCAGAGGGTGGACTTCGGTGCCAGAGGCCTCTTCCGCGAGGCGATCTGGTGAAGCTGCGCTCCAAACCTGCTGCGTGCGGCCGGGCGTCCAGGCCTGCCTCGCTGTGCGTGGTCTCCGGAGCCGTGGATTTAAAGGGTAGAGTTGGCAGCGGCCGGCCGAGTCCCGTATTTCCTGACTTCTTTTATCCGCTGCCAAAAAGGGGCAAAGTGCACGGAGCAGGCCGGCCCAGGCAGCCCCGCGTGGAGGCGAGGGCGGGAGAAGGGAGGGGATTGGGAGCCGAGGAGCTGGAGACCGGAGCCCCGGAGCCGGGATGCTGCAGACCCGACGCCCGCGCCGGGGCCCCTGCCTCCGGGGAAATGCTAATGACTCCTGAAAGCTGCGGCCTGCCATTGGCCGAAGGGAATTTGGTGCCACTTCGTTCTGCCGTTGCCATTGGTTCGAAGCAATCTGCTGTTCCCTCTGCCGCCCGCTCCTCTCTCCCCTCCCCCTCTTTTTCTTGTCTGAGTCCGACCCGCCGTTGGGCTGCGGCCCGGCATCCCGGGGCTTCGGGGCGCTCCGAGGTCTCTGTCGAGAGTGTTCGGTTCGGCAGTGGGGGTGGAGCACAAACTCAACGCTCTACCCGCGCTCAGGGCCAGGGGGAGCAGTGGAGAGATCGATCACACAGGGAATGTGGGGAACCACTCCAGCTCCATGCTCGCTTCCCATTGCCCAGACACGGGGGAGGGAAACTGCCTTTCCTACCCCGAACGGCCGGCTGGAGGCCAGTGGGCCAGGGGCTCCGGCCGCAGCGAACGCTGACGCAGCCTCCCCACCAGCACTGGTCGACCCGAGGCCGCGAGCTCGGCCGCCTCCAGGCGCAGACAGATGTGTGCGCCTGCACGGGCGCACCGCGGGCACGGCCACCGCCGGGCACTGCGGGAGGGAGCGTGTGGGTGGATGCAACACTTATTAAAGGAAAATAAGAATGGTAGGGAATTGGCACTGCCGAAGACTGGCCAAAATAGTCAGTGCTGAGAGGATGAGATGAGCAATCCGGGTTGTTGGTTTTTTGGGTTTTTTTCTTTTTTGTGCGTTACTGGGGATTGGACTCAGGATCTTCGCCCTGAGCTACATTCCCAGCCCCTTTTCATTCTGAGACAGTTTTGCTAAATTACTAAATTGCGAGGCGAAACTCAAACTTGTTATCCTCCTGCTTCAGTTTACCAGAGCGCTGGAATTATAGGCGTGTGCCACCACACTCAGCTGAGATAAACCTTTTTTTTTTTTTTTTTTTTTTTTTTGCGACAAGCTGTCGCTATGTAGTCATGCAGGCTGGCCTTCGACTCCCAGTTAATAGTGCTGGGATTACAGGCGTGCACCAACCACCACGCTCAGTGAGTTGAGATAAAACTTCTGGTGGCAGGATAAATTGGTTCACAAACATAGTCACCACAATTTTATATTAATATTTCAAAATAATATAATAAAACAATTATAAATGATAAACAATGATAGATTATGATATAGCTATATCATAGTTTCTTCAATATATTTCCAATATATGTTGCATATATACACCTATGAATATATGCTGTTTACATTCTGCGCCAACACTAAAAAGTAGTTTAATGGATTGGTGAGTAGTTTCACGGTAGAGTGCTTGCACAGCACGAAACATGCCCTGGGTTCTGGCCCTAGCACTCTGGGAAAAAAGTATATTGCTTAAGAAGCATTTCTAATTATATTGGAGTATGTTCATACTATGTTGCTGTTTACTTATAAGGATGTAAAAATACCTTTATGTGATCTCAACAATGTAAAACTATATTATGGAAGAGAAGGAAAATATTAGGCTGAGATCCTGCTTCTGAAATTTACTGACACCAGGTAACCACTGGCAATTGAATTTATTCTATGAGCTTCAATGTCCTCGGCTGCAAAATGAGGACATTTGTTTTAGCAGATTGTTTAATGATGT
The DNA here is from genome assembly GCF_053883595.1 of Heterocephalus glaber. Classification (NCBI taxonomy): domain Eukaryota; kingdom Metazoa; phylum Chordata; class Mammalia; order Rodentia; family Bathyergidae; genus Heterocephalus; species Heterocephalus glaber. The sequence goes on from NW_028258321.1 coordinate 7,680,608, forward strand.
ATTGAGACAATCAGTACGTGCAAGTACAATAGTGCCTTGCAATAGGCACACAGTAAGTTGCAATCCTTATTTCATTTACATCCAGGCTACTTTGTTTGGACATCCAGAGCTGTCTGTAATTTTTTTCTGAATGTGCTCTTCTGAACTGAATTCCCATATCTCACTAGCATAACTTTTATCTTCACCAAGATTACATTCTTACTGATTTCTATACTTGATCTCAATCACAAGATAACTCCTACTGATTTCTACTTTTTATTTTATGTTTTTTCAGTCCCGGTGCTCGGACTCAGGACCTTGCCCTTGTGAGGGAAGCCTAGTGGAACTTCACTAAATCCCTGGCCCGCCTACTGATTTCTAAACATGCTCTGTCCTCACAACTTTTCCTTCTATTCAACTTTCTCTTTCAAAATATTACCCAGTGATCCCACTCCTATGTGTATATCTAAGAGTGTGAAAACAGGTATACACACACACGAACTTGAGTACAAATATTCATAGCTGCTTTATTTATAACAGCAAAAGTGTAAACATCCACTGACTGATAAATAAGAAGTGATATAGCCACACAATGGAATATTATTTAACAATAAAAAAGAATGGAAGCAGAGAGTGGTCCCAGCACTCTGGGAATCTGGGATAGGACCACAAGGTGGAGCTCTACTTGGGGAAAATAATTTCTCAAAATAAAAAACAAAAGGGAAGTGGACCAGGACCTTAGCTCAGGGGTGCTGCCACCTGCCTCCAAGTACAAGGTCCCGAGTTTGATCCCTGGTACCATAAAAAAAAAGAAAAGAAAAGAAAAGAAAAAGGGAACCGTGGGCGCCAGGGATTTAGCTCAGTGGCACTGTCCTGCCTCACAAGGACAAGGTCCTAAGTTCAATCCTCCCATACCAAAAAAAAGGGGAAATGGGGAAAAAATAACCAAGATAGATTATGTAAAGGTGCAAATTCCCAATGATGAATGTCATTCTATTGTATACCTAAAATGTACCAATAAAAAAAGTGGGGGGGGGGAGTGTGAAGGCCCTGGGTTTCCCTAGTACTGTTAAATAAAAAAAAAAGTACTGGCATGTGCTACAACATAAATGAACCTTGAAAATAGAACTCTAAGTGAAAAAAGCCAGTGGCAAAGGACCACATAGTACATACTTCTATCTATATGATATGTCCAGAATAGGAAATTTTATGGAGAGAGAAAGCAGATTATTTGTTGCCCAGATCTGGGAGGGAGGATGGAGAGAGATAATAACTGAGGCATACAGGGGTGGGGGGGTAATAAAAACATTTAAAAACTGATTGTAGTGATCAACCTATAAAGATGCTAAAAGCCATTAAATTATGTGATTTAAGTGGGTGAATTATATAGTATAAAACATATATCTCAAAAAACATCTAGCCACATTGACTTCAGCCACTGCAGATCCTGAGATTGTCATCTTGCTTAAATAAACATGTCCACTGAGACACATTGTTATGCAACCAGCCCCACATACCTGTCCATTCACACTACGCCTGGCATGGTGGTATTAAAGCAGGAGGTCAGAGCAAAACTGTCCTCATAACCATGGACCTGACAGGATTCACATGACTTTGGGTAACATGGGGAGGGAGGGAAGAAGGGAAACCAGCACCTGCTCATGTCCCAGAAGGGCCCCAGCCAGTTCTCTGGGCCCAGAGAAAGGGGAAAGGCCCTCCCAGGCTATGGGCTCTGCCCTGTCCCAGGGTTCAGGCTGAGTCCCAGGCAGCAGAGAGCTCAGAGAGATGGTGCAAATGGATGCCCCTTCCTCTTGGCCCAGTGCCAGGGCCCAGGCTAATCTGCCCTCCTGCAGCCTGTCTGGGCACCACTGGCTTCCAGAGGAGATGGGGCGGAGAGAACCATGGGGCCTTTACTGTCACGAACATGGAGCTTACTCCTTCAGCACATGTTTATGGAACACCCAGGGCCCAGGCTCAGGGTAAGAGCTGAGGCCCCAGGAGCTTCCCTTGAGCATTCCCATCATGAAGGAGATCTCTATGACTCCAGCTCTAGAGCTCAGCACAGAGCACCGAGGACTCCAGAGGGAAGGCACAGGCCAGACTGGCCTGGGAGAAGCATGGAAGACTTCCTGGAGGAGGTGATGATGTAAAATCCCAAGGGGACATTGGGATTAGATATGGAGAGAAGCATGTGACACTTCAGAGGCTCACTTAAGGGAAAGAAATGGTCTAGAGTGACATTTCAGGGATTAGGACCATTACACCTGGCTCCTCTTGGACCCCAGGCTAGAGAGAGGGTACTGTGGATCTTTTGCTAAGTGGCCCCAATCCAGAAGAGACCAGTGCACTTGTCCCACCAAGCTCCCCAAGGTGCCAGACATGCCTCACTGTGCACAGAGATGCCCCCGATCTCCCTCTTACTCCAGTTCTTCTTGCCGCTGCACACAGAGCTGAAGTATGCAGGTGGTGCATGTGTACTAACACACACATGTGTGCACAGGCCTATCTGCTGGCACAGGGTATGAGGGGAGCAGCTTCTACCAGGCTACTACTGGGATCTGGTGACAGCTCTGCAGATCAGAGTGGGTGTGACTGGGACACCTAATGTCTCAGGGACTGGGTGTGAGGCGGGGGCTGACAGCCTAAGCAGGTGGCACCTGAGGACAAAGGTCTTAGGACAGGCCTAGGGCTGGAGATTTTCTGAATGCCCCGACCTAGAAAGGATGGCTCTTTCCAGACCTCACCCTCTCCCTCCCACCTCTGGAATCCCTCTAGGAACCTCAGGAATCTCCCCAGCCTGGAGAGCCAGCCACACCTGAGCCTCCCATTGAGGATGGACCCAGAGAGGACAGACAGATCCAGGCCCAGGGCCACAACTGACAAATGAGCGAGCTGAAAGTCCTTCTTTTTCTGACTCAGCTTCTGGGCCAAGGTGAGGACAGAAGAGGGACTCGCCCAGCCCTGTCTTTATGGTCACAGAGAGGCATCCCCACTGGCTTCCTGCAGCGGTCAGGAGTGCCCAGAGGGAGGTCCCACCTGCCCTCCAGAGGCCTGAAGCAGCACCTCTCTGTCCTCCTTTGGTGAGTAGCCATTCTCGCCTCCTCAGTCTCTGTTCTCACTCCTCTCCACTCCTCTTTCTTTCCCCAGCTGCTTTCCCTACAAGACATCCATCTAGATTTGGGTGCCAAAGGAGCACCAGCAACCACCCCGCTCTCCCTGACCTTCCTTTTGCCCTAAAATAACCTCACCCATACTGATGTCACCCTTGCTTTGCACTGACAAGGCACTGAGCCAGACACAGCAGGGTTACACAGTCCAGAGGGCAGCTGCCCATGGCCTAAGCCAAGCTGGCCCAGAGCATTTCCCAGCGAGGAACCTGCATCGCCAACGTCCCAACACATCGTGCCAAAGTATCCACCCGGGAGCTGAGGATTGACAGAGCCTGCCCTGTGTCCGGCAGAAAGTCACTGCTCTCCTCTGTGTGGGGACAGAGCCAAAGCTCTGCTGCCCCCTCTGGGGAGCATACAGATTTCTAAGAGAAATAGGACAAAGCACAATAGCAAACTACCCAAGTCAGCATCTGATGGGCGCAGACTGGTAATATGAGATGGGACAGGAGGTCAGGAAGGGAGAAGGGGCCTTTCCCAGTAGAGGAGCTCCTAGTGTCAGGGAGGACAATAGAACGGCTTGAGATAGAGTGATGCAGCAGTATTCCTAAAGTTTCTACTTATGTGTACTGTACTCAGTGCTCTGGTAATCTAGTGGTTTACCCCCAAATTACTCCTACTACCCAGGGATCAGAAAAGGTTGCTAGGGTGGGGGATATTGGGATGGAAACATACCAGAACTTGCCATCTGCTAAGTGTGAGCAGGGACTTCCCGTATCTTGTCTGGTAAGTAGCGCTTTTCAATCACGGAATAAACATGCTGAACAGGGTAGGACACTTGCTCAGCCTTATTTCTGCCAGTCCCACCACCACCCATCCTTGCACAGAGCTCCACTCAAGGCTGATAACTGCGGTCCTGGTCCCAGATTAGGTGCTGTTTGGAAGGCCCACCAGGCATCTTTCTTTTTTTTTTTTTGGTACCGGGGATCGAACTCAGGTCCTTGCGCTTGCGCAGCAGGCGGTGAAACCACTGAGCTACATCCCCGGCCCTAGCCAGGCATCTTTCTTTTACTCTGCTGCCCAACTCCACCTTCTTTCCTGTCTTTCCTTGTCCTAGAGGGAAAATGGAAAAACTCTATGCCAGTCCTCAGCTTTGCCTTTGGCACCCAAGGTGTCAGTGAATGCAATCTCAGTGGGTTTCTGGACCTTTCTCTGCTGTCCCCTTACCAGGGATTCTCTGGATTCCTGTTCAAAGCCCAGTTTTTCCTTCTCACTTCTCATGGGGACTCTGGAGTGTCGTCTGACCCAGGCATAGTCTCGTGGAAGCCTTGGTTTCCCTACACCCTACTTTTTCCTCTAGAGAGATAACTGCATTCATCCCCTTTTAGCTGGGGACCAGCTAGGGCGAGAGGAGCTGAGTTCAGAGACCTCAACCCCACCTCTGTTCTTCCCTCCTCAAGAGCCTTGCAGACCCCCAAAGGGGACTAGAGACCTGTCAGTCCCCAAGACGTGCCCTACATCCAGCATTCTTGTCCCTAAACATCCTCTTCACCAAATTCCTGCTTTCTTCCAGTAGTTACCAGCATATTCTTCCTGATGCCCAAGCACCTCCTTGCCAGGGCCACAACCTCACTGAGGAATCTGGTGCCAGGAAGGTCCAGTTTAGAAACAGGGACCCCAGGAAAACAGTGGGGCCTGATGCCACCCAACCAGTTTCTTGCCAGGGCAGGAGGCACCTGGCCTATGGATAGGGGCTGAGCCCAACAGCCAGGTAATCCCATTACTCCTTTCATGGGTTAGGACTTAGCACAAGAAAGACTCAAAGGCAGAGGCATGGCAAAGCTAGGACTGGCCTGATTCATCCAGAAGACCAGGGGCAGAGTCTGATTCCAGGGTTAGGCAAAGTCCATGTTCTGGTCGCTGGAGAAGAATTGGGAGACAGGTGTGAGATCAGCACAGGAGGTCAGAGTTGAGGAGCAAACTGCCTCCTCCAGAGGTGGGAGCAGACAGGGCTCTTGGCAAAGACTCCTGAGGGCTGAGGCTGCCCCTTCACTAAAGGAAGGCACGCAGGCCACATTGATGGGCCTCACAGACCTCCGTACAGGGAGGGTCTTTGGCTCCGAGTGTCTACCTGAAGCTGCATTTCCGGTGGCCACATTCAGCACAGAGCAACCCAGCCAATAGTGGAGGTTGGCAAGCCCATTCCTGGGAGGACACAGAACTCTCTTGAAGGAAGGCCGAGTGTGGCTCCCTAAAAGTCTCAGCAATCCTTACTTGGACTATGCTGCAGTTGTCTAACCAAGCCGCTCCCCTCCTTGCTCACTCGGGGTCAGATGCACATCGTGACTGACAGCCTCCCCTGCATCCCCGCACCACTGCTTCCCTCCCTGAAACCCCAGCACACCTGTCTGGTCTTGGTGTTTGCTTCCCAGAAGATCCAGCTTCCCACAAAAGGCTACTTACCAGGCTTCTAGATTAATGGATCCCTGTGGCATAGGACCTGTTGGGAGGGCCAGACATGAGCTTCTGAGTCACCAGGAGGAATGGAGTAAATCACAGGAAGGAGCTGGGGAGAGAGATGGCGCCTAGACTGGGGGCCTTCTGAGCTCCCAGCCCTCCAAACTGGTAGATCAGATTTTCTGCGGAAAAGGGCAGTCCTTCACGTTGATAGCAATGGGGGCCAAGGTCCTGCTGCCACCTGGTGGCCATAGCCGGCCATAACACCTCTGTGGCCTGCAGGGCTGAGATTTGGCTGGAGAGAGCAGGCATGAAAATTCGTTCTGGCAGGTGAGGTCTTTCTGCTTCAAACACAGTCGGAATCTTGGCCTCAAAACCGAACGCCTAGACTTTCCTTGGGTTAGGCCAGCACTGTTAAAAAACAAACAGCACCATAGTTGCACACATCTGTGATAAATTAGCCCCACACCAGCCCACTTGTCTATTTTTCATAAAGTAGAGCTCTGATTTCATTACTCTGTTCACAAATCATCTCTGTCTTTCCGTTCCCTGATGAATCAATTGTCCGGCATTTGAGGCTTTTTGGGGGGGGTGGTGGAGGTTGAGACAGGGTCTCACTATGTAGTTCAGGCTGGCCTTGAACTTACTATGCACTCCAAGTTGGCCTCAAATTCGCTACAGTCCTCCTGCCTCGGCCTCCTGAGTACTGGAATTACAGGTGTGCACCACCACACCCGGAGCTACACTCTATTGCTGTCTCTTGAAGCACCGCCCATCCTTCACAGTCCATGCCAATGCCATTTTCTTCCCTTCTTGGCTTTCCCGCTTCCTCCCCAATCACTCTCCCTCCTCTGAACCACTGTTCGCTTGGGCTTCTCATGGCTCTTTTCGTGCTTGTCACGTGTTTCATCCATATTCCTTCCTGCTGGGATTGCCACGGAAATCACTGTTAGGACAATGTCTTGGTGCAAGCTGCTGAGGAACAAACTGGCTTCCATGATGACTTCCACGCCAAGATGTGAACTGTTACAATGCCCTGCCCTAGTGGAGAGCTGATGTGTGAAGACAGCTAGCCGCAAACTTTTCTGAGTCTGGGATCAAAATAGGTCTCAAGTCTCAGAACTAGTGACTACTAGGTTTTCAAAAATAATATTTTGGACGCATATGAAAGTACTCATAATCATTGTAGAAAAAAATGAAGAGATCAAAAAGTACCTGTGATAACCTCTGCTAATTTTAATTCATTTTCTTCTACGCATATATGCAGTTATAATATACACATAAAACTTGGATTCTGTTATGTTGTAGGCATGTATGCCAGTAATTTCCACACAACATGCAACGAGCATTTTCTTGTAACGTTAAATATTTTAAAATAGTGTTAATTCCTATACAATCACTCTCTGTGTGAATGTGTCATATCTGATTTAACACCAACTACTCTGGTCCCATGAATGTCAGAGACAGTGTCAACAGAATCCTGCCTGAAGTTATTTACCTCACCATCAGCTACTAGTGGCCAGCAAAAGAACAGGTATTATGGAAAGACAAATTAAATCTGTTTGTGCTTCAGAGAATACAGTTTATAAACCCTTCTACATCCTAGAATTTAATCCTGAAACAATCCTTTAGATCACTTTGAGCAGGGATTGCTAAAAACACTTTGCAGATAGGTAAACCAGGGGTCGAAGATTTAACTCATGGTGCCATGCCTGCCTCATAAGTGCAATGTCGTGAGTTCGATCCCTGGTACTGTAAAAAAAAAAAAAAAAAGCAACCTGCCCAGAACCATATATTACTAGTAAGTTGTCAAGCCAAAAGTTGAACACAAGAGTTTAATTCAAAGTCAAGACTGAAATGGTCGAAAGGCAGTTTGAGCCTCAGGGCTCTCCTGACACTGGTTGTCTTTTCTAACAAAAAAGATGAAGAGCCTGTAATGGGAAGCCAGACATGATGGCACACCCCTGTCATTCCTGCACTCTAGGAGGCTGAGGCAGGAGGATAGCAAGTTCTAGCCCAGCCTAGGCAACTTCGAGACTTAATGACACCCTGTCTCAAAATACAAATACAGGGCCTGGGATTTAGCTCAGTGGTTTTGCCACCTGCTTCGTAAGCGCAAGGACCAGAGTTCAATCCCCAGTACCAAAAAAAAAAAGAAAAAAAAAAAATTACAAATACAAATACAGGGGCTGGGGATTTAGCTCAGTGGCGCTGCACCTGCCTGGAAAGGGCAAGGTCCAGAGTTCGATCCCAGGTACCAGAAAAAAAAACAAAAACAAATACAAATAATGAGCTGGGGAATGTACCTTAGTGCGAAGGCTGGGGTTCGATCCTCAGTACTGAAGAGGAAAAAAAGAAGCCTGTAAAGGCTCAAGGATGTGGAGAAGTACTGGAAACAAAATGATCAAGGAGGTTCCACTTGATTGTCACAGTTTTTACTTCTAGGGGAAGTTTAAACATCATAGGAATGCTTCGAACGTTTTTCCAACTGTGTTGCATAACCTGTCTCCTGGGCCATATGGGCTGATCACACACATGAGGGGAGTGCTCAACAGCAGGGAAAACAACAGGCTGCATCCTGGCCTGATATGTGACCGGTTTGGCCTGCTTTGAGCTCTCAGAATGCAGAGACTTGTCACATGATGAACCTCCCGCAGTTCACTGAAAGCCGTGCTGATCACAAACTGCTTCCAAAACTCAGAATTACCCAAAAGGATGCAGAAACCACCTCCTGTTTTTCTTCCTGCTTTCAGAGCACATTGTTGGCTTCCTGGTCCTCATGCCTATTATGAGTCCACTTTTGGAAACCAGGAGTCCTTGTGCAATTGTTCAAAAGGGTTGTGGGTGAGAGGCAGTAGCTCCCCTTTCCTTGTGTCAACAGGTAGTTGACACTGGTGCAGTTCCTCCTACTCCTACCCTCTCACCCCAGCAAAAAAACAGGCATCTCAGAGTAGATCCCGCTGGCTGGTACAATGGAGAGGCAGGCACTCAGCCACCTAGGAAGGCTCCCTGAAGTCTCTAGCTCCAGACATGTAGGAAGTTTACTCTTTTCTAGTGGCAGACTCAAGGATATGACACCTGCTTTTTCAATCCTGGTTTAGAGGCCAGGGTATGCTGATTTATCAGGAGGCTCAGCTCAGCTCAAGGAAGTCTGGAAGCAAGACCTCCTTATAGGGACACTCCAGACTGGACACCTCCACCAGGCTGATGCTTTGCTGAACTTGAAGGTGGGCTTCAGGTTCATGTGGTTACAGAGTAGCCCTAGGTGGGGAGAGGACAGCCCCCTGCAGCTATAAGATGTAGAACTGTAAGGTGGCCCCCAGCACCATTCTGAGGCATAGCAATTGCCTGTAGGTGAGCCAGGGCAGGTGACCAGAGGCCAGAGCTGGGCATAGGCAGGGATGACTTGAGGGCCTATGCCAGGGGTTTAGTCAGAGACTGAGGTGGAAAGAAAGCAGATAAGTCCTGATATCTCTCCTACTCCTATTCTGTGATCAGGCTTGGAATTCCGGGCCCACCAGTAAGCAGGGCCATAGGAAAACATGGGCAGCCCAGCTGGGTCCACTTTGCTTCCTGTGAGGAGTCCCAGTCATACTGTCTGTGCCTTTCTCTCTGGTTCATCCTACCCAGCAGGACATAGCCTTTCCCTAAACTGAGCCTCCCAGCCTCATGGGACACCCTTCCATGGCTGCTCCCCACTCATAGGCCATGAGAGCAAACCTCAAAAGAAAGAGCTGACAGCTGGAACTCTGCAGGCCCTATTCCATTCACACCAGCTGTTAGCGTCAGGGGCCTCTCCTGTCATTATCCTTTTCCCAGGGTTGGAGTGGGCTCTGGGAGGGGAGTCACCCCTTCCACTCACCAGGGGACAGTGACCATCCCCTCTCCGGGCACAGTCTGCAGCCCAGCCTTTGCCGCTGCCACCCATGCCTCCTTCATCTGCAGCGCACACCGTCCTCACCCTCCCTTCTCTTCCCTCCTCAAGGTCAGACTCAAGCTTCCTCACAGCTTCCCCTTCTTGTCCCCTGGGACTAGCGGAAGAGTGACAGGACTAACCACCATCCTGGCCTGTCCTCCTGCTGCTCCCACAGAGGCAGAGCCAGAGGAGGTGAGGGCCGCTGCTCCCAGACCCCTAGATGTGGCTCTCTCCTGGCTTGGCTCCCCTACCTTTGTTCCCTGCTCCTCCAGGTGAGAGGGGGCACCAGAGGGCACCTTGCCCCTGGATGCTGTGGGAAATTCTGGGAGGCAAGAGCTGCAAAAGCTGGGGAACGGAGGCCGGGACAACCCACCCACAGCGGCCCCTTCCACCACAGGGGACCCTGAGGGTCTGTGCTGTCCCTGACACGGTGTCCCTAGTCCCAAGCCAGAACGCCTGGGGATGGACTCTGGGAGAAGATGTGAGGCCCTGGTGTCCAGCTGCTGCCTCACCCCTGTCGCAGCAGCCAAAACACTGGTGAGGGGGGGTCTCTCTCGGCATGCTAGAGTCAAGAGAAGGGGCTGACGGAAGCTTTTAGTGGGGGAAGGTGACCTGAAAAAGTGACGGAATCTCTGTGTCTTCTTGTGACTTGCCTGGGACTTGTAAGCCCGTCGCATGGTTGGTCAGAGGGGGCACCTGGCACTGCCATCGCTTGGGGGTGCAGTGAGGTAGGGGAGCTAGGTTGACAGAGAACGTGAGGCCATGAGATCCCAGAGTGTCCCAAGTGGAACAGATGCTTCCCTTTCACAGCTTCATTCTCTGCCACCACCCATCGCTGTCACCTCAGCTATATCAAGGAGCTCAGAGGAGGGCAGGAGGCACAAGTGTGGGTAGAGTAGCCACATTCTGCCAGGAAGTAGGGGGATGGACAAGGAGGGGCGTGGAAATAGGTTAAGCCCAAGGCAGGAGCAGATAGCTGGCTGGAATGCTGCTGTTGGGACCCTGTACATCTCTCCAGTGCCCTTAGGACCCAGGGAACAATCCTGAGAACACCCCTGAGAACCAGACACTTTTGGTCAAGACACCCTGGGGACCACTGGTACATGTCATGATCCTGGCAGACTTCTGTCTACCTGAATAGCCTCTGTCTTTGTGGCTGTCTATGGGAAGCATGTGTGTCTGCAGGCCACATCTGAGGGGCAGCACCCCTCTGAGCAGACTGTGTCCTGGGAAGTTTGTGTGTCTATATTCAACTCCTATGTACCACATTTTCTTCTTAAGATATTTCCTTGGAAATGAACTTGTTACTGAGAGCAGTGGAAGAAGGCAGATTGCTAGAAAGGCATAAGTGGTTTTGTCCAGAATTATGAGGGAACCTGTCATGGTTTATATCTAGCTGTTGCCCCAAAGCCTTGTGCACACATAGGTGGGGCTTTGGGAGGTGAGTGGATCATGGAGGTGTGATACTCAGTGGACTTTTTCCCACTGATGAATTCACAGCTAAATGTGATTTGAAGCCAGGTGTGGTGGTGCCTGCCTGTAATTCCAGCACTCGGGAGCCTGAGGCAGAAGGATCAAGAGTTCAAGGCCAGCCTGAACTACATAGGCCGACCCAGTCTCAAAAAAAAACAAAAATAAAAACAAACAGAAAACCAAATAAATAGATACATGTGATTTGGGAGGGGAAGCTGAAGGAGGTGGTCACTGGGGGTGTGGCCCGAAATAGCCTATCTCCCTCCCTCCTTTGACCGCTCTCTGCTTCCTACCACCAGGCCCTGAGCTATTTCTCCTCTGAGATGCCTCTCTGCCATGTCACCCTGCCTTGGGACCAGCTGACAATGGACTGATACCTCTACAAACTGTAAGCTAAAATAAATCTCTCCTCCTTTAAATTGTGAGTGTCCGACATTGTGTTTCAAAGATGAAGAAAGTAAGTAAGGCAGAACCCATTTTTTAGGTTCAAGTACCTGGCACTTCCTCAGCATCCATTGTTTGCTGTTGGCAAGTGGGAGTTTTTGCCCTTCTGTGAAGTGTGAGAGATCATCCCTTGCTGTTTGGGGGTTTTGCATGGTTACTTGTTGTGTACATCTGACTCATGTCACTGTAGAGACAGAAAACGTTGTAGAAGGCCTCTGAGCTCAGATCCCAAGGACAGGGCTAGGCTCTGATGGTGTCGGTGACCCATGGGAGATTCACCATCCACAAGCAGCTGCAGGAACAATGTGAGGCTCTTGCTGCACCCTGAGTTGGAGATATTTAATCCCTAAGCCCAGAGAAGCAAGTGGAAAGCCTGGAGGGTTGACCGTGGGAAGAGAAGGGTCAAGGGACCATGGGTAATAATGAAGTCGGACCACCCAGAGGCTGCTAGGGTGCAGAGTTCTAAAGAGATTTATGGAAAGAAGGAAAGAAACAAACTCCACAAAGCTGGGCGTGGTGGTGCACGCCTGTAATCCTAGCAGTCAGGAGGCTGAGGCAAGAAGATCCCCATGAGTTCAAGACCAGCCTGCACTACAAAGCAAGGTCTCAGTCTCATTGAATAAATAAATAAATAAATATCTCCCTTTGTTCTTTAAAAAGACGCACGGCAAGTGAGACATGCCTCATCAGCTGGAGTTGTGTGTGGTGATCTGTGTACCTTGGCAGGAGCTGCAGCTTGTGGTCCCACCGCAGACCTACCCCTTCAAGAAGGACTCTGTCTTCCAGCAGCATCTGTGCATTTTAGGGAGCAAGAACCTTTGGGAAGTGGGTGTGAAGGTCTGGCAGTGACTGTGTGAACAGCCATCTCTGTGAGCTTCCCACACCTGCGAAGCCCTTAGGCCAGGCAGAAGCACTTGCTTCTGGCCATGCTTTGGGACTCACTGTGCCAGGTAGAAGAGGTGGCGCCAAGTGCTTTTCTCCCACAGGCAGCATAGCATGAAGGAGACTATGCCTTGAGACCAGTGGGTGGCCTAGGGTGTACTTTGTGGGGCCCATGGAATCCTGTTCAGCACATTTGTTGACAGCATATTTCTTCTAATCATCTGCTAGGAAGGAAGTTTTCTCTCTTCCATTCCTTGATGGCCACCAAAACCAACAAACAGAGCCTTTCTCTGCCAATGACTGAGATGTCTGTTACTCCACATCAGTTTAGGGACAGAGTTGAGAGGTTTCTAGCTCCCTAGAATGGTAAACCACTTCAGACTCCTCAGGGTGGAGCTGGAAGTGTGGTAACTTGGGTCCTAGACACCCGGAAGTCCTTCTGCCATGGTCTCCACTCCCTGACAGCTTGATGTCCTGAAGAGTGCTGGATGCTCTCTGACTTTACACTCAGTCCAGTGACTGAAGAATCCTGGAATGGCCAAGAGCTTTACAGCTCCAGGTTAATGATGCAGAATGCGGAATCTCTTTCCTATGACCCCTCTGGTGGGGTTGTGTCAGGAGTCCAACCAGCCCCAGTCTGGGGAGTGTCAGTGGGGCTTCACTTTCTCCTGGGGAGCACATTGTACTGTGGGCAGCTCTACTGTTACGGAAATCTCGGAAAGAAATACACAGAGACACAGAATTTGGATAAAATAATAAAATTTCTTCTCGCGAGGGGATAGGAATGCCAGAAACCAGTCTGGTCAGCATCCGTGCCCCCTTTGTGCACCATTTCCCTTTTTGTATCCTTTTAAGCCATTATCTCATCCCCAGTTGTCTTTGATGTGTAAATACAATTCCAGTTCCTATTTACAAGTCACAGACACAAGATAGGCCATATACATGGTAAATTCACCCTGGCCTGGAAACTTTGTTAGGTTAATGAAGTTACCTGTTAGAGTCAGATAATCCTCACCTTAAACAAGGAGTTATGGGAAAAGCAAATCTTAAAAGAAAGCATTACTTATTTTGCTTCTACAACTATCTTAGTATTCAATCTATTAAGTTATCTAAAGCCTTTCTGTATCACTACCTCTCCCCGTTTATGAAGCCCCCTCTCTGTGCCAGATATTGAGCACACAGATGACTGGGACTTGAGCCTCTCCCCTCAGAGGCCCATCTTCTCTCCAGGACTATCTTCTATTGAGCCATCTACTTCCCCATTACTCTTCCAAGTGGTAGCCTTTGCACTGTTGGGGTGAATGGAGTGCTCACACTTCTTCTTGGTCATCTGTTCTTCAGGCTAAATAACTTTTGTTTTCTTACCAAAGCAGTCCAGATGTGGTATTATGCAGAGATAGAAGACAAGGGCTCTGAATTTGCAGATCTGGATCCAAACATCACAGTACCATTTACTGTTTAGGAGACCGTAAACAAATTGCTCAACATCTTTAAATCTCCATTTCCTCACCTGTACCTATCTCACCTGTATTTGAGTCAACAGGATCATGTGGGCATTATGTGGACTACTACCCCTGAAGTCAGTAACTTAGCACATCATATCTTAAACACTGTTTCAGAGCGCTTACCCTGTGCTGTTGACTGTCTGCAAATCTGACTGATTTGTTCTTGGACAAAATACTCCACAGGCATTGTGACTAGTAGAGTCCTGCATTACTTTGGCTGTATCCAAATTTGGGAGATTCATGAAGACATGCACAGAAAGTGATATGTCAGCTGAGACTTGAAAGAGGATTTGGCTGCCTGAAAAATGGGGTGGAGAGAAGGGAAGTTTCTGGGAAGAGAGAATAGCATGGCCAAGCATGGCCAATGAAGACAGAAGGTGCAGTTCAGAATGGCTGGAACAAAGAGCTGACTGAGCAGAGTGGTGGAGAGGGTGAGGCTGGCTGTGTAAATAGGAGGGCAGGAAGGGCCTTACTGGGCAGGATAGGGAAGGGGCCACTGAAGGGTTTAAATCATAGAAGTAACCTGATACATTTGAGGTCTTCTGACTCTGGGGAGAGCAGAAAGGCCTGCATGCTGGATCACAGAGGCGTTGGTTCACCTTGTGCTGTCGTGGCTCGCAGGAGACTAGGACTTACTGCAGAGGTTCTAGTAACATCCCCTTTCCCTGTTCCCTACAGGCTGCATCCCATATTGCCTGAGGAAACTCATTCTTGGTCCAAAGTCTTGCTTCACTGTCTATTCTTAATTTTTACCAATACTGCTGGTCTATCGCAGGCCCTTCCACTAGCTAGCTGCCTTATGGATAAGCTACCTAAATAAAATATTTTCTACACTGAATAACAAGAGCAAAGCAGGAAGCATCACAATCCCAGACTTGAAATTATATTACAAAGCTACTGTAATAAAAGCAGCATGGTAGTGACACAAAACAGACATGAGGATCGATGGAACAGAATAGAGGATGCAGAAACAAGTGCACTCAACTATTTGATCATTGAGAAAGGGGCTAAAAACACACACTGGAGGAAAGACAGACTCTTTAATAATGGTGCTGGGAAAACTGGCTATAGATGTGCAGAAGACTGACTTTAGACCATATTTTGTACCTGGTACTAAACTAAAATCAAAATGGATCAAAGAACTAAATGCTAAACCAGAAACACTTAACCCATCAGAAGATAAAATACTGTAGGTGAAACTTTTTTTTGTTGTTTTTGTTTCATTTTGAGACAGGGTCTCACTGTGTAATTCAGGCTGGCCTTGGACTCACTACGTAGCCCAGGCTGGCCTCAAACTCACAGTGATCTTCCTGCCTCAGCCTCCCAAATGCTGGGATTACAGGTATGCGCCATGCTGGTAAAACTCTTGAAGTCATAGGTATAGGCAAGGACTTTCTGAACAGAACACCAATTGCACAGGAAATAGTTCCAAGAACCAATAAATGGTGTTACTGGATTTTGAGGTGCTGGAGTCTCCTTCTGGAGGTGGTTTCTAGGTTCCTTCTGTCTTGAGCAAAGAATTGGTCAAGACAAGCACAAACAGCAGCAAAATTTTATTAAAGGTAGGAAAAGAAACAGGCTCTGCAGAGTGAGTTTGAGCCAAGTAAAATTAGGAAAAGAAGTACACCCTACAGCACAAGGACAGGCCACTATTCAAGAGTGAACAGCAGCCAAAAGCTCAGTATGGACTGTCCTTTTTGTATCACCACTCCTCAGGCTCCTCAGGTCTAGGCCATCCTGTTGAAAACCTGCTCAAGTTCTTGTGAGAAGTCCACATGCAGGGCTTTGGGAACCATTCTGCACATATGTTCAAGGACTTGTTATGTCTCCTTTCCCAGACAGTTTTAGCCACACCCTACCTTCCTGTCTCAATGAGATCATATCAAATTAAATCATGTCAAATTTAAAAAGGTCCACACAGCAAAAGAAAGAACCAATAGAGTGTAAAAAATACCCTACAGAAAGGGAAAATAATTTTTTCTTCCATTAAGTTTATTGGTACATTTTAGATATACAATACAGTTACATTCATCATTGGGAACTTGTACCTTTACATGATGTATCTTGGTTCTTATTTTTTACCTCTTCCCCTGCCCTCTCTTCAACCCCTCCACCCCTCCTTATTTACAATGACTTTGTTTCCATTCTTTCCTTTTCTCATATCTTTTCCTTTCAGAATGGGAAAATAATTTTGCCAGCGATTCCTCAGAAAGAATGGCACCAGGTTGGGTCTGCGAGGTTCCCACAACTGAAATAAGGAAATGAAGACACTTCACAGAAAAAGTACCAATGACCAATACATGAAGAAATGATCACCTTTTGCAGCAGGTTTGCTGACTCCCATCACAGAAAAAGAATTTTTAGGATGTGTGAAGAGGCATGAGAAGGGTTTATTAGACACTGATTTTAGGATGTATTCAAGCATGAATTGCAGGTGCTCAGAGAAAAATGAGATGCATTATGATCCAGAGCTGGTATACTTAGGGGGCCTTGGGGGTATCTTCAAGATGAATGATCTAGGTTGTGTGTTTCTACTGTCTGTCAGGTTACCCATCTTGCAGATTATGTCAGAATGCAAGCCATCTACATGTGTTTGAATTTCATATATGCTGCCTACCAATACTGCTATTTCCTGAGGGTGGAGGAAGTGCAGCTTACAGGTGAAAAGTATAGGTCTAGAGCCCAATTTATAGGCTTATTGTGTTTTTAAGGTCTTTAGGAATTTTTTTGAGATTTTTGGAAGGGGAAAAGCTTGAGTAACTTTTGCGTCTTAAAAACTAAAACTAAATATAATTGTAAAATCTTGATTTTTTTTGTTTTCCTTTTGCCTATTTTTAATTTGTTCTATACCACCTCAAGAGGACTAATATTTAGAATACATAAAGAACTAAAAAAAATTAGACCCCCACCAAAAATTAAAAACCCAATCAGCTGGGTGTGATGGTGCATGCCTGTGATCTCAGCACTTTGGAGGCTGAGGCAGAAGGATCCCTGTGAGTTTGTGGCCACCCTGGGCTACACAGTGAGTTCAAGGCCAGCCTGAACTACACAACAAGACCCTGTCTCAAAAAACAAAATGAAACAAAAACAAAAAACCCAATCAAAAAATAGGCAAGGGAAATGAATAGATATTTCTGAGGAGAAGTACAAATGGTGAATAAGTACTGTCATGCCTGACCTGAGTGAGACCCTTTGAGCAAGCATGCCATTCTCAACAAACAACAGGAAACCACTAAAGGGCCATGTTTTTCTCAGTAAACAGAACAGATGATCATAAAGAAAAGTGAGGACAGGATGTGCAATATCCCCAGCACTGAGAAGTCCAATATTATCTATACACCTGTACTGAGCATCCTGGGAACCTCAACCACAAACATTCCACCACAGATTCCTTAGACTAGCACCCCCCTCAAATCCTATAAAAACTTTGTTTCCTCTCTGGCCAATTGCTGACATCTTTCTCAATCTCAGCCTATCTGCACCCAGGTGGGATAGATAGCCTCATTGCCCCCACAAAGCCTGTGTCCAGGTGGTCTTTCATGCACCATTTGTCACATTTGGTGCCAAAACCTGGGATACGGTACCCCTCCTGGGGGTTCCTTACACCCTATCCTGAACCTCTTGTCCTACTGAGTCTACCCAGTGACGCTGGCCCCCAGACCTTGCTTCAGCACTCCAGGGAGCTCCTATCACTCTAGCCACTTCAGATTGGGTAAGGCTTTCTCCTTGCCTCTTAGCCACTTCACCTCTGCTTTTATACCCTCTGCCCACTGGGGTAGAAGAGACATCCTGCCTTCTGTGCTCTTTAAATCCAGCACTGGTCACACAACACTTCCTGAGGGGAACTATCTTCCTTTGATGTCTGGCCAACCATGGAAATGTCTGCTTTGGCCACTTGCCCATGCTCTGTTATGGCCCTGAGTCACAGCTTAAGACATCTGCTATCGACCTTGCTGCTGCTCTCATTACTTCTCTATGTTCTCCATGGGAAACCATCCTTCTTCTATTCCTCCCTCCCCTCCCCTAGCCTGTCTCTTAAAAAATCTGAAACCTGAGCCAGGGATTTAGCTCAGTGGCTCCACTGCCTGCCTCGTAAGTGCAAAGTCCTGAGTTTGATCCCCAGTACCAAAGGAAAAAAAAAATCTGAAACCTCTCCATCTCTATCCTGATCTGAAGCCCAAATATCTAATATTCTTCTGTAACATTGAATGGTCACATGTGAATAAACTAGAAAATGGCTCACAATGGCCAGAAAACAGCATTTTTGACTTCTCTATTCTGTGGGATCAAATGATCCAAGCAAATGGTTCAAGGTGCCCTATGTCCAGGCATTCTTTACATGCCATAACCCTCTCAGTTTGTGTGTCTCCTGAAATTCCTTTCAAATCCTCTTCTTTCTCTCCTATCTGCACCCCCTCCACCTGATGCTGACTCCTTCATGATGACAGATCCAACTGAACTTGCTCTCTTGGCAGCTCCCCACACCTTCTGAGGAAGCCACCACCACAGCTGCTTCCTCCTCTCCCCCAGGGCCTTCTGCTGTGGGCATTGACACAACTGCCCCTGCCCCCTGGAAAAGCTTCCTGGTGCTCCTAATCAGCTTCCTGCTGAGCTTTCTGCTGTTCTTCCCAGCCAGCCCCCCTCTAGGCCTCTTGTCTATCCAACATTACCCCCTGACTCAAGCCTCCTCCATATGCTGTGCCCAATCCCACCCCACTCATACCCAGTCCAGATTATGGTTTGGCCCCCCACTTCTTGCCCCTTGCTTCACCTCCAAACCCTTGTCCTCTGCCCCTTACTTCCTGCTCAGCGAGGTGGCAAGGGTGGAGGGAATAGTTAAGAGTTTATGTTCCTTTCTCTTTGACAGACCTCTCCCAAATTAACCAGTACCTAGGTTCTTTCTCCTCAGATCTCACCTAATATATTCAAGAATTCCAATACCTAACCCAGTCATATAACCTCACCTGGGCCGATTTAAATGTTATCCTTGGCTCTACTCTCCTCAGATGAGCAAGAACAAGTGAACTCCCTGGCCCAGTCTTATGGGGATGAAAAATACCTCCTTCAGACTGACCTCCCAGTGGGCACTGCAGCTGTCCCCTGGGAAAACCCAAACTGGAACCATCAGGCAAGATTTAGGCATGTAGCCAACTGAGACCACATGGTTTCTTACTTGATAGAGGGATTTTGCTGGTGGCTCATAAGGCGGTGCTCAGAGACCACTCAGGTCAGAGATGAAAATCTGGTCCAGTTTATGGCTCACCTGGCTGGTCCCCTTAGGCAATAAACAGCATTAGACCCAGAAAAGCCAGACGGGCAACTCATCCTTAAGATGCATTTCATTACTAAGTCTGCCCCAGACATTTGTAAAAAAACTACAAAAGCTGAAGATTTGCCCTTAAACTGCACAGCAGGAGCCAATCCATTTGGCCTTTAACGTTTTTAATAATAGAGTTGAAAGTGCTCAAAAGCAGCACATTTCTGACCTGCAGTTGCTAGCCTCCATCGTATGAAACCCCCAAAAGTCAACCACTGAGTTGGCCAAAAAAGGATCGAAAACTCCCTTGACTTGAAGCACCCCTCCAAGGTTGTGTTTCAAATGCCACCAGAACAGTCACTGGGCTAGGGAATGCCCATAGCTGGGATTCCCCCCAAGCCATGTCCTTCCTGTGGGGTCCCCAACTGGAAGTCAGATTGTTCAATGATGGCATCTAGCCTCACTGCCTCTAGGCTATGATTCCAGGGACCCTCAACCAGCTCCTTTCCAGACCTTCTTGGCCTGGCCACCAAAGACTGACACTGTTCAGAGGCCTTGGAGGTCCCCTAGACCATTGTGGATGCTGAACTCCTGGTAACTCATGGCAGAGGGTAAGTCCATCCCTTTCCTGATCAATAGAGGGGCCACTCACTCCACCCTTCCTTCTTTCCAAGGACCACTCTTTCTGGCCCCAACTACTATTGTGAGCATAGATGGCAAAGTCTCCAGACCTTTCAAAACACACCCAATTTGGTGTCAGTTGGGCCAATACCTTTTCCCACACTCATTCTTGGCCATTCCCACCTGTCCCATTTCCCTTTGGGATGAATCATCTTAACCAAATTGTCAGCCATTCTGATCATTCCCAGGACACAATCAACACTTATAGTGGCCCTACTGTCTCCTTCTCTATCTCCCCCTGTGGCTCCTATCATCTCCCCTCACCTCAACTTCAGAGTCTCGGATGCTTCCACCCATCCCTAGCCTCATCTCAATGATGGCTTACCATCTTTCTCAAGCCCTACCCTGCCAAATGAGTATCTCAGCCTTGACCTGACTTTGTGGGGCCTACAAACCTATTATCTCTCACTTATTTTGACACAGTCTCTTAATCCCTGTCAACTCCCCTTACAACACTCTCATTTTCCCAGTATGAAAGGCAGATGGATTTTACAGGCTGGTACAAGATCTCTGCACTATTAATCAGATTGTTCTTCCCATACACCACACAGTGCCAAAGCCCTACACACTTTTGTCCTCCATCCCTCTGTCTACCACTCATTATTCTGTCTTAGATTTAAAAGATTCCTTTTTCATTATTCCCATACACCCATCTTCACAGCCTTTCTTTGCCTTCACCTGAACAGACCCTGAAACCCATCAGTCCCAACAACTGACCTGTACCATCTTGTCCCAGGATTTCTGGGACAGCCCTCATTACTTCAGTCAGGGCTGTGTAGATGATTTGATCTTTTCATCCCTCTTCCTTTCATCTCACACAGTATGTAGATGACCTCATCCTCTGCAGCCCCTCCTATGATTTGTCCTGTAAAGACAACCTCTTATTATTACAATATCTAGATTCAAGGGGTATCATGTCTGTCACTCTAAGGCTCAAATCTCTTCCCCATCTGTCACCTATCTGGGTATAGTTCTCTGAAAACATACCCAAGCCCTACCTCCAGACTGCATTCATTTAATTTCCCAGATCCCAACCCCCACCACAAAACAACAACTTCTCTCCTTTCTTGGATAGGATACTTCTGCCTCTGGGTTCCCAGCTTTGCTCTTCTCACAAAACCCCTCCACAAGCTTGTAAAGAGAGACACTGCTGAGCCCTTGGATCACAAAACCTTTCCTCATTCATCCTTTCAGATCTTAAAAGAGACCCTAAAGATAGCCCTCTCCTTGGTCCTTCCAGACCTCATCCAACCTTTCAGCATCTATACAGTAGATTATAGAGGATGTGTAGCTGGGGTTCTAACACAAGGTCCCAGCCCATGTCCAATTGCATTTTTGTCCAAACAGCTTGACTCCACCATCATGGGCTGGCCAACATGCCTATGGGTGGCTGCCACCATGGCTCTGTTGCTTCTAGAAACACTCAAAATCACTAGACATGCTCCACTCACCCTTTACTCTTCTTATAACCTTCAGGGACTCATATCTTCATCTCACCTCTTGAATTTTCTCTCTGCCCCTCACCTTCTTCAACTATATGTGCTTTTTCTTTTTTTGTACTGGGGATCGAACTCAGGTCCTTGCGCTTGTGCAGCAGGCTGCAAAACCACTGAGCTAAATCCCTGGCCCAACTATATGTGCTTTTAATGGAACCCCCCACAGTTACAGTTGCCTTGGGCCCTGACATTGATCCAGCCTCTCTTTATCAACCTACCACTTCTTTCTAAAAGGCCTGAACCACACAACTGTATGTCTTTAATACACTAAGCAACTTACCCTTTTCCTCACATTTCTATCTTCCCCCTTCCCAACCCTAACCATGCCTGGCTTATGGACAGGCGTTCATACAAGCCCACCCCCAACTCCCTTGCTGTGTCTCTCATGATTCTATTATAGAAGCTGTGGCTCTCCATCTGCCCACTACTTCCCAACAGGCCAAATTAATTCCTCTGACCCATGTTCTTGCACTAGCTAAAGGGTTACAGGTTAACATCTATACAAACTCCAAATATGTATTTCATATATTACACAATCATCCTGCCATCCAGGCAGAAAGAGGTTTTCTCATTTCCCAAGGGTCTTCAATAATTAATGCCCCACCCATTAAAGCCCTTCTCCAGGCTGCCCTCTTGCTGACACAGGCAGCTGTGCTCCATTGCAAAGAGACTTTCAGATCCCGAGAAGTGACTTTGCAGATAAAACCACAAAAGAGGCAGCCAACCTCTCCCTTCATGCCCCTAAGGGTCAATATTTTGCCCTTTCCAGTTTCACCCTGGCCTACTCCCTCTCTGAATGCCAACAATATCAAGATCTTCCCACCAAAGATGGATGGTTCTATGTCCTTTTTTTTTTTTTTTTGATACCAGGGATCAAACTCAAGTCCTTGCACTTGTGAGGCAGGTGGTGGAACCACTGAGCTAAATCCCCAGTGGATGGTTCCTATGTCAAGGAAAGTTTCTCTTTCCCATTTCATAGACCCATGCCATTCTTTCATCCTTTCATGACAATGTTCTTCACACAGGTTACAAACCCCTAACCTGAATGCTTGATCCTCTTATCTGTTTTCCCTTCTGGAAGACCATTCTTAAAACCATTACCACTCTAAAAAAATAATAAAAATTAAAAAAAAAATAATAAAATAGTAAAAAAAATAAAAAATTAAAAAAAATCATTACCACTCAATGCTGTTTGCCTTGTGATCACACCTCAGGGCTTCCTAAAGTCCCCTCCTTTTCCTACCCATCAAGCATGAGGCTTTTGTCCAACTTAGGATTGGCAAATTGATTTCACCCATATGCCATAAGCTAAGGTACCTCCTGGTCTGGGTTGATACCTTCACACGGTGGGTAGAGGCCTTTCCCACCAGCTCAGAAAAGCCCTTAGCAGTAGTCAACTCCCTTCTAGCTGACATTAGCCCCTGGTTGGGTTTTCCCCCCTCCATTCAATCAGACAGTGGTCCAGCTTTCATTAGTCAAATTACCCAGGAGGTGTCAAAGTCACTTGATTTACAATGGAACCTCCACACCCCCTATCAGCCTCAATAGTCTGGAAAGGTAGAAAGGGCTAATGGCCTTTTCAAGGCTCACCTTACTAAGCTCACACTCTAGCTCCATGAGGACCGGCTTTCCCTACTCCCAATTTCTCTCCTTCCCATCTATGTCACTCCCCAGGAACCTATGGGATATAGTCCATTTGACCTATTTTATGGCCACACATTTCTACTCAGGCCACATCTCAGCACAGAGGCTAACCTCAGCAGAGACTACCTCCTGTCCTACAACAAGCCTGAAAAGAGATATGATTCCCTGCTAAGCTTCTCCTCCATTTTCCTAACACCCAGCCTTACAAAGATGGCCTGGCTAGCAAATGGGGTTTAATTAAAGATTTAAACCTCTAGTATCTAAAGCCCAAATGGACAGGACCCTTCCTGGTCATCTACAGCACTCCAACATCTGTCCATCTAGGAGACCCTCCCCAGTGGATACATCATTCTCAGGGAAAGCTGTACCTCTCTTTGTGGAAATTGAAAACAATCTCCCCCACCTCTGCCAGACTCTCCTGAATCCCGGAGAGTTCCTGAGGTGTCCATGATTGATATAGGGAGTCCAAAATACTCTGTATTTCTATTATACATTTTCCTGTGGGTTTTACTCTTAATTCTTCTGGGACTCCAACTCAATTGTCTTTTGCCTGAAGGATGGAATCATTTCTCATGCTCATGCTCAAGCTTGTCCTAAGTAGGTTCCCCCACCCTACACTCCTTTGTGTGGCTAGCCCTCCCATTTCTTTCACCATGCCCACAGTTGTACCCCTGCTACTTCTCCCAATGGTCCATAATTATCTCTATAGAACCCTGCAGTTAACTCACTTCCTGCTAAACTAGTCCAATCCTACCTTAGCTAAAAATTGCTGGCTCAGTATCTTCATGTCTACAGCCACTTATGAGGCTACTTTTTGATCCCTCCTCAGGTCTGGGTCCTTACTAACCTTACATACCACCCAAATATGAAATAAAGGGCCCATTCCAACTCCTCAACAAAAAATCCTTAGCCAGTTTTCCCATCACTGACAAGACAAAAATGCTTCAGGCGGGACATGCTTCCCAACTCCTCCAGCCCTATATCGCTAACACCTCGGCATGTGAGAGCCCAACAAAGCCCATACATGGCCCCATAATCACTGATACTACTCTGGTATTCCAAGCCCCTGTTTGCTTTCAGTATACTCTGTCCTCCAGTGTACCACTAGGACATCCACCTCCTCTTCAATGTGACTATACACTACTATTATTGGCTTCAGCTGACCGTGCCAGTTACCAGGTTACTCAGGATGCCTTATTCACTCAGCTTGCCTGCTTTTCCAGCCCTCCCAAGGTTATAACAACATCACTGCTCAATAGACAGTCAGCGACAGCTGCCACCTTCCATCCATGGCCATACACCCATTCATGGACCCCTTGTTATCAATCTCCCACTTGCTCAGACTGACTCCTCTTGCCTACCTTTAACCACTCCTCATAATGCCTCCTAATAGACACCAAAAGATTCTTCCTAGAATGGGACAACAGAACAGTAGGATCCAGTCAAATTCCTTGCTGGGGGCTTCCAGCCCCTGAAAAGCACTCACTGCCTTGTCAGATACTCTGGGTATCTGGGAAAAAGAAAACAAAAACTCAAACACCTCTTTAACATTCACAGCTAATGCTGCTTACCCAGCCAATGTCTCTTTCCTTTGTGGGACTTCTACCTACTTGTGCCTCTCCACTAACTGGACCAGCACCTGCACACTGACATACCTCAGCCCCAAAATAGACATTGCCCTGGGAAATTAGAGTCTGCCTGTTGCTGGTAGAGCCCAGGTCTAACAACATTGAGCTATGCAACTAATACCCCTACTTGTTGGTCTGGGTATTACCACTGCTGCAGGGACCGGCATAGCAGGTCTATCTACCTCCCTGATCTACTATCATTCCCTCTCCTGAGATCTTTCTGACAGCCTCAAAGAAATAGCTGACTCCATTCTTACCTTAAAGAACCAGATAGACTCCCTGGTGGCAGTCACCCTCCAAAATCATAGGGGCCAAAAAACGTGACTTATGCATCTTCCTAGGAAAAAAATTTGCATTTATACCAATCAGTCAGGCATAGTGTGAGACACAGCTAAGAGACTAACAGAAAAGGCCTCAGAAATTAGACAGCACCGAGGGAGCCCCACCCCATCCAGCCCACTCCCATGGCTTCAATCCACTTAGCCACGTGGGGGCCTGCAGTTCCCCGCCCCCCCCCCCCAGCTTCTCTGGCCTCTTGGCTGTACTGCCACCTGGTTCCACACTACAAAGACACAGGAGACACCAGACCACCATACTGGGTAAGTTGGAGGGATCATCACCTCCCATTGGAACCTAGACTATCATCAGAGGAAGGGCAGCTGGAACCTGCAGGAGGTCAGGGAGCTCAAACTTGGACTCACAGCCAGAAATCTGCCTGAATCTCAGGGGTCTGCTACTGGCTTACTGAGACTCACTGACTTAGATCTGCACACTGCTGCCCACATTGTCTATTGTGACAGCAGAGACATACCCTGAAGGAGGCCCTTCATTTTCATTTTTATTTCCAAAATTAGCAGTATTGGTTTGGTTTTTTCTCTCTCTTATTTTTTATTTTTTTCCTACTCTTTACAAATTTTTGTTTTTCTCTTCTTTTTTTCTTCTTTCTTTTCTCTTTCCTTTCTCTCTCACACTCACTCTCTTGCTGTCCCGCATTGTTCTTCATCTCCCTTTTTGTTCCTGTTCTGGCCCTAATTTGGATTTCTTCTTTATTTTTCTTTTATTCTCTTTTTCCTTCTCTCACCTGTGTCCTCTGGCCTCACTGCTAACCTTCCCCTATCCTTCTACCTATTTATCCCTCCCTCTCCAATTCCTTCTAACTCCCCATCCTGAAGGGTAAAGCTGCTATATTGAAGAATTTATTCACTATAAACATATGTTGGGTTGGTCCTCGATTTTGATTTAATTCACACAGTTAAAGACAATTCACTACCACAAATTGTCATTTTCTAAGATGTACTTGATGCTATGGTGTTGCTGATTGTATTACTTGGGCTAAGGTGTTGTTATTGATCTAGTCAGTGGTCCTTCCTGGTATAATGAAAATGAGACAGCCTCAGAGTCATTAGAGACTCAAAACCTAAAGACAAGCTATATCTGGAAGACACCTCTGAGAAGCAATCATTCCATAAGGGTTCTAATTACAAGCAACAAAGATATTTACAAAAATCAATTTTGAAGTATCAACCCAGGAAATAAACCAAGGACAGTACCAAAAACAAAAATGAGAAGACATTTAAGCAAGGCACAAACTCAGACTTCCACAACACCAGGAGTAAACTCTGGGGGAAATGAGGTGGAAAAGTCTGGTAATCAACCACCTGGACACCCTGAACTGATAGCACAGGAAGTAACAAAACAGATGAATGAGGCTTTAGAAAAATTCAAAGCAGGAATAATCTCCCAGATAAATACAGAGATGGTGAGCTGAGTGAAAGACATGATTAAAGGCTCTAGAACAGAAACAGATAAAAAAAAAAAAGATGAGTTCAGAAACATAGTGGAAGCCATTAATGCCCAGCATAAGAAAGAAATGGAAACCATGATCGCCCAACATAAGAAAGAAGTGGAATCCATGAAATAGATTCAAACAGATATTCAGGAGATTAAAAACTCCATTGAAAGTATGCACAGCAGATTAAGGGAATCTGAGGATAGAATATCAGATATAGAAGACAGGATCATGGTTAAGGACCAGGAAAACAGAGATTTAAAAAAAATAGTAAGGGACCACAAGAAATCAATCCAGCAACAGCTAGATGATCCAAAGAAGAATAATATAAGACTGATAGGAGTCCACGAAAAAACAGGAGAAAGTACAATTGACATAAAAAACTCTTCACAGAAGTAATAGTAGAAAACTTCCTAGACAGAGGTGGAGAATTGGACTTACAGACAAGTGAGGCATATAGAACTCCAACTAGCCATGATCAAAAAAATCTATACCTAGACGTATAATAGTCAAGATCCCAGAAACCCAACAGAAGAACAAAATCCTACAGGCAGTTAGAGAAAAGAAATAAATCACCTACAAAGGAAAGCCCATCAGAATCACAGCAGATTTCTCAACACAAACCCTCAAGTCAAGGAGAGCCTGGAGTGAATAATTTCAAGCCCTAAAAGAAAATAACTTCCAACCTAGACTGTTGTATCCTGCAAAATTATCTTTAAAAAACAATGGGGAAATTAGATACTTCCATGACAAAGAACACCTGAGAAATTTCATGAACACCAAACCAGCACTGCAAGCAATTCTAAACAATATCCTAGAAAAAGGCAATGAAGGTCACAACTCCATGAGGTCCAACCAGAGGGAAGCCACCAGGCAAGGTAAGAAACTAAAGGGAAAGGGGGAAAAATAAATAAAAGAGCCAACAAAAGTAAAGCATCATGACAAGGATGAGTCAATATCAATTATAGCCATCAATATAAATGGCCTCAATTCACCAATCAAAAGACACAGACTGGCAGAATGGATTAAGAAGCAAAACCCAACAATATACTGTATACAAGAAACACACCTAACTCAAAAAGAAATTCATAGACTGAAAGTAAAAGGATGGAAAACAGTTCTCCACACCACAGGAACCCAGAAAAAAGCAGGGGTAGCAATCTTATTTGCAGAGAAAGTAGATTTCAAACCAAAACTAATTAAGAGAGACAAAGATGGTCACCACATCCTTGTGAAGGGAATGATCCAAGAGGAAGAGATGACAATCCTAAATATTTATGCACCAAACATGAATGCCCCCAACTATACAAAACAAATATTAATGGACATGAAAAACCAAATAAGCACTAATGCAATTGTAGTGGGGGACCTCAACACCCCTCTATCACAAATAGACAGATCAACTAGAAAAAAATTAACAATGAAATTCTAGAACTGAACCAATGTATTGAACAAATGGACTTAGATGTTTATAGAGTGTTCCACTCCACAAAATCAGAATACACATTCTTTTCAGCTGCACACAGGTCATTCTCCAAAATAGATCACATGCTAGCTC
The DNA here is from genome assembly GCF_053883595.1 of Heterocephalus glaber. Classification (NCBI taxonomy): domain Eukaryota; kingdom Metazoa; phylum Chordata; class Mammalia; order Rodentia; family Bathyergidae; genus Heterocephalus; species Heterocephalus glaber. Next base: position 7,708,424 of record NW_028258321.1, read on the forward strand.
ATAGGGCAAATCTAAGTAAATGTAAAAGAATTGAAGTTATTCCCTGTATATTATCAGACTATAGTGCAATAAAATTGGAGATCAATAACATAAGAAACTGCAGAACACCCACAAACACATGGAAATTGAATAACACTCTCCTGAACAACCAATGGGTCAGAGAGGAAATTAAAGAAGAAATTAGACAGTTTCTACAAGAAAGAAGGGAAAGGAAAAATTATGAGAAAAGAAAAAAAATGGAAATGAAGTCTATGTAAATAGGCAAGGGCGGTGGGGGTGAAGGGCGCACAGATAATGGGGAAAAAATAAGAACCAAGATCCATCATGTACAGGCACAAGCACCCAGTGATAAATGTAAACGTATTGTATACCTAAAATGTACCAATAAAAGAATTTAAGAAGAAAAAAAAAAAGAAAAAAAAATTAGACAGCACTTGTCAGACTCTTGGACCAATATTTGGGATTGGGCTTCATGCTTCTTCCATTAACTGGATCTCTTGTCTGTATCATTCTCTTCCTTCTCATGGGCCATGCCTCAGACTTTTCTCAAAGTTCTTACAGGACCACATCAGGAGATCACCAACTGGCAAATGATGACCCTGACCACTCCTCTATATACCCCTGTTCCTCAAAATCTCTCTCCATATTAGGCTGCCCATGGCACCCCATTTGTCATGCATTAAGTGGCCATGAGAAACACTGCCCACCTTCCGCCCCTCTCTGTATATAACAACAAAAAGATGAGAATGTCATGTCTGACCTGGGTGAGACTCTCTCAGCAACCATACCATTCTCAACAAACAACAGGAAACCACTAAAGGGCCATGATGTCCTCAGTAACATGACCATAAAGAAAATCGAGGACAGGTTGTGCAGTCTCCCCAGTGCTGAGAAGTCTGATGTCATCTACACACCTGCACTGGGAACCTTGACCACAAGTATTCCACCCCCAGATTCCTTAAGACAGCACCCCCAAACCCTGTGAAGACTTTGCTTCCTCTCTCCTCTCTGGCCAACTGCTGACATCCTTCTCCATCTCAGCCTGTCTGCACCCAGGTGGAACACATTCGCCTCATGGCCCCCACAGAGCCTGTGTCCAGGTGACCTACCATGCGCCATTTGTCACAGGTACTTGAAGAAATCTTTGACACTGCTGGCCATTAGAGAAGTGCAAATTAAAACAACACTGAGAGTCTATCTTATCCCAGAAAGAATGGCTATTATCAAGAAATCAAATAATAACAAATGCTGGTGAGGCTGTGGGAGGTGAGGGTTGGAAGGAACCCTTCTACCTTGTTGGTGGGAATGTAAAGTAGTACAAACACTCTGGCAATCAGTATGGAGATTCCTCAAAACACTAAAAACTAGAAATTTCGTTTGATCTAGCTATTTCCCTTCTAGGTATCTTCCTGAAGCAGTTAAAGACATTATATTATAGTGATACATGCATATCCATGTTTACAGCAGTCCAATTCATAATAGCCACCTCTTGGAAGTGACTATATGTCCATCATGAATGGATAAAGAAAATATACTTGCACACAATGGACCTACTACTCTGCCCCATACAAGGATTAACTTGAGTCATTTGCAGTAAAATGGATGTACCTTGAGGATATAATGTTAAGTGAAATAAATCAGACACACAAGATTAAATATTTCATGGTTTCTCTTATATGAGAAACCCAAGTATAAATAAAGATCAAAATACAAGATAGATAATAGGAAGTAAGTAGATAGATCATTCTTTCTTTTTTCCCCCTCGTACCAGGGATCAAACTCAGGACCTTACATTTGCAAGGCAGGTGCAGCACAGCACCACTGAGCTACATCCCCAGTCTGGAGATGGATCTTTCTCCAATGGGAAGGGGGTCAAGAGATGAGAAGACTGAGGAGGGGAGGGGATGAAAGAGGAATTAGGGTGTGTTATGTACATGCACCAGCTCCACACAAGGAGTCCAACATTATAAAGCATTAATAACAAAGTTAAATGACTTTAAAATTAAAAAAAGAGAAAGAAGCCAATCTGAGAAGGCTACATAGTGAATGACTGCAAATATGTGACATTCTGGAAAAGGATAAATGACAGAGAAAAAAATGGCAGCTGGGTGTGGTGGCTCATGCCTGTAATTGCCGCACTCAAGAGGCTGAGGCAGGAGGATCACTGTAAGTTTGAGGCTACCCTGGGCTACATAGCCAGTTAAGGCCAGCCTGAATGGCCTACTGAGACCCTGTCTCAATAAACAAATAAACAAGCAAACCAGCAATGGTTGTGTAACCAAGAGAAAACCTGGTTGGTCCTTGAGCTTTGTCTGCTCATAGCTGACTTGAAGAGCACTAACTTTGTGTTTTTTTTAACAGTGGCAAAGTTTCACATTTATTAAGAGTAGTAAAAAACCACAGAATGATAGGGGGAAAAAAAGGCTCTGCAGAGCAAGCTTGGGCCAAATAAAAGTAGGAAAAAACAAAAATAAAAATAAACATACACCCTCCAGCATAGGGTGGGCTACTGTGAAGACCTGAGAGAGACAGAGCACTAACTTGGGATGCCACACACCATTCAATACTTTGTTGGTTTCCCAGTAGCTTTGCTGTCTATAGCACCTCTGCCACATGGGTTATGATGATACTAATTCCCTTGGTCCCTCTTCAGGGAATTGTAGGCCACCTTCATAGAAGGTGCTCTTTCCCTGAGGCCTGCAGACGTCTGGTGGACAACTGGAATGAAGACAGTGCTTGACCTCTATCTTCAGGTGGTGTCAATCTCCTCTCTTTCCTTAATCTTTTTTTGGTACCGGGGATCAAACTCGGGACCTTGCGCTTGCGAGGCAGGAGCCAGAACCACTGAGCTACATCTCCGGCCCTGTTTCCTTAATCTTTGGAGTCAGATTCTACTTAGCTCTGTATATAGAAATGCGGATCATTGAAGAAACATTTGTTCAGAACTAAAACACAGGGTTAGTCCCTGTCTCTCACTTCAAGGCTAAGGGCAGCTGCCAAGACTCGAGACACCAAACTATGGAAGGAGTGGTGGAGGTGCCACTTGGTTCATGGGAGATCCCTGGCTGTGCTCGGAACAGAGCGGACTACTCCTGCCTTCACTAGGCTCTTCCTGGCCCGGTATCCCTACCCTGTATCTGCAAGTCCTCCATGCCTCCGAGTTGAGGAACTGATTTGTGAGCATGCTCCCTCTTCTCCTTGCTTTGGCCACTGAAAAAAAGCTTCTTTCTCCCCATCACTTGCCTCCTGGACATGATTTTTCTGTGGGATAAACTTTCTGACTTGGGTTTAATAACAGTTGTAAGAAGTTTAGGGGAAGAAGAGGATGAGTGGGTGAAGCACAGAATTTTTAAGGCAGCAAACCCTCCTGCATGGTAGTATAACAGCAGGTGCCTATCTTTATGCATTTGTCTAAATCTACAGTCTCTACAATATCAAGAGTGAGCCCCAATGTGTACTGCAGACTTTTGATGATAATGGTGGGACAATTCAGGCCCCTATGTGACAAATGTTTCTTTCTGATGTGGAGTTTTGACAGCAGGGCACTCTGCCTTGGTAAATGTAGGGCATGTATTGACAATCTGTACCTTTCATCAATTTTGTGGTAAACAAAAACTGCTTTAAAAAATTAAGTCTAATAAAACATGTATTAAAATAGAGTTTTTAAATATAATTAATAACCTAGGCCGGGTGTGGTGGCACACCCCTGTAATCCCAGCACTTGGGAGGCTGAGGCAGGAGGATTGCTTCGAGTTCGAGGCCAGCCTGGGCTATATAGTGAATTTAAGGCCAGCCTGAACTACAGCACAAGATCCTGTCTCAAAAAATCTAAAAAAATGTTTTATAAAAACACTAGGAATATTTTGGTATATAGCTCACCATCACAGAAAAAATATTTTCATATTACCCGTCCTTATGCACTTATCCATATATAAACCTACTTTAGTTAGATGTGTTACATTGTACACTTTTGTGAGCAAATGCATCATAAACAAATTCTAATTTCTAAGAAGTTTATTTATTTTAGCAACTGCAATTATATTACAATTAACTAAAACAATTATTTCAGTATTTGTCTATCTATATCTTTTTTTTTCACTTTTGATATTTTGGGGAGAATTTCCAAGGGGAGAGGTTTCCGGGCCAAAATATAGGAATAGATATTTAGTACTTGCTATGTGCTGTTTTTTTTTCCTCTTTGAGGGAGGGTCTCACCGTGTAGTGGAGGCTGGCCTTGAACTTATTATGAAGTCCAGGCTGGCCTTGAGCTTGTGGTGATCCTCCTGCTTCAGCCTCCTAAGTGTTAAGATTATAGACATGTGGGCCCATGCCCAGCTACACACATTTATCATGCCGCTAGTGCTGCAACATCGCAATAATTTTATCATAACTTCATAAAATTTGGATATTATCCTTTACAATTTTTAGTACTGAATAGGTATAAAATGATACATTTTGCCTTAATTCTCTTGTCTTTGATTTTTTTTCATGTTTTAATTTATAATGCATATTAGCTGGGCATGGGGCACATGCCTATAATCCCAGCACTTGGGAGGCTGATGCAGGAGGATCACCACGAGTTTGAGGCCAGCCTGGGTTACGCAGTGAGTTCAAGGCCAGCCTGAACGACATAGTGAGACCCTGTCTCAAAAAAAAGTCTTGTTTTTTAATGTGTACCTATATTGTGTAAATTATTATGTGTACATTGCATAAGATAAGCTTTCAGAGCCACAAGGGACAGGGAGAGAATGAGGATTTGCAGGGAAGAGGGACAATTAAAGCCTTGGTGATGAACCAACCAAGAGGGCTCCCATTTCCAACATCTGATTTCCTGGGAATGGAAAAAAGAGCCAGTGACATTGGGCCTCACCTCACAGCAATCTGAGGTGCGAAGGGCCCTAGTAAGCTCAACAACAGTCATGCTAACCTCATTTCTTCTCCCTTATTCTTTAGTCTAGGAACTTTCTGGAGCTAGAAATAAGGGCTATTTGGAGTCTCATCTGGTTAAAATAGAGCTATCTTTCGTACACAATCAATGTGGGAGAACCATCAATCTTCTCATAATAACAATTTTACCTGTGCAGCCCTTAAAACCATAAGAAGAGCTTCACACCCATGATCTCATTTCACCCTGCCAGCTGTCCTGTCAGGGACATATAATGAAAACTTTATTATTGTCATTCCAAACAGTTAGGGAATTATTTGTCATTCAGAATAGGCCCCGATAGATGGACTAGGCCCTCCCCCAGGTATTGCTCAGCAGAGAAAGTACTGGAGAATGGATGACCCTCCTGCCTCCTCCCACACCACCACCATGATTCTGGGGAAGGGACTTCCAGGCCTTTGTCTTCTTGGAGGGATGGCTGTGACCTTTTGTTGATGGAGGAAACATTGAAAGTCTTTGTGTAGAAACAATGGCTATTTGTTTAAGAAGATATTATTGTTATCTCAAAGATACCTGGGACTGACCCAGAGTAGGAGAGACTCTGAACCAGAACAGGACTGGGCTCTGGTCATCAAGAAGTTGGGGAAGATGGTAGATGCCCTTGGCTTTTGGAGACTCACGTATATCCATTAATCAGTGTCAACTGGGTGCTTTTTTGTCTGTTTGTTTTGGTTTTTTGAGACAAGGTCTTGCTATGTAGTCCAGGTGGCACTTGAACTCACTATGTAGCCCAGGTTGGCCTCAAATTCTCGATGGTCCTTGTGCCTCCACCTCCCAAATGCTGGGATTACAGGTGTGGACCACCAAGCCCGGCTAATTGGATGCTTTTTATCCATTCCTGGCTGTAAGGAAATGCCTGCCTCTCTTCACTCTGCTTTCTCTCGGTGGTTTCAGAGGTCTGTCCACAGTTTGGTGGAATCTTGCTTTGTCAGGAAAGGATATGTTACCCAGTGTAGCTTCCATGAGCTAGCTGAATTTCTATCCCACCCTAACCTTATCTTTGAGGACAGGATGCTTGTGGAACAGCTGTCTGACAACCTCCAACTTCACTATAATGCCATCAGCATGCTAAATGACACATCCCCCTGAGCCATGACAATTGACAGCTGCCATAGCAAAGATTGGGAAGAACCACAGAAGGAACGAAATAAGATGGTGTCCAAATTCCCAGAAAATCAGACATAACTATTCCTTCCCTTTATCATCCTTCCCTTCCCATCATTTCTCTTATTCTTATCCTTTTATTTCTCCCATCCCTAATGGGGGTTAGGGTTAGGGTGGAGAAGTTCATTTGCAAGTCTGTTTCCCTCTTTTCTTATTCTTGGCCAAGAGTAAGTTTCCTTTGCTGCTCAAATGTTTCTCAGACTTGTTTCTTGGTTCTGAGATTCCAAGAGGGAAAGGGGTCAAAAAATGGTAAAAGATTAAGTGAGCTTGGTAATACAAAAGAAATTGTCCTTTGTGACTGAGCATTTCTAAAATTGGCCAGGAAAGGAACAGAGCACACTGGCACTCCAGGTACTATCTGTGAGTGAACCCCTGTGAGGCTGTCATGATGGCAGAAGATAACTGGCCCCATAGAATTATGACTTTGGGTAGGAGCAGTTGAATGGAAAGAACGCAGGACCTGGAATGAGGTCACCTAGTGCAAATGGTGGTGCTCTCAGTTATCAGCCAGGCATCTTTGGCTAAATGTATCAATGGACTTAAATCTGTCTGAACCTTAATTTCCTTCTCTAGAGAGGATATTGTCTGCCTTTGTGAGGCTGGTGGAAAACTTAGTGCTTTAATAGGCTTCAGTGGCTATCAGTTAGCATTCCGCATTAGGGTATGAATGATGAAAGTCCTGAAAATCACTTCAAAATTCTGGATTGCTGTAGAAGAAATCACGTTGTGTCCCTGCTGGTATAGGCAGCCAGAGAAAGAGCAGGAAGCTCTCAGCAGTATTAGCTCTGCCCCTCACCAGCTGAATGACCCTGAGTAAACCATAGAATCTCTGAACTTCATGATTCAAAAGGAATTTTTCCATGGGTAAAGTGGAATCATCAGACATGTCTGGCAGGCTATTGACCGGCATTCTGTAGAAAGCTCTTTGAAAATTATGAAGTAATGTATACATGTATAAGAACACAATAATAAACTATGTTATTGCTAGCAGCAGCAGGAAGGCCGAGGCTTTAAATTTGGGCAGCTCCTCAGGACTAGGCAGATATTCAAGGCTCAAAAATAAGGCAGAAGACAATAGTTCTTAAAGGTGTGCTTTGAGCAGCCTGGGACTCACTGTGGCCCTTTCAGGGAAGTTGCGAGGTGCTCTCTTACTCAATAATGTAGTATTTGTGTAAGGCTATAGTTTCTTTATCTAGTTCAATTACAGCACATATTACAACAGATTGAATGTCAAAGCAGATAGGAGAATTCAGCTGTCTTCTATTAAGACACTCACTAAGGAACTTGTAAATAGGAAACATAATGCCACATTTCTCAGTAAAATTGTTTTATTTAGTGTAAAATTCTTTTTAAGAAAAATGTTATTTATGTTTATCTGTATTAGTTTTGCAATAATTTTTAATTAACTAATAAATCTTTAAAATTTTCTTAAGTTTTAATTTCTAATGAGGTAATAATGATTAGTAGATATAACCCAAATAAATAAAACTCTGGAGTTCTCAAAATTTTTAAGAGTTACAAAGGGGTCCTGAGAACAAAATGTTTGAGAATCAATGGCACAGAGACTTAGTTTAAGCTGGTCAAATGAAATGATTTCATAGTATGGAGGAAAAGAACACATGAGACAAGCACTGTCAGCAGATAGGCTCTGCGGCTCCCCTAAAGGGGAGGAGGACAGCTCAACTCCTTGCCAGTAGGTTCTTTTCTGTAGTTGTTGTTGTTCACTTTGGGTTTTGGTTTTTGAGACTGGACCTTGCTGTGTAAGTCAGGCTGGACTTGAACTCACTCTGTAGCCCAGGCTGGTCTCAAACTTGCAGGAATCCTCCTGCCTCAGCCTCCCAAGTGCTGAGATCACAGGCATACATTATCATGCCAAGCTCTTTATTTATTTTTATTATTATTATTTTTTATAGCATCTTGCTACGTAGTTTAGGTTGGCCTTGAACTGACAATGGAGCCCAAGCTAGCCCTGAACTTGTGGCAATCCTCCTGCCTCAGCCTCCCGATTGCTGGGATTATAGGCATGTGCCAACATGCCCAGCTTCAAATAGGTTCTTAACTCTTGTCACAGAAAAGAATTTCAGGACACATGTGTGAGAAGCAAAGACAGATTCTATTAGACAGAGTTAGAGCAGTACACTCTCACAGGAAATGGAGTTCAGTCCCACAACAGAGAAGGTACCACAGTGTGGGGTTGGGGATACAGATCTGTTCTTGGAGGTGTACTTTAAAATGCATAAATTGAGATGTTTTGCCTGAAAAAATTCTTTGAATCATCTGCATCTGTTTCCACTACACTGATTGATGGACTTACAACTGTCGTTGAGGGTTTTGGGGGTGATGGGCCTCAAAGCAAAAATCAGGCCTAGGGAGCATAAAGCCTAGGGAGTAAAGGGATAGAGCACAGATGTGGATAGCCTTGTATCCTGAAGTTGCAATTTTCCTAAAAGCACAATTTTAAAACACAATTTTCCTTATCTCCTTTCTACCTATGTTTATTTCTTCTATTCTATCCTAAGGATGCAACAGTGGGTGTTCACACATTCATTTATTCAAGCATTTACGAAGTCTTGCTATGTGGCAGGGCCTAGGTCTAGTGCTAAGGACTTTGAAATCAGTGAGGCATTCAAGAAGCAAGGGAGGCTGATGTGTAAACAGATGTGAAGGATGTGAGTAGCACCACAAAGCAGGGTACTCCAGGACCATGAGGAGATGGAGTGGTGATGCGGCCGGGAGCCTGGGAATCCTGGCAGTCTCAGAACACAACGGCCGTTCAGGTTTGAGAAGGTCCAGAGTCACTGCAAGGGAAGCCCAGAGTCATGGTCATTTGCTTGCTTGTTTGAACATTGTTGGATCTCAGCCCAGAGGAGCCGGGGCTTAGAGGAAGAAGGATTGGCTAACCAAGGTCACGCGCTGTGAATGTGCAAGAGTCCCAAAGGGCAAGTAAGAGGGAGAAATATTGGACAGTGTTTCTCTTTAGTCTGTTATAAAATAATAAAAAAACTTTATTTTAAAATAAACTTTAGTCTTTATTAAAATTTTACCTAATGCATATTCCCAGTTTTTGAAAAGTCAAAAAATATGGAGGATCACTCTCCCGGTAGCCACTGTTAAAGTCCAGTGTGTATCATCTCAGCCGTGTTCTAAACACATTAGTCTATATGCACTTTATCCAAGGAACTTTGATTGTGTCGAGCAGAAGCATGTGTTTGGGAGATGGATGGTAGCTGGAGGTCACAGCAGCAGTGTGAAGTCTTTTCTGCACTGCTGATGGCTGATGGGAAACAGAGTCAGAGCAGGACTTCAGGGTGCACCCAGCAGCAAGTAAATAATGCTTTCAAACAGCTTCCGGAGCTTCCAGAGGATGAAGCCCAGATCAGGAACCTGCCTCTTGTGGGACACTTCTGGGTCCCAAACTGCTCTCCTAGCGCTCTCCGCTGGCTCCCCTTCCCCAGCACCGGCCCATTCACTTCCTCCCCACCCACCTCTGCTCACAGTTTTGGTCTCCTCTTCACGCCTTGGCAGGTCTTGTAGCCTTTTCCCTGTCCTCCTGTTCCTGACATAGGCCTAGAACTTCATGAGACCTTTCAGGGGCTCTCTGCTGGGAACTCCAGGGAAACTTTCTCCATGTTTGTTTCTTGAAATCCCAGGGAAAGCTTGATGAAGGGCTCTAGGAAGTTCATGTTCTTCAAAGTGGTGAGGATAGTTTCTGTTTAAATTATTTAAAAATCAATCAACATATCAGTTACTGAGATATGCTTTCCTGCCATGTGGACCCATTTGAGAGCCTTCTGGTGTGTTCTCAAAGAGTGCATTTATAGGAAAGGAGGGGAAGCATTTCTCTTGGGTGATCAAAGCTAACTTCATAGACTCTTCCTGGACTGCCTTTCTTTTCCAAAAAGAACTTCATGAACCAATCAAGAAGAGGCTACCCCAACAGGCCTAGTAACTCCAGAGCGAATTTTTCTTGGCATTGGGTGAATCATAGTGCCAATTATCCTATAATCATCACAGAATCTTATTGACCCATGTAGTGTGGTCTGCACAATTACAGGTAAAGTCCAGGGCTTTTATATGGTAAAGTCACCCACTGCCAACTCTATTAACTAAGGTACCTCACCTTTATCATTGTGGAGATAGTGAATGGGACTGTGGCACCCTAATTGGTGTGACCCCTCCATATGTGGTCACTGGGTCTGTATTTTCTAGGACTCTGGCTTTGGCAGACCTGTAACATCAAAGACTCCTCTTCTAATGCTTCATTAGTTTCTAGTATTAAACACATTTTTATTCAAATTTATACAGCAAGTATAATGGCTTTGGGTCTCAGCTCTATATGACTCTGTGGCTTAATTTTTCCAAGATGATCAGTTTCTAAGAGATCTTGGAAAAAATAGTTCAAGGAACACAGTGAGAGCAAGCATGAGTCTTCCTCTGTAAACTTCTGTGGGAGCACATGGACAAGAAGCAGCCAGAGAAATCCTGCTCTTAGGCAAGTTTCCTGTTAGACTTGAGTTGATATTAAACAGTATACCCTCCTTCCCAGAAACCAACAGTCTTAGACATCTCTCATGACATTAACTGAAGTTATGCCATGTCTTGATGGTTTTGGACAACACAAAATGATACTATTTAGGGGACAGTATTTTTCCAGAATAACTCCAAAGAAGAATTCTTCCTCAGGACCCTTGACCTCCTGCTTTGACTGCTCTCTTAAACTCTTCAAGCAGTTTTGAAGTAATTTAAGAATTATCAAATCACCAACTAAGGCTGCCCTAGATCTATAAGTCAATGGCTGTATTCTCCCTTGCATAACATTCAGAACTGAACAGAGAAATTCTGTAGCTAATCATAAATGAACCCTTGTGCCCTTTTCCCTAGTCCTGTCTCCAATATTTGGGCATCTAGTTTCAGTGTTCCATTCTTTAAGACAATTTGTTACATTGACTCAGCATGCACTGGCATATACAAGCCTACTCCTCCTGCTGTGCCAAGATCTCAGGGCTACTAGAAACTTCAGTGAGACTGCTAACAAGTTCTTAGATTCATTTTCCACTTTCTAAAGTGATCTCCTTCAGTCTGGCTGAATTCTCGTCAGCAGAAAATCACAAAAATATTTGGCCCTGAATCTTTTTTTTTTGTATTGGGGATCGAACTCATAACCTTGAGAGGCAGGTGCGGTGTCACTGAGCTAAATCCCTGGCCCTGAGTCTTATTTCCTAAGAATAAATCAGACATGTATGGTCATAGGTTCTTTTGAACTTCAGTCTTCTGAGCCTAAACCCTAAAGACACGATAATGCTCATAGAACTTGTTACTGGGGCAGGTGAGAGTGACCTAGTTCTTTCAGCTGTTATCTCTGGGGACACACTGTTGTGAAACACACTGGTTTCTATAGTCTTCCAATGTATACTCTAAGGATATAACCCCCCCTCATTTCCAGGTAATATCCTCCTGTCCATCGAAAGATGCATGAGTTACTTGATACCCAACTTGGAACGACCCAATAACCCTAACCAGAATGTGTGGCTGGGACAGCCACCTAGAAGAGATGGAAGGAGGAACTGCCCAAGAAGAAGGGGAAAAAAAAGATTTTTTTTTTTGTAAGACACCTTTTACTAGGAGAAAGTACATGGTGTAGTAACTATTGTTATTCTCTTATTATTTGATTACAAAAGTCTGTTTTATTTTTTCATAAAATAAAAAAAATTCTTTTTGGACTGAGGTTGTAGCTCAGTGGTTCCATGCCTGCCTGGCAAGCTCAAGGTCCTGAGTTTGATCTCCGGTATCAGAAGAAAAAAAAGGTTTTTTTTGCAAAGTACCCATCTGACATGGATATATTAATATAAAATCTCCAGTTGGGATATTGCTTTAGCTATAACAACAAAACCAAAAGAACAATGGCTTAAATTCATTAGAAGTCTATTCCTCTCAGCCAGGCATGGCCGTACATGCATATAATCCCAATATTCAGGAGGCTGAGGCAGGAGGCTCACCATGAGTTGGAGGCCAGCCTGAGCTACATAGTGAGTTCAAGATCAGCCTGAACTACATAGTGAGACCCTGCCTCAAAAAATGAAAACAAAACAAAACAAAAACAAAAACTCACATCTTCCTTATCCAGTTCCCAATTGATGGGCAATTGGGCTGTTTCCAAGTTTTGGCTACTACAAACTATGCTACTATACAAAACGAAGTACTAGGGCTGGGGATTTAGCTCAGTGGTTCCGCCACCTGCCCCACAAGTGCAAGGACCTGAGTTTGATCCCTGGTACCGAAAAAAAAAAAAGAATTAAAACGGAGTACTACTCACCCATAAAGAATGAGGAACTAGAGACATTTATAGCTAAATGGATGCACTTTGAGGCCACACTCTTAAGTGAAATAAATAGGACACACATGTGTAAATACTGAATAGTTTCTTTGGTGTGAGAAACTGAAAGTGTAAATAAGGATCAAAATGTATAATAGATAATGTGAAATGGGAAGAACAGTCTAAAGCTGAAGGGGAACTGGGAGGGGTAAGGAAAAGGAAACAATATGAGAAAAGGAAAAAACAGAAACAAATCTTTGTAAATAGGAAGGGGTGGAGGGGTTGAAGGGAGGGCAGGGGAATGGGGAAAAATAACCAAAGATATGCTATGTAAAGGTACAAATTTCCAATGATGATTGTCATCATATTGTATACCTAAAATGTACCAATAAACTTAATGAATAAAAAAGAAGAAAAAAAAAGTCTGTTCCTCTCTTGCATAACAGTCTGGAATATAAGCAGCCGTGGACTACTATGGGGCTCCTCAGTCACAGAGCCTAGGCTTGTTCTACTTTACTCCTTTGCCATTTTCAACATGTAGCTTCCATTTCAGCTGCTCTATGTCCATACTCCAGCTACCAGGAAGTAAGAAAGAAAGGCATGTCCCTTCCTTTTAAGGACATGAGCCAGAAGTTGTAAGTGGAAGCCTGCCACTCCACTCCTATTCCAGTGCATAAAACTTAACTGGTCACCCTACCTAGTAGCAAAGGATGTGATGTTTAGCTGGACAGAAATGTGCCCCTAGATATATTACTATGAAGAAAGGGAGGAGAGGGATTGGGGAACAACTAACTTGCCAGATGAGGCAAGGCATTTATCCACAATTTGACAAGCGGTACCTAGAAAAATCAAGGCATTGCCTGAAATAATCTACCTGAGATAAAATCACTGGGGGGATTGATGAAAGCTGACCAGAAGAAGATATTATTGTGCTTAGCTGAGCTATTGTGAAACTATTATCAGAGGCTGTTGGGGAGGCATAAGAAGGGGTAGATTCTAACATTGTATTTTATTTCACAGGAAAGTAGAACCACTGTATAAGGATAACCATAGATCTTTCCCCACCCCAAATTATTTATATGCCCAAAGCCAAGCTGGATCTAATGGGCCAAAAGCTGAGTAGAGATATTTTGGAGAACTTCTCAACAAGCCAAGTGATAATGGAAGTACCAGGGTTTGGGAGCTGGAGTCTCCTTCTGGAGGTGGTTTCTAGGTTCTTTCTGTCCTGAGCAAATAATTGGTCAAGACAAGCACAAACAGCAGCAAAGTTTTATTAAAGGTAGGAAAAGAAACTCTGCAGAGCAAGTTTACTTGCAGAGCAAGTAAAGGTGGGAAAAGAAGTATACTCTACAGTGTGAGGGCAGGCTACCATGGAAGAACACAGTGGCAAAAACTCCATGGTGACTGTCCTTTTTTATCATCTGTCCTCAGGCTGATGTCAGGTCCTGTAGAAAACCTGCTCAAGTTCTTGGAGAAGTTCACAAGCAGGACTTTGGGAACTGTTCTGTGAGCATGTCCTGGGATTTTGTAATTAATAGGTCACACCTACTGCCCCAGCCAGTTTTGCTACACCCTGCCTTCCTGTCTCAGAAGATCAGCAGAAGCCATCTGAGAAGTTCCAGGGTTGATTTGTAGAATTGGTTGCCCAAGAAATTTCCAACTTTTCAACATTTGGTGAATTGAATGAAGAGTGAGACTGTATTTGTACAGTGGCCATTGGGGCTGGAATTGGGATGGGAGAGATTCGCAGGTTGCTGGAGAAGTATCCTCAGTGCATATGGGATAGAATAAGGATTAAAAAATGCTTCTCTTTGGAGTTTAAGGAGTAGTTGACTTTTGAGTGTCAAAATATTGAAGGCAGATGATTTCCAACACAGGAATAGTGTAGATGCATAAAGCATCTACACCTTTCCTGGCAGAAGCACCCAGGTCTCTGCAGTTCTTTGTTAGTTAGCTGAGGGAAAGAATCCTTTTCCTGGCCAAAGACAGTGCTGATAGAAAAGGACAGCTGCAATTAGGGGCAGAGAAAGTGCTAGGCAATCACTTGGGAGAAGAAAAGCATAAAGCACTGTGCTGGCTTTTGTCATGGCTGTGAGCTGGGAAGGACTGGCCGCAGTTCAAAAGAGAAGACAGGACTACTCAGTCTGCACTGTAAGAACAGGGCTGCGCAAAATCAGGTTAGCGTCCAAGCTCATGCAGATGATGACTAATACTAATTATAACTGCCACACTTCCTTAACAACAATATGCTTACGCCCCACCTAGCTCTAAAAGGGATCTGAGCCAGCTTGCATTATAAAGATATAATAAAACACAGTCCATTTAACCCTAATAAAAAGACAGCAGAAGTAGGAAAAGAAGGAGGAAGATAACCTGTACCAGAAAGTTTAAGAAAAGCGCTGTAAATGAGAACAAAGCCCAAGGTTCCTGAAAGATAAACCAAAGAAAAAACACACAAGATTTTGCCTAGTTCTCACTGGTGAGTAAGAAAAAAACCAGTTAATAAGGAGATGCTAACTCTAGAAACAATGGGCCATGTTGGTTTTTATGTAAGCCACACAGGGTAGCATAAGGATAAAACCAATATTAAAAACTGGAGGTATCTTCATTTGACTTTTTTTTTTTGGTGCTGAGGGTAGAACCCAGAACCTTGTAGTGTTAAGCACCCACCCCACCACTGAGCTATATCCTAAGCCCCTCACTTGACTATTTCTTATATATTCCTTCCTTTTAAATCCATACCAAATATTCTTTCTATAGGGGCAATCTTAGAAGAGGGAAATACACATGTAAGTGTGCATGAGTAAATATGATATATGTATGTACTATATGTGATACTATGATAAATTGCAGAAATCTGGCTTTACCCAGAAACAAAGCTTAGAGGAATTAGGGGTCAGCATGTCCCTAGAATATCATAATCAGTTGACTGGGTCAGCAAGCCCTCTTTAATATAGGGTAAGACTGTGTTTTAATAAATGTAGATTTTGGCACAGTTGTTTGCTAACATCATCCACTATTCTCCTTTTCTAGCTGCAATTTTGCAGGAAATAGGCAATCTCTTTTAAAATGTCAATGTTTCTACATACATAAGGATTGTATAATGAAGTAAAACCCAATGAAAACTGGCTTAAGCCATAATGGGATTTACTGTTTAGGTGACAAAAGTCCAAAGCAGAACAGGGTTCAGGGCTGGCAACCCTGTAACTTAATGACATCACCGAAGATCTATCTGCTTCTGCTCTCCAGTTCTGCCAGGTGCACAGTTTCAGCCCAGCCTGACTCTTCTGAGGCTTTCTTAATCCTACCTCATATGAGAAGATCCCAGAAATGGTTTACATGCTCATCCTTGGATCTTTAGTGGTGCCAGGAAAGGGGTTTTAAGGGCCTGCTTTGGCCTGAGCTTCCAGTCCATGTCCTAGGACAAGGGCTGGGTTCAGCTTCTGGCAACAGATGAGATCATCAGGAGAGGCCTGACCGCCAAGATCAAAGTGTGATGCCAGACAAGAGAGGAGGGATGGATCTTAGGTATAAATAACACATGGCTCCATCTTTGGTGTAAACCCAGGTCAGCAGCTGGCTTTTGTGGGAGTTGGCCTCTCCATGGCTCTGGCAGGAAGGGTGGTACAGTGACTCGAAATTATCTAGTGCCCAGGCCCAAGCCTGTTCTGGGTGCCAGCCTGGTAGCATGCGGGCCTCTGGATGCATTCCCTCTAGGCTTGCGTCTTCCAAGGCTGATGGACAGAGTGCCTTATCTTCAGCTTCCCCAGCAGGCCAAGGAAAAAGGGCAACTCCATACTTAGTATTTTTAATGTTTTGTTTTCTTTTTTCTTTTTTTCACTGCTGAGGATGAAACATAGGGCCTCATGCATGACAAGCAGGGGCTTTACCACTGAGCTATATCTACAAAATTCATAATTTTAAAAAAAGATTTAATTGTAATAATAGCATCAAAACAATTCTATTCTGTTTTTCATTATTGTTTAGTGGCTACATCATACTCCATTTAGTGGCTTGATGGTGTCATAATTTACTTAACCATTGCCCCTCTGGAGGATATTTAGATTGCTTGGAACTTTTGATATTGTAAATCACCAAGGCAACATTTTTATGCATGTGACTTTTTTTCTTCTTTTGGGAGTCATCTATGTCAGAGTGTAGGTAACCGGTTGGATTTTTGTTTGTTTTGTCTTTTCAGTATAGGACCTTGAGCAAGCATGGCAAATGCTCTACCATGGAGCTACACCCCCAATCCTTTGTGAAATTTTGATTTCAAGAAAGGGTCTTGCTAATTAGCCCATGCTGGGTTTCCAACTTGTGGTCCTCCTTCCTGTGCCTCATGAGTAGTCGAGACTACAGACTTGTACCACCACATCCAGTTAGAGGATGGTTCTTGGTACAGATTTAAACGATGTTGTTCATTTCACACTGAATGAAGACATCTTAAGCTTCTTTTACCATAATGATCTTTTGAGTTTATTGAGTGCTTTCACAATTCATCTTCTGACTCAAATATTAAGCTCTTTGAAGAGTTTAGACATAAGGACACCTTATAAACTTGCGCAATCCTAAATGCTTGCATTAGTTTGTGGAAGGA
Organism: Heterocephalus glaber; assembly: GCF_053883595.1. Lineage (NCBI taxonomy): Eukaryota > Metazoa > Chordata > Mammalia > Rodentia > Bathyergidae > Heterocephalus > Heterocephalus glaber. The sequence goes on from NW_028258321.1 coordinate 7,725,443, forward strand.
GAATCAGAGTCCCTAACTAAAAGGGTTTAGGATGGTAGAGTGATACACTAGAGTTACATTGGTGTAGAATCCATTTCTACAGAGTAAGGTTGACTCCAGTTTGAATCCATGTTCTATTGGCTTGCTCTATAATCTTTGGAGAGGTTATTTATTTAATTTTTTGAAGCAAAACATGTATTGGTACATTTTAGATATACATAATGCTAACATTCATCATAGGGAATTTGTACCTGTACATGATAGATCTTGCTTCTTTTTTTCCCCGTTCCCCTCTCCTTCAACCCCTCTTCCTCTCCTTATTTACAAAAGCTTCATTTCTATTTTTTCCTTTTATTCATTCTTTTTTTTCTTGACCCTTCTTCCCTTTCCCCCACCTCCTTGTTCCCCTTCTCATTTGAACATTTTCATCCCATTTCCCAATATCTATTATACATTTTGTCTTTATTTCCATTTTCTGTTTTGGAGAAGTTATTTAAAAATATTCTGGATCCTAGTTATCTGCACAGAATGTAAATGGTAGTTCTTGCCATTTTGTTTTGTTTTGTTTTGTTTTGAGACAAGGTCTTGCTATTGAACTCACTGTGTAGCACAGGCTGGTCTCACAGCAATCCTCCTGCCTCAGCCTCCTGAGTGCTGGGATTACAGGCGTGTGTCACCACTCTTGGCAATTGGGTGGTTCTTGATTTGAGGCCAAGACCAAGAGGCATAATATAGAATAATTTCATTTTTGTTCAAGAAAAAATCAGATACTCTCTGTTAGACAGAGACAGCACCACATGGTCTCTGAAGCCCCTCCAGAGCATTCTCATGTAGTCATTGTCCAGTCTGAAACTCTTGGAATGAAACCCTCGAAGAAGTAGTGATATAGTGACATACTGGCATTTGGCATACTGAGCCAAATGACTCCTTCTAGTCCTTGGTCTAAAGTCACCTTTTGAAATACACAGATCAGTTCCACTCCTGTATCAAATCTTTAAAAAAAGACCCAAGAGGGCCAGCCCTGACCAGGGCAGGGACCCTATCTGCATGACCCCCCAGAAGTTCCTTTGCTGATATTCCCAGAGGGGACATGGGTGTTTTGAAAAGTCCCACTGCTCTGGAAATCCCTGGTGGCTAGGAAGGGCTCCCTTTGGTGGTATTCAAGTTTCTAGCCCTGTAGCTTTTCTTCCTTGCATGCTATTCTTTTTTTTTTTTTTGGTACCGGGGATCAAACTCAGGTCCTTCTGCTTTCGAGGCAGGTGGCGGAACCACTGAGCTAAATCCCTGGCCCTCTTGCATGCTATTCTGTGCTTGGAGCAGTACATGGTGTACTGGGGAGCCAGGCAGATTTTCAGCTAAATCCTGAATCCATTAGTTGTCTACCTTGGGTAAATAATTTATTCGTTTTTCTTTTTTCTTTTTTCTTTCTTACAGTGTAATTCTAATTGTGAGATAGCATCATAATACTTTCCTCTTTGTCCTTGGCTTTAGGAGGTAGGCACACCATGCTTGGGTGTAGAGAAATAATACGTTCCAAAGGAGTACCAGGTTCAGATATGGAGTTCCTAATCTCCAACCAGTAGTCTTGGTGGGACATCCAAAATGATATAGGGGGAAGAGATGTAACTCCCAAACTTACTAAATATCCAAAATGCGAGTTTGTGTTCTCTAAAATCAAAGAATGAATTCTAGGAACAATGGAGGTTAAGAGTAGGAAAAATTTATTGGGAGAAAGAAAGCTTCTGCCTAAGAGAGACAGAAGGGGGCTGGAAAGTGGGTTGTCCCCTTGGGCAAATAATTTAAATTCTCCACAACTAGGAAATGGAGATGATAATATTCATTACATAAGGTTGTTGTTGGATTAAATGAAAAAACATGTCAGATAATTTGCACAGGGCACACAACAGGTGTTTAGAGGCGCTAAGTGGCTATTCAGTCATTCTTTCCCTGATACAGGGAAAAAATATGATAGTGAAATGGGTATGCTAAGTCTTAAGATCCAGAAGTCCCTGAGCCCGGTGAGCCCATTAGACAGGCTGGTTCTTCATAGTGGTCAAACTAGGGTCCTCATTAATGGTGTGTGTGAGGAAGGAGGCATCAGGAATGACCAACAAGCTGTTTTCAATCTTTTTCCACCACAACACACCAGGGATGCGGTCCCTTGTGTGACAAACCCATGGTGCCTGTGGGTTATGGACTCAGGGATTTTCTTCTAGGGTAGGGAGGGCCTGTCCTGAGTGGTCAGCCTTGTTTATAAAAGCTCTCCTAATGTCAAGGAAGTTCTGGAAGACCCTGGGGCAGGTGTGTTTTCCTTTATTCCACTCCCAATCTTGAGAATTGCTGAAACAATGTTGAGAAGCCCCCTGCTTCTTGGCATCTGTATGGAAGACAAGCAGAGTTGATGTCAATAGGTCAAGACAGTGTTTCTCAAAGTGTAGACTCTGAACCCATGGCATCAGTATTATGGGGGAGTTTACTATAAATGCAAGTGTCCAGTCTTACCCAAAGCTACAGCAATGAGTGATTTTGCTGTATTTATGTGTGTGTGTGTGTGCACGCGTGTGTTTTGAGTCAGTGTCTCACTACATAATTCAGGCTGGTCTTGAACTCATTATGCAGCCCAGGCTGGCCTCAAACATCTGGGTGAATGTCAGGAGGAGGAGGCTGGGTCAGTCCCTGTCCCGCTTGTGGTCTGCCTTGCTCAGGACTCACTCCTGGGAGGTTTGTGTTGGATCAGAGGTTACAGCAGCCAGAGCCTGGGCCTTGGCTCCCAGTCCTTCATCACTAAGGAAACCTGCAGCTCTGGGTCTGCAGTGACTCCTGGGTGTTGCCGAGGACTTCCGCAAGGACATGTTGAGCTGCTTCAATATCTACGCTCAGACGAGGAAGAGCAACACCCCTCTGGGCCCTTTAGTTGCATAGCATGATTGTGTCCAGCCCCACCAAGGTCACAGGGCTGCCCAGGTGAGCCTGACACCATCCCGAGGAGGAGGACCACCTCCACTGAGGCATAAAGAGCTGTTCTTCTGCTGCTGTGGTGCTGGGAGTCCAGTCGCCAGGCAAACACCCGTCAGACATGGGAGTTGTCACGAGCCATTTCCTGAATATATTACAAAGCTGGCGAGTCATGGTGTCCACATCGCCATGAGGACCATGCTCCAGAGCCTCCGAGACTGCTCCTTTTTCTTTCTTTCGTTTTGAAGCAAAGCATTTATTGGTATGTTTTAGAAATACGTAATGACAACATTCATCATAGGGAATTTGTATCTGTGCATGGTAAATCTTGCTTCTTCTTTTTTCCCATCCTCCCTTGACCACTCTTCCCCTCCTTATTTACGAGAGGGTTGTTTCCATTTTTCTTCTATTCTCTCTCTCTTTTTTTTTTTTTTTTGGCACTGGGGATCGAACTCGGGACCTTCCACTTGCGAGGCAGGCGCCAGAACCACTGAGCTGAATCCCTGGCCCCAGTCTCTCTTTTTTTCTTGTCCTCTCCCCCTGTTCCCCTTCTCATTGAACATTTTCTTCCCATTTCTGAATAGCTATTATATATTTTGGTACTTGTTTCCACTTTTGATTTCTCACACCAGAGAAACAATGCAGTATTTAAACTTGTGGGTCTGATTTATTTCCTTAGGAGTATGGAAACCACTTCTTTCTCTATGAAAAACTCTACACTGCAAACCAAACCTCGTGAATGTCCTCCAAGCTCGGACCTCTGGGATCTTGACCTTGCTCTCATCAGTGATTTGCTGCCTCTTTGCCACTTACGTCCTCTACAAGACACTGAATCACGCCGTGGACTTTCTTCCTCGCCCTGGGCCGTTTCCTCTCTGAGTCGCCTGTATTCAGAACTGCAGCTCCCGTGATCAGCACCCTTACATCCCTGATGGTGGGAAGTTGCTCAATCCTGGACATGCTGGTTGGGCACTGGTACCTGGATGAGGAACCAGTATCCAGGCAGAAGAGGAATTGAGGCCAGAGTCCCCACCTCCAAGATGACACCACCTTCCACCTCTGCTGTCTTCTTCCTTCATCCTCTCTTTTCTTTAATTTCTTCTTTTGGCTCCTTTCTCAGCCCCTTTATCCACTTTTAGCCTCTCTGAATTTTTCTGGTTTTGTTTTTCATTAAAAATTTTAAGAGATATCATGCAACAGAAAAGGACACTGCATATATAGACAACTTTAAAAAGTGGATGCTCTATAACACCATCCAAGTCAAGAAACTGCCATACTTTGGAAGCCCACGGTGTCCTTCCCCAACTCACAACCTCCCTACTCTCCAGGCTCCCTTTTCCAAAACCCTTCTGCTTGTTTTCCTTGTATTTCTATTCTCTGATTTGATTTGTGTGGTGGGAACATGGGAACTATGAAACTTAAAGCTGCTGCCCACCCAGAGCAGCTGTGACCAAAGGATGCTTCAAGGGGTCATCCATATGCGTTGGACTCCTTTCTGCTGCTGGACCCAAGACTTGGAACCATCCCGGAGACAGGCAGTGCTTCCAAGTAGGCCTTGAGCAGGACCGAAGCTCCTCTCTTACCCACAGGCAGGAAAGGGTTGGAAGAGTCTGGGCTGTTTTTAGACTTTCTGGTCAGCTGTATTTGTGCAACAAATTTTGTAATAAATAACCCTGTGGTGGATTAACTAATGGTCAACTTGGAACACCCAGCTGAATTGAATCAGTGTAGTTTGGCCATGGAAGACCCATCTGAGGATTGCTGCCAACGGCATAAAAAGAGAACTGGAGGGGAAGCCTGTGGGCTGTTGATTTTCTAGGAGAAGCTTGCTGCGGCTGGTTTTCCTGATGCAGACTTGACTGTTCTAGGAGGAAGAGGAGCTCAGGGCCTTGTTGTCACTGTGAATGGCTGGGAATGGCTCTGATCTTCACCATGAGCATCACTTCCTGGCTCCAGTACAGCTCCCTCAGCCTGGTGGCACAAATCCTTCACCCCACTGGCACAGGTTTTCTGGCTTCTACCACTGGCCTTTGGGCCTTCCTGGTGCAGATCCTTGATATGAACAAGTATGAGTTATTGCCGTGGGCTCTAGGCCACTGTCTGGACTCATGGGGGACATTGCCTTGGACTCTAGGCCTTTAGCTGGACTTGTGTGGGACATTGCTGTGGGATCCAGACCCTTGGCTGGATTCTTTGGGTCTCTAGTGTATGGCTAGATCTCTTGTACTCCTCTGCAATTGACTTTTTGGGTGACTATTATAAAATAATCTTATAAATTGTGTCCTCTATTTAATCTATTCCCTTGCAAACCCTGACTACAACAACCTTCCCTTCCCCCCAAAAAAGAGCCTTGTGTGGGCATCCCAGGGACTAGGGGGCAACTTCCTCAGTCCTAACTGTGACTCTTGGGGCCCTTTGTTTGTGTCACTAAAGAATAGAGGTGGAAGCTTGGTAAACACAGCCATGAATTCTGGGCCTGATCCCATAGGCAGGTCCCTGTCCCACTAGGCCTTCCCTATAGGCTGGCAGGTCCCCAGGAAAGTGTCCCTGGGACTCTAGAGACTGGAGGAGTTGACTCTGCTGCACTAGTCATGGCTGGAGAGTCCAAACCTTGGAACTGATGGGGAAACAGTAAAGAGGCAAGGGTGGGTAAAGAAAGAAGGGAACAAAGGAGAAAGGCTGAACAGGACAGGAAAGAAGGGGAGGACATAGGGATCCAGGGTTAAAACTGGGGAGGGGAGTAGCCTAAAGAATCGGGGGGGGTTTAGCTCAGCGGTGCCAGTGCTTCCCTCGCAAGCACAGGGCTCCAAGTTTGATCCCCGGTATCCGCCTCCCAGATGAGAACAGTGGGGCCAAGCAGCCAGCATCACGAATGCAAATGTCAAGGGCTTCTCTGGCCGTGTGGCCCGGGTGCTTCCCATAGGGCTGACGTAGGCCGGGGTCGAAAGTGAGGCTTGGCTTTGTCATCCACAGCCTTGAACGACCCAGAGAAAAATGAGATTGACTTTTGTATCAGTATTGTCTCTATGTACCTGCTTGTCTGGGGTACATCGGAGTCTCAGTTTCCTCTTTTGTACATAGAGGACAATATTTTCCCTCTCCTTTCAAGCAGTTGTTAGAGCCACGTGCACATAATTCCACCACTCAGGAGGCTGAGGCAGGAGGATCGCTGAGAGCTTGAGACCAGCCTGGGCTACAGGGTGAGTTCAAGTCCAGCCTAAACTGAGCTACATAGCAAGAACTGTCTCAAAAGAAACAAAACAAAGACCAAGACCACACAGGTATTAGCATCAAACAAGACAATAGATGTGAAGTAAATATTATACATTTATATTATGTACATATCACATGATATTAGAGATATAATTCACAATACTATATGTGTAGATAGCACCTATAGTGTATACATATATCCATACATTTAAATGCAGTGCGTGTGTAGGTAAATGACACATCTGCCTCGCAAGCGCAAGGACCCGAGTTCAATCCCTGGTATCAAAAAAAAAACAAAAACAAAAAACAAATGGACACATCTGATACTGTGAAGGCCCACACAGTCTTAGGAGATGAGCTTTGGGCCAGCCCACGCCTCTCTCTGCTCAGGCGTCTTTTGCAGGTGGACACACCACAGGCAGGAGAAGCCGGCGCTCCTCCTGCTGAAGCACCCTCATGAGCTAAAGCATTGCCCCTTCCCCTCCCAACAGCCCTGCGCTGAGGCCCCCAGGACCTTTAGGAGGGGCTGTGGCTGCACAGGGGTGCCCAGGGCATCTTTATCAACTTCTCTACTATTTGCCTGCTATGCCAACATCAGTGTGTCTGTGTTCTCAGGTGGGCACTGTCCTCCTGCACCTATTGAGCTGTGGTTCCTGGTCTCTGTCTCCCGTGCTTGAGTTCTTTCTCCAAACTTTGACCCTGTAGCAGTGGTCGAGAGGATGGAAGGTGCGAGGAGCTGTCCCAGTCCCCGTGACCATCCCCCTCCCCAGAGCAGTGTGGAGGCCCCCCAGGAGCTGACATCCCACCTAGCAAGGCTACCAGTGAAGCTGATCTGCTGTCATCAACTGGGAATTCTTCATGGTCGACTGTGAGCTCATCTTCTTCATCTTTATCTTTTTTTTTTTTTTTGGTACTGGGGATCGAACTCGGGTCTTTGTGCTTTTGAGGCAGGCAGCGGAACCACTGAGCTAAATCCCCAGCCCTTCATCTGTATCTTTGACTTCAAGATGGAGGAGATGCTAGAGCTCTGCCTGCCTCAGGTTTGCTACCTCACCAGCATCTCAGATGTACTGGACCTTGTGGTCATCTTGCGGAGGGATGGAGACCTCGGACTTGGGACATAGTGAAGGGAAGAGAGACCACTACCTTGCTGGGGGCCCTGAGTTCTCTCTTCCAAAGCCACAAGCCCACCTCTTGACTTTCAGTCAAACAACTGTGCCAGAGCTGCCGACCTCCCCGGCTCGGCCCCACGCTCCTCCCTTCCTCACTTGTGAGGCACACTGGTTCTTCCTGAACTTGATGCTGTTTTCCCCATCTTCTGCCTTTTTGATCTTAACCTTTGAGAGCTTTTATTCCCCTCTTCTCTCCTTTCAAGGATGTAGCCCCTTCATCTTCACCTCCTCCTTATTAGCAGGACACATCCATTTCCTGACGAGGGCTGAAGTGGTGGGGTAGGGAGGTCATGTCTCTTGGCTCCAGTTCCCTATAGCCTTTTACAGCCTATGTATCTGCCACTGGCCCCAGAGCCTTCTCTTGGGCTCTGGAACACTTGCTCCTCCCAGTCATCCTCTGTAATTCCATTAGGACCTGGTCTAGTGACCCCTCACCAGGGAAGGATATTTCTTGCCCATATCTAAGGATATAATGTTAACACCTTTTGGTTTTGTCTAACACCATTATTAGCACTATTACCTAATATTTTGTCTATCAGTACTATTCTAAGCTGATTTGAAGCACAGGAACCATGATATCTGTTACCTGCTAGAAAGCCTACAAGAGTTTTTTATAAACTACCAAACAGTAGCTGTTCTCCTTAACATGGCATTCCAGCCCTACAATAGCATGGATCTAGCTAACTTTTAAAACCCTTTTTATAAAATATTTATGATAAACACAGTATTTTAAAAATAACATGCCAAGACATGCATATATCCTCCACCAAGTTTAGTAGAGTTGATATGCTTTTCTTCTTTCCCTACTGTCCTGAAATGGCATTTAACTTGCCATGGCAAGTGCGTGAGTGTGTGTGGCTCTGTGTGTCCCTTTGTGGTGTTCATCCCTGGGTATGTATGTCTGTGTGTGTGTGTGTGTGTGTCAGTGTGTATCTGTGCTCAATTTCCTTCCTCCCTCAAGAATTTCATGAGTAGGTACTCATGCAGAACCCTGCTACATATTAGGAAAACAAAGAGGAATAGGCAGGGTTTCTTCCCAAAGTGATTAACTGGAGAGACAGACGTGAAAGAGCAGTGGCGACAGAACTGTTCCATGAGATACGCTCAGATCTCAGATCCTGGTGCCCGGGCAGGCAGGGGCAGCACAGAGCCCACCTCCTACAGAAGTGGGAAGGGAGTGAGGAGTCAGGGAAGACTTCACTGAGGAGGTTCCGGGCCCTGCTTCCACCCTGCGCTTTCTTCTGCCTGGAAGAGCTGCACTTCTCTCCTCCTGCTGCTCATGCTCAGCCTAAGGCCAGCTCCCCACTCACTGTCCCTCTGTGATAATCTCACGGTACCTGTCTGTCTGTCTACCCACCTACCTACTTACCTATCTGTATCTGGGAAGTGTCCACCTCTCCCACAGGGCCTAGAATACAGCTGACACACGGTGAGTACTGAAAGAAAGATTAAAAGCAGAAAGGGCTTCCTCACTGCCTCCTATTCTTCCACGTACTCGACTCTTCAATTTTTTTTTTTTTGGTACTGGGGAACGAACTCGGGTCCTTGTGCTTGCACAGCAGGCGGTGAAACCACTGAGCTAAATCCCCGGCCGACGCTTCAAATATTTAAAAATTGCTAAATTGGACAGCTATTAGCTGTTGCCAAACTAACAGAAAGACTTTTTAAAAACATCGCTGACTCTTTTTTAGCTGTTTAATTTGTAGAGAAGAGGAGTTTATCTGGCTGGTGGTTCTAGAGGCTGGAAGAATGAGGGAAGGTCCTGCATCTGCTCAGGGCCTGCGGAGGCCTCTTGCTGCGCCCTAGCACAGTGGAGAGCATCACTCAGGGACGGGGACGGGACGGAGGGAGTGTGCTCGCTCAAGTGTCCTCTACAAGCAAGCAAACAAAAGGAAGGGATAAAACCCAAAAATAACAAAGAGAAAATTATTGAGTGTTTCCTTTTCTTCTTCCTAGTGCCACCCCAGGGACCCCGCCCTGGTGATCTTGTCGAACCCTAGTGACCTCCCAGAGGCTCCACCTTCAAATACCATCAGTGCACAAATTTGAGGACTAGATTTCTAACAACTGAAGTTTGGATGACGCATTCGAACTATGACAGAGGCTAAAACAACTTAAGTAGTGATCGAGGGAAAGACACAAACAGAAGCCCTTGGAGACGGGCAGACGGGGCAAGAGCTTAAAAAAAATCTGGAAAGGAAACTGAGGAAGCAGAAAGGCAAAGACTTGACAAATGAGAGGAACAAGAGGATGAGCCAGAGGATCAGATGCGGGAGCAGCCACGGAGTGAGATGCAGGCTGTGAGGGAAAAGACAGAGAGGGAGCGGAGGGAGGAGACGAAGACAAAAGCTGCGCCCGGCACCTCTGCCGGTCCTTTCCAGGGACACAGCTTCCTGGTGAGCTTCGCAAACTTGGAGAAACACCACGGACTCTTTTTTCAGTACCAGGGGCCAAACTCAGGACCTTGCATTTGGGAGGCAGGCGCGGTACCACTGAGCTAGACCCCAGCCCAGCACCACCGGACTCTGACCGTCACTTTCCCTATCCACTGTTCCCTTGCTGCAGTGGACACGGGCAGCATTTTACAATCCGGCCGACCCGTGGGGTGACCTAGGGTCCCCTTCCCCTCCTCCTCCTCCTCCTCCTCCTCCTCCTCCAGCTCCTATTCCTTCTTCCCCTTCCCCTTCCCCTTCCCTTTCTCCCTCGCTGTGTCCCTCTCCCTCTCCTTTTCCTTCTTCGCCTTCTTCTTCTTTTTGAGCCAGGGTTTCTCCGTGTAGTTCAGGCTGGCCTTGAACTCACTGTGTAGCCCAGGCTGGCCTCAGACTTGTGGTAATACTCCTGCCTCGGTCTCCCGAGGGCTGGCATCACAAGCGCCCACCCCATGCCCGCCTTCTGCTCCTTTAGGAAATGTGATGTCGTCGTTTCAGAACACCCACCCCATGCTGACCAAGGAGCAATCTACCCACCAGCACAATGAAAAGCACTGCACATCTTTCGGCTGCAGATGCGAGGATGAAGAAGGGAGCGAGTGAGGGAGGACAGGGAGGCTGGTGACTTATACGCTCTCTATAGAATGAATCTCCCTTGTTCTAATACTGGGGACAATCGAAAGCCGTCTGCTTTGAGCCATTTAGCACATACAGTAGGCTTATAAAGGACCACTCAGGTCCGGGGAGCTGAACTCAGGTTACTTACATCAGACTTGCAGAAGTGTCACCATTGTGCCAGGCTTCAGGAGTGCCCTTGAGAGCACAGTGTCCTAGGGAGGGAGCTGCCAGCTGAACCCAGCAGAGCCCAGCCATCTAACATTCAGGGCCTGGTGAGGGAAGGCCTGCCGCGTGTCAGGTCATTGTCCACACTCAGCTCCCATCCCATATGGATCAGGGAGTTGGATTCTGCCCCAGACTTCTGTGAGAGGTGTGTGCTAACACTTAGCTCCAGGCCTGCGTGAAATAGGCTTCGTCCTTCTCCCATAGTTTTCTATGCATAGCTACCCAATGGCATTATCTATAAAGGTGAGATCAGAACATTGTAGATCCTGAGGTGGAAGCCTCTCCACATGGGCTTCTGCAGCCCTGTGTCCTAACCCAGGCTTGAGGTAGACAACGGTGGAGCCAGCAGCAAAGACGCCCCAGGGTCTCTGTGCCCCTGAGTCCTAGCCCTCACCTGGACACACCCACGGAAGCTGGGCTTGGAGCCAGTCTCCTGACCGGTCGACTCGACGGAGGTGGGGGTGCTGTCCCATCAAGGAGGAGGGAGGCTGGGATTTGCATATCCTAGTGAGAAGATTTTGGTTCCCTTCATGAGGGAATTCACTTGCATGTAGGCTTGGGACCAAGATGTGAAGAAAAGGAAGAAATGATGATCTTCATGAAGACATTTGCAGAACAATTGCAGTGTTTTAATTTTCTTGCAAGATTTCACAGAAACTCTCTTTTTGCAATCAAAGGATTAGCTGCCCTGAGAACCAGGAGGACACCTGCAAGAGTTGTGCTGTGCGGGGCTCTCAGCATGAAGACGAGGCTCCTGCTTCCCTCCACACGGACCTCAGATGGAGAAAGTGAAGGTCCTTGGGCTGTTTCTGGGGTGAGGGGCTGGGGGCCTCCGCAGCATGAGCAGGTGCTGAGACTCAGCAGGGCTCTTGGTGCTGGTGGGGCAGTGCTCAGCTGGGGCAGGACAGGATGGGGCTTCCTTTCTCCTGCCACAGCTCTGCCTTTAGGTCCACAGGCCTAGGTCAGCGCCCTGCCCACCTGCTCCATACCACACGCTGTCTGGGAGGACCAGGTGCCTCAGACTCCTGTAGTTGGGACCACCCGGAGGGTGCAATTCAATTATCTTGGGCTTCAGAGACCCACAGAATCCACCACCCGGCCCCCACTCCCTAGCCAGGTAATTAAATGAATGATGCAAAAAAGGAAAAAGGATTGGTCAAGCTTTTTTGGATGTAACTGAAAAGCATACTTTCTCATCTTTTATATTCATCCCAACAAAGGTAACCCTATTTTAAAGCCCTGTATTTGTATCCTGTGTGACCGAGACTAATTTAACCTAAAGTAAGACAAGCGTCACGCTCCGCCTGAGGCCAGCGGCCGCTCCTGCCTCTTGTGAGCATCACTCACCTCAAACTCTCACACATTGTAATACTCGAGAAGCTTAGGCCTGGAAGGGCTGTGTCTCCGTGGGTCGACCCAGGAGACTTTGCACAGAATTGTCCCTTTACATGAAGTCAGTGTCAGGCACAGCCAAAAGTTTTTGGGTTACCTCTTTGTAAATCAACAGTTGAGATTGTTGTTGTGCGTACGTGGGTGTGGCTGGAATCAAATGCCCTCTGTGACCAACAGTTCTTTCTTCACACTGCACTGCTTTCATGCTGGTTCTCATGAATAAAACATATTCACATGACAGCTTGTACTTTTCCGTCTTTGCTCGGCTTATGCAGATAGCCACTTCCTTCAGGCAGTGTGAGGAGAGTCTGGCCCCTGTGGGGAGTGCTATGAAGAGGCTCCCAGCAGCTCAGAGTTGTTGCAGAGCAAGCAGAGGGCCCACCCGGGAAAGGGAGGTGTCCTTGACTCTGGGTGCATAAATTAGTCCACCTGCTTCCCTTAACAAGCGTGTTTGCTTTCCAGGACAAAAGAAACCCCACTAAATTTCTCTTTCTGGGAACAGATGTCTGTGTACCCTGTCAGGCAGGCCGGCAGGCAGGCAGGCAGGCGGGCAGGCAGGCAGGAAGGAAGGAAGGAAGGAATTAGGGAGCGGGGAGGGAGGTAGGGAGGGAAAAGGGTGGTTCTTCAGAAAAACACAAACTTTGGCCAGTTTGGGAAAATGAACTCTCAGCACCCTGTACAGGGCATCCTGCCATCTTGGCATTTGCAGAGGAAGGGACTCGCCTGGAGGATCCTGTCCAGCAGGACAGCGGGGCGCTCTGCATGGAGCTGAGGCAGCCACAATGCCCAGCCCAAAGTGCGGGGGCACTGCGCCCACTGTACCCGGGGTGGGGGTCTCCAGCGGCTGACACTTGGCTGTAAAGTGACTGCTTGGCACCTGCCCGCTGTGCTCATAGCTGAATTTTTCCTCTGCCAACTTGGCTTATGACACGTTCACCCCCAATATATAGCACTATGACAACAGGCAAGCCCAGAGGGCTTATAAAACTCTACTTTCTGGGCCAGGGATTTAGCTCAGTGGTTCCGCCGCCTATCTTGCAAGCACAAGGTCCTGAGTTCGATCCCCAGTGCAAAAAAACCAAAACAAAACTCTACTTTCCTAATTTCTGTTTTTAGAATGATGGGGTAGAAAGCAACTGACCAGGGGGGTTGTACAACAGGCCCATGCTACCGCTCACAGGCCCGTGATGGAGAAGCAGGGAAGGCCGGGGACCTGGGTGTGTAAAGCAAGCTGGCAAACTGATCAATGAAATGCACCTTTATTTTCTTTCCTGTCACCTGGAGACACATGGGCCTTCTTACCCTTGAAGGCCTGGCCTGGATTTAGCATTCTCAAACCCCTCAGAGGCCCACAGCAGAATGTGGTGGTGTGGGATGAACCGGCCACCGGCCCTGGCCTCTGGCACCTGGCAGAGGGCAGATACCCCAATGCCAGCGAAATGCTGCATTCTTCACCCAATGGAGGATTCTTCACTGCCCTTGGGTGCAGCACCCCCCCAGGCGCCTCCCTCAGCAGGGTTCTTTCCATCCTCCTCGGCCTCCAGCAGGACACCCCACTTCTGCTCAGACTGCGGCTCCCCACTCGGGGCACCTCTCTACCTGCACGCCACCTAACTGCCGTGGAGATGCCACTCTGTTTACCTAATGTCATTTGGGTTGAAATCGTTCAGGAAGGGAAGGAAGAGGGGAGAAAGACAGAGAAGGGAGAGGGGAAGCACACTGGGTTACCGTCATTACGGAGAATATGGGAATAGTCTGAATCAATTTTTTTTTTTTTTTCGGAGACTGGGTCTCGCTTTGTAATTCGGGCTGGCCTTGAACTCACAATGTAGCCCAGGCTGGCCTCGAACTCATGGTGATCCTCCTGCCTCAGCCTCCCGGAGTGCCTGTATTATAGGAATGTGCCAAAGTCTGAATTAATCTTAATTCCACATTAGAAAATATTTACTTTGCATCTGAAAATGACAGAGAATAACTGAGTCCACCAACTTTTAACTATCATTTTTCCTGTTGGTAAGGTGAGCTCACACTGTGGCGTCACTGTAATACAGAAAAACTGAGAAAGGGTTTTCTCTAGGTGAACTGGCAAACGATTTGCTGTCTAGAATTAAACCTTTACAGGGTGAAGCCTGTGGCGCCTTCGCCTGGCTAGTTCTTGTGTTTGGTGAGTAGTGATAGGCAGAGGCCATGCCCACAGGCTCCCATTCCTGCTGGACAAAAGATCCCCCACTGATCTGCTGTATCTCCACTCCGCCCTTCAGCACACCCTGAAACGTGGGCAACATGTCATCCCTTTGTGGAAGAAACAGAAAAACAGAACACATCCCTGGAACACAGCTCCCGGTAAGTCTGCTAAATGCACATTTAATTGCACGAAAGACCGCAGTCCTTAAAGAGAGTGCTTAAAATGTCTCCTAGCTATGATTTATATGAGAAGTTCACTGAACAAATACCTACTGAAAACCCCCCTTGGGCCATGTCCTGCTGGGGAGATGGCAGTGAACCGGCTAGGAATGGCAGTGTGCTCTAGACAGAGGGAAAGGAACGTTTTCAGGCTTTAGCAGAGGAGCGTCCTGGCACTATGGGGAAGGAGGGCATGATGGAGAGACTTAGCACAGAGAGCGCCACGCAAGCCATGGGGAAGGCAAGTGAGAGCGAGTGTGGGAACATGGCCCTCGGAGCAACCTCCAGGACACGAAAGTGCAGGGCTAGGAGAAGAGTCACCGGCAGGAAGGTGGCCCATGAACTGGGTCAAAGGGCACCAGAAGATGATAGAGTCAGGAAATTCAAAGGAAGAATGTTTCCAAAATATCCAAGGACAGAGTACAAGGAGGAACTTGAAAGATCTTCATTGGCTGTATTTTTCTTATTCTAGAATCAGGCATGACGTCCTTCAATAAAGGAATGCGTATTTCAGTGGCCTGAGCAGAAAGACGGGTTTATTAGATGAAGTTTGAAGAACTCTGACAGGAAAGAACAAAAAGGAGGTTAGTCATCTCATCTGTGAGGAGGGGAGAGAACCGGAGAAAGTGGCTGCTTCGTTAACATCAGGAAACTTCAGGTTGCCTTTTCATGCGCAGACTGAGGCCAGAGGGACAGCATTAATGTGGCAATTGAAACTGGCCTGCTTGGAAAATTTGACTGCTACCTCTCGAATCCTGGCAGACAGCTGAGCTTCAGCATGGTGAGAAACTAACGCAAGTGACTCCGCTTTGATTTTTCGTCTGGTCTCTTGGAACCTGGTGCAGGAGCTCAGTCCACAACAATGCCCTCCTGTGGTTTCTCCTACAACACACAGTAAGTCCCCGACTTACTTACGAACGAGTTCCATTTCGGGAGAATGTTCGTAAGTCACATTGGTTCATAAGTCCAACAAAGTGTGTCTTACACACCTTTGACAGATACACAGCGTGTGTTGCTCTGAGCTTCCTAGCAGTCCCCTCCGCATCACTGCTGCTTTTCCTCTTGCTGCCGGACGCCCTGGGCTCCGGCTGGGCACTGGACTGCTGTGCACTGTCACACTGTACATCAGCGCACAGCAGCACAACTGTTACACTGTCCGGCAGACCCATGAGCTACTTCGATTTGTTCGATTTGTTTGTACGAAGGTTTGTAATGTGAGGTCTGTTTGCATCTGTGAAAGTTTGGAGACTTACCGTACATGGTGGAGTCAATCGAGCCCAATGCTTCCGAGATGTCAAACAATGGAGGAAAAGGACAAAGAGTCACACTACAGTGGCGGGCCAGAGCCAGACTGACTGGAGGTGAGAGTGGAGAGAAATTTGTTCAGCGAAAGCGGTCACTTCCTTTGTTAGGTGATGAGGCAGCTGTGTCTTGGAGGACTATTCAGAGAGCGGCAGATAAAATCGAACATTTTATTTCTATATTTCTGGGGTGCTGTGCTGGGTATTGAACTCAGGATCTTGTGCATGCTAAGTATGTGCTCCACCACAAAGCTACACGAGCCCCAGAAGGTGATTTCTTTAAAAAGAGGGAGACTAAAGTAGGACCTTATTCAAGCCCTTCAGGAGGAGACAACACAGGCTCAGGGCCAGGACGCCCAACGTGGGGCATCTGGAGGATGCAATTATTGTGTCATTTTGCCCTAGGTGGCCTGATCCCGGGCTTCAAAGAGGGTCAAGGGTTCCTGTCAGGACTGTCAGTTGACCAGTGGAACGGCTCCTCCCATGAACTGATCTTGTTAAGTCCTTACTGAAATAATAGACGATAAAGCCCTCTTGAGACATTCCAGCACATTTCTGTCATCTCAACCTCTCCTCTGCAATGATGCTATGCAGTACAGAGAGCAAATCACATCTAACAGTAGGATCAGAACCTCTGTCAGCTGAGCAGACAGACAAAGTCACGGTTAACTGTCTTTTGGTTTAGGGATGGGATTTGCCGTGAGTCACCACACCCACCTGTGTGGGAGCCCTAAGCCTTTCTGCCCATGGTAACACTGCAGGGTGACACTGCCTTGCCTAAGGGTGCTGCATCAAACGCTAACCTAGCCTACCACTTCCCATGCAGCTTTACGCACTCAGCCCATTGCTGAGGAGACTCTCTTGGGAAAGTGCTCTGCTCTTGCTATCTGGTCAGGAAAAGTTGGTGCGAAAAATGTCTTCGCAAGCCTTTAGGACACAAAAGCAGACCTTCGAACATCCCAGACCTCTGACGTCTGTCTCACACTGAGCCCTGAGTGCCCTTGGATCCTCCTAGCCCTGCAGTCAGGGTGCCGAACACTCCCCTGCTCTGTCTGGCAGTCAGCTCTCAGCTACTTTGATTCCTGAAGCCATAGCTTTTTAGTCTAAGGGGATGGAGGGAGAACAGCCCCCTCCTCTGGGCAGTGCAGTCAGACACACACACACACACACACACACACACACACGCACACACGCACACATCGCCACATCCTCACCCCTACCACAGAACTAACTCCTGGCTCAGAAGAGGCTAAAGTTGCTCTGAGCAGAAATGTGGACTAAAGAGCAGAGAAAGGCAGATGGCAGTCTCTTGTTAATAGGTGTGTTAGTTCAGAAGTGAGGCAAAATCAACAAAGAAGGAAAGGATAGGAAAAATTTAAAAAACAAACAAACAAAAAACAAGGAAAAGATAGGAAAGCTGGCCTTCCCATATTCTTTGGTACCTGCTCACATGTTTTTGTGCATCTGTGTTTTCACTCAGCCCTGTTCCCTATGGACATTTGAGATAATGAGGTTTAAGGGATTTACAGATAAGCTCAAAAACACCAAGACTGGAGCTCCAAAAATGATAAATCTTCATTTCCCTTAATCTTTACTCAGCTCTTCTGCCCAGCAAGTTTTTCTGGACACCAAAACCCCTTCTACGAACATTTTCATTTATCTTACAATCTAGCAGAGGGCCCTTAAGTGAATTCCCTGAAATGCATTCAATCAGCAAATACTTATTAGTTTCCTTTTATTTTAATTTGGTATCAAGCCCTGTAATGCAGATGCAAATTAGACAGCACCATGGGCTTCACAGAACCTACGGTTTAGTGATGAGGAGAGGGTAAGTTTTCTGGAGCAGTGACCGTACACAGATGTCCCTTGTAGACTCAGTCCAAACACACCCGTGCAGGCTGGCATAGATGATGGCACGGCTACATTTTATCTATTTTCATTGCTGTTGTTTTCCTTTGTTTTGGGGGACAGGGTCTCTCTGTGTAGTTCAGGCTGCTCTTGAACTCGCTATGCAGCCCAGGCTGGCCTCAATCTCACACAGACCCTCCTGTCTCAAGTGCTGGACTTATAGGCATATGCCAGTCCTCCCAGTAACAGGTAAAATTTCAAACTGGTACTTAAGGGAAGGGCGTTCCCCACTGATTTAAGCAAACTTATCAATTTTGAGAGTCAAAGCCACATCTGATAATAAGCACTGTCTGTGGTGAATAGAAGAATAGAATAGAATAGAATTTTCTATTCTCCCTTTTGGCTTCTCACTTTGGCTTATTTGTTCGCTTGTTCGTTGCAGTAGTGGGGGTTGACCCCAGGTCCTCACAGGGAAGTACATACAGCCTCAGCCCATTTCATTTGTTATTCTGAGGTCTTCCTGAGTCATTACATTGATAGGGTGGGCTCAGACTCACAATCTTCCTGCTTCAGCCTCCCAGAATGCTGGGATGGCAAGCGTGTGCCACCACTTCCACATGTTCTGTTGGCTTTGTTTGTTTTATTTAAAAAGCCACGTACTAACTTAGTCTGTATAATTCATATTGAACAACAGCTTTAAAAGCTGAGTTTCGACATACCTATTTGGTTAATTCATTTGACTATCATGACAATGATCTTACAGTTTATTATTTTGAATTTATTTTTATTTAATTTTGTCTGTTTCATTGTTAGTTTGCTTGTTTGTTCGAGACAGGGTCTCACCATATAGTTCACGTAGCCCAGGTTGGCTTTGAACGCGAAGTGACGCTCTTGCCTCGGCCTCCCGAGTGTGTGGGTTACAGGTATGCGCCACCACGCCTGGCTTGTTTTTACAGTTCAAGAATTGGGCTCCTCTCTGAAAACACTTGGGACTTTTTTTTTTTTTTTTTGGTACCGGGGTCACACTCGGGACCTTGCGCTTGCGAGGCAGGCGGCGGAACCACTGAGCTAAATCCCAGGCCCACACTTGGTGCTTTTAACTGAGCCACACCATGAAAATGACACTAACTTCAAGATGTTTTATCCCAACAATTATTTGATATTTATTTTTTCTTTTATTTTCTAACTCTGTCCAAGAAGTTTTGACTAACTTCTAACTCATAACCTGTATGTCTTAATGAATGCCCAGTAGATTTATGCACAGCCATGTGTAGCCCATGAGTTCAAAATCAAGTTATCTTGTGTGTATTAAATACTCAATCAACATTTCATTACTTCATCTAATAACATTTATTGGGCCACCCTACAGGGCAGGCATTGGCAGACAGACAAAAGACCCTGCCGCAGTAGACTGACATTTTAGTGAACTTTACATTCGTTTAACCAAAATTCTCAAGAAACCAGGGCCGGGCATTTAGCTCAGTGGTTTCGCCACCCGCTGCGCAAGCTCAAGGACCCGAGTTCGATCCGCAGTCCCCCCCCCCAAAAAAAAAAGAAACCAATTTTGAGACTGACACAAAAATAAAGACAAATAGCAAGACTCTCCCATCACTGCACACCGTGGTATCCCTGGCTGTCCAAAAGGTCCCTGCTATGCTAGGTTCCAACCTCTCTCATTTGGTGTACAATGGTATTAAGTTTCATAATTTCAGAGGCCTTATGGATTGAATGATGGAACAGCGTATCATATGTAACAGGCACTTACTTACGTAACTATAGAATATTTACACATAATAAAAGCACAGATGACAACCATTTATTTATTTTTGCCGTGCTAGGAATCAAATCCAATGCCTCACCCATGCCAGGCAAGCGCTCTCCCACTGAGTTACACGAGTAACCTCCTAAAGAAACATGCAGGAGCCGCTCTAAATTTTGATGCCTTTTGCAGGTTCAGTAAGTATGGAATTGCATATCATGTTCCGGGTAGCGATTCTGGGGTATTGCAGGGCCCCGAATCACTAAGAGAGATTAAATTGGGTGCAAACATCATAAAAGTGTGGGTGTCCCAGAGAGACAGGCAGACGGGGGCATCGAGGACCATATGCATAATTAGAGCTCCACTGCCGGCCCAACCGCATTCTTTCAACACGCACCGCGGGCGGAAATATCCGCGGGCAAGAGGCCCGATCCACTCATTACCGCCTGGCTCGTGGGTCCCAGAGCAGAGCTTTCCAACACCTGTCTGACGGCGGTGCCATCGCCGACTGTGTTCACGGTCGCACGGTGCCGCGGGGTGCACCGAGTTTCACCCGGATCGAGCCGAGCGGCTTTGGCCTCAGCACGAGGCTTGCTCTTCCCCTCGCAGCCGGCCTCCCCGGGTCCTTCGGGTTTCGCGGCGTGGAGGTCCTGGCTTCTGGCCGGGCACCGACGCTGCCGGCACCCGGAGCGAGCGTGGGGACGCGCTGCCCCCTGCAGGCCGCGCGGACACCTGCAGGCCGACGTCGGTTCGGGCTCTCGGGGCGCGCAGGACCGCTGCCCTCCGCCACGCGGCGCTGCAGTCGCGAGCGTCCTTGGCCCGCCAATGGACAGCAGGAAAGATGCGGTGACAGCGAGAATGAAAGGGTCAGGGAGGGATCCAGGCAAGTGGAGGAAGGAGAGGCGGAGGAAGAAAGCCAGCAGGCGCTTTCTGCCAGGAGGGGGTTCGCTAGCACCGCGCGTCTGACCCATCTCCACCGGGAAAGTTGTCCCTTCCCCTGGCGCCCAGCCATTGGTTCTGGGATAGCTTCATCCAATATTGTTCCAAACCTGGCTGAACAACAGAAGCACCAGGGAGGCTTTTAAAAGGCATACAGATTCCCAGATCTTATCCCAAGAAACTCATTCATAAATTTGAGGCGGGGCCAGGTCATCTCTTTTTAAGAAGCTCACCGGGAACCACTGGTGTATTTTTAACGTCCGGATTGTTTTGGGACAACGAATATTGAAGCCGATGAAACAGCAAACAGCAAGTGGTGGGGGATGGCCACATGTGTGTTTACTAGAAAGAATAAAAGAGCAGCTCTCCAGCAGTCGGAGAGAGCTGTTCCCTAAGGCGGACACTGCAGACGTGTAGGTCTATTGGGGTTTTCTACAGTCTTTGGGACCAGTGTAAGTGACAGAAAGCAGAGACGCTCCTGGTTGCAGGTAGGCCTTTGAGGTCTGGAAAGCAAGCTGCTTCATTTGCATTTTACTTCCTCCAAGGTGTCCCATTTGGTTAGGGACCTGTTCTTTTTGTCTCTTGCATTTCATTAGGCCGGGTAGTCTGTTTTGGTGTGCTAATTTGCTTAGGCCCTGACTTTCCGTTTACTTTAACTATTCAGCACCTGTGCCCTATCTGCCTAAAGTCCCCTGTCTCCTGGCTTCATTTACACAGACCACGGAGAAGTTATGTGGAGGGGAATCGGTCCTTGCAGGACTCTGGGAGCAGGGGTTCGCCCTCAGTCCCATGAGCACAAGCCCACGGCCAATGCATCCCAGGAGACAGGCGCCTGCCCTGCCGACTAAGCTCATCTGTGTCCTCCAGGAACCTGCCTGCCTGCGTGGCCTCTGCTCAGGGTCCCCTGCAGCCCGGGCTGTGGCCCTACAGATCGCCCTTCCCTACAGCACCCCACTGGCTCCCTTCTGCATACTGTGCATTCAGGGACAGAGCCTGGGTTTGAATCCGATCTCAACAACACATTCGCTGTGAGACAACAGGAAGGTCCCTAACCTCTCCGAACCCTGATGTGCACCGGGAGTCCACACACACCTGCCCCCGAAGGCCGTTAGAAGGCTTGGTGAGGCCGTGTGACATCATGGGCACCCATGCGTGTTACTCATGAGTAGTGTCGGTGGTGGGGGGGGTTTGCTGTTTGCTGCCTTCACCTCTACAGCTTCCCTCCTGTGGCCTTGGTGATGGGCAGCTTTAGGCAGGTGTTCTTTCCTCATCCTAAAGTCCCACTTTAGGTCAGCTGCTTGGCCTTTGCTCCAATAACCTGGAAAGAAGGCAGACCAAAGGAAGTGTCCTTCCTCTTCCAGTCAAGGCAGCTGGATAACCACTGTATTCTCCGTCCATCTCCACTTTCATCCACCCCCTGTCTCGCACAGTGATGTCCTTGGAACTCCCTTCAGCAGTGGCTTTCAAAGGTTGGGAGCAAAGAGCACATATTAAAGGGGGAACACATTAAAGTGCCATTTCCTGAGTGACTCTGCAAGATTCTGAATTGGTGCACTGGATGCAGAGCCCACGAACCCTCAATTTAACACCTCCTTGTTCGAACCCAGAGAGAAACATGGTCTCATAAGTGACCCAGTCCCAGGTTACACTCTCCAAAGCTGTCAGGGCCAAGCAAACAACATGGGAGGTGGGAGGGAGGAGGGACAAAGGGGCAGGATTTACCAAACAGAGCTAGATGGCGCGTGCCCTGCCTATCTCCTTGACCTGCTTGCAATGAGATTTAAGTGCATTTGAAACAGTTTGCTAGACAAATAAAACTTGCCTGTGAGCCCAGAGTAGGAAAGCAACTAGCTCAGTGTGATTCAGGCTGTGGCGGAAAGGAGCCAGACGCCTCCTCCTTTGGCCCAACATTAATCCTGGTTCCCGGGGTGTGGTGGCGCATGCCTGTAATCCCAGCACTTGGGAGGCAGAGGCAGGAGGATAGTGAGTGAAGGGTCAGGCTGAGCTGCATAGCAAGACCCTGTCTCACACAATTTAACAAAAAAAGAAGAAGATTAAACCTCATGCCCAGTTGGGGAAATGGAAGAGCAGCCCTGAGAAATCTCAGGCCAGAGGGACCCTTTGCCTTCACTACACTCCAAGCGGGATTTGCTTAAAGCAAAGCCTGCGCACAAATACCCCAAGTGCTTGTCATGGGCTTGAACATGAGCTAAATGTTTACTTTCAAGTCACTAGAAGCTCTCTGTATCCTTTGAAAAGACGATCCACTTAGCGACTATTGTGCTTTGTGTCTAGATGTCCCCCCAAAGCCTGCTGTGCTCATAGCCTTTTGCAGATGTGGCTTGATCTAGATTGTGTGATGCTGGAACTGATTCATGATGCAGTGCTAGGCTCAAGGGCACTAGGATTAGGGTGTTAGTGCTACCCACCTTAAGTAGTCTGAATAAGATGAAAGGGGCAGGAAGACACTATTAAATTCCCTGTTGCTTTACTACCATCTCTCTGCCATGAATTGTTCTCTTTTTCAGTTACCCTCTGCCAAGCTGCCTTGCTTTGGAGCCAGCTGATTATGGACTGAAACTTCTACAAACTGTGAGCTAAAGAAACTTTTCTCCCTTTAACTTTGAGTGTTGAGTATTTTTGTCTCAGAAATGAGAGAATAGTAACTAACATAGTGACTATGATCAATAGCAAAAGCTATTGGAATTTACCGGTCTTTAGAGACATCCCCAAGAGTATTCCTGTTAAGTGGAAAACAAAGCTGTGAGATGGGTGTGTGGCTCAGTAGTGCAGCTTACTTAGCATGCCTGAGGCCCTTGATTCTATCCTTAGCACTGCATTTATATAAAATCACCATGATCAGCCTGCTGCAGACAGGCAGGTATGTGGATGTGGTCCCGAGGTTGCCAGTCTCGCAGAAAACACCGATTCAGCCTGTGCCCCAGCAGCAAACCACTGGACACCCCCCTGCCCCACTCCTTCTGCCTCTTCTCTGTACAGCCACCTGGTTCCACACTACAAAGACGCAGAGGACACCGGACCACCAGGCCACTGTACTGGAGCTAATCAAGTTCTCAGCATTTAAAGAATTCCTGCCCAGAGGTAGGGGCTTCTAAGCCACCGTCCAACTGCTCCTGGTCCAGAGGAAGGGGCTTTTGGGCCACCATCCCTACTACCGCTCCCGGCCTCTGGCCCACCTCTCCCAGCTCAGAGGAGGTGAGCCGTGCAGATGCCAACAACACACCCCCTGCTCCCCCAGACAAAATGAGAAAACACATAAATACATCTCAAAACCAGACTTCCAGATCACCTACAGCAACCCCAAAGGGAAATGAGATGGAACACTCTGGTACTCAACCACCTGGACCCACTGAACTGGCAACAAAGGGGGATCTGGAAAAAATGAAATCAGAAATAATTTCTCAGATAACAGGAGAAATTGTGCCCCTAGTGCAAGACATGAGTAATAAATCTAGAGAGGAGCTCAGGAACATGATGGAATCCCAACATAGGAAGCAAATGGAATCCATAAAACAGATGCAAATAGATTTCCAGGAGATGAAAAACTACATTGAAAGTCTACACAGCAGAATGAGCCAATGTGAGGACCGAATTTCAGATATAGAAGATAAGACTGGAATTAATGACCAGGAAAAGAAAAATTGTTTCAAAATTATAAAGGAACATGAGAAATCAATCCAGCAGCTGCTAGATGATGCAAAGAAGAATAACATAAAACTGATTGGAGTCAATGAAGAAACAGGAGAGAGTGCAGATGACATAAAAAAATCTCTTCACAGAAGTAATGGCAGAAAACTTTCCAAGCAGGGGAAAAGAACTTGACATGCAGATAAGTGAGGCATATAGGACTCCAAATAGCCTTGATCAAAAAAAAATCTACACATAGGCATATAATTGTTAAGATTCCATAAACTCACCAGAGGAACAAAGTTCTACAAGCAGTTAGAGAAAGGAAACAAATCACATACAAAGGAAAGCCCATCAGAATCACAGCAGACTTCTCAACACAAACCATCAAGGCAAGAACAGCTTGGAGTGACATATTCCAAACCCTTAAGGAAAACAGCCTCCAACCCAGATTGATGTACCCTGCAAGACTATCTTTCAAAATGGATGGAGAAATAAGATACTTTCATGACAAAGAGCACCTTAGGAACTTTGTGAATACCAAACCAGCACTCCAAAGAATTTTATACAATATCCTAGGAACAGACATTGAGGATCACAACCCCAGGAAGCAAAGCAAAATGAACCCATCTGGCATGACAAGAAATTAAATGTAAAGGGGGAGAACCCAACAAGAAGAAAAAGTCATGGCAATGATAAGTCAATACATTTCAGTTATAACCATTAATGTTAATGGTCTCAATTCACCAATCAAAAGAAACAGACTGGCAGAATGGGTCAAGAAGCAAAATCGAACAATATGCTGCATACAAGAAACACAGTTGATTCAAAAGGAAACTCATAGACTGAAAGTTAAAGGGTAGAAAACAATACTCCACGCAACAGGAACCAAAAAAAAAAAAGCAGGAGTAGCTATCCTCTTGGCAGATCAAGTAGATTTCAAACCAACACTGATTAAGAGAGATGAAGAAGGATACTACATCCTTGTAAAGGGAACAATCCAACAGGAAGAGATGACAATCATAAATATCTATGCACCAAACACTAGTGCACCCAACTATATAAAACAAATACTAACGGACATGAAAAGTCATATATGCACTAATACAATTGTAGTGGGGAACCTCAACACCCCACTGTCACAAATAGATAGATCCACTAGACAAAAAATAAGTAATGAAATACTAGAACTCAATCGAACTCTTGAACAAATGAACTTAACAGATGTTTACAGAGTGTTCCACCCCACAAAATCAGAATACACATTCTTCTCAGCTGCACATGGGTCATTCTCCAAAATAGACCACATACTCACACATAGAACATGTTTAAGTAAGTGCAAAGGAATTGAAGTTATCCCCTGTATATCATCAGACCATAGTGTGATGAAATTGGAGATCCATAGCAAAAGAAACTCGAAAAATTTCATAAACACATGGAAATTGAACAACACACTTCTGAATAGCCAATGGGTCACAGAGGAAATTGAAGAAGAAAGCAGACAGTTCCTTCAATTAAATGACAATGACAATACAACATATCGGAATCTATGGGACCCAATGAAAGCAGTCTTACAAGGGAAATTCATAGCAGTGAATATGCATATTAGGAAAACAGAACAAGCCCAATTAAATAACCTGATGCTGAACCTCAAGCTTCTAGAAAAAGAAGAGCAGGACAAACCCAAAGCTCATACAAGGGAGGAAATTATAAACATCAGAACAGAAAGCAATGCAATGGAGACTAAGAGAACAATACAAAAAAATCAATGAAGCCAAGAGTTGGTTCTTTGAAAGAATCAACAAAATTGAAAAACCCTTAGCCAACCTTATCAGAACAAGGAAAGAAAAGGCCCAAATCCATGCAATTAGGAATGAAAAGTGTGAAATTACAACAGACCCAGCAGAAATCCAGAGGATCACCAATACATACTTCCAGAACCTATATGCCAATAAGATGGAAAACACAGAATGGACAGATTCCTAGATATGTATGAATTACCAAAGTTGAACGAAGAAGACCTAAAAATTCTAAGCAACTCAATATCAATCAATGAAATTGAAAGCATAATTAAAAACTTAACAACTAAGAAAAGCTTGGATCCTGATGGCTTCACTGCTGAATCCTACAAGACATTTAGAGAGGAACTACTGCCACTACTCTTTAAATTCTTCAATGAAATTGAAAGGGAAGCAATACTCCCCAATTCATTCCTAGAAGCGAGCATCACCTTGATCCCCAAAGCAGAGAAAGACACAACCAAAAAGGAGAGCTATAGGCCAATTTCACTAATGAACATAGATGCAAAAATCCTTAATAAGATACTGGCAAATAAAATGCGGAAGATCATCAAGAAGATCCTACACCTTTATCAAGTGGGATTCATCCCAGGGATGCAGGGATGGTTCAACATTCACAAATCAATCAATGTAATACACTATATCAATAGAGGCAAGGGCAAAAACCATATGATTATCTCCATAGATGCAGAAAAAGCATTTGACAAAATCCAAAGTGCATTTATGATAAAACCCTTCAAAAAATTGGAATAGATGGTCTCTACCTCAAACTGACAAAAGCCATCTATGAAAAACCAACAGCCAGTATCATACTAAATGGTCAAAAACTGAAATCCTTCACAGTAAAATCAGGAACAAGACAAGGATGTTCACTATCACCACTGTTGTTCAATATAGTTTTGGAAACATTAGCCACAGCAATTAGACAAGAGAAAGAAATAAAAGGAATAAAGATAGGAAATGAAGAAGTCAAATTATCATTATTTGCAGATAACATGATACTCTATATAGAAGACCCCAAGAACTCCACCAAAAGTCTTCTAGACTTAATAACCAAATTTAGTAAAGTAGCTGGATACAAGATCAACACACAAAAATTAATAGCTTTCCTCTACACGAATAACAGACTCACTGAGAGAGAAATAGGGCAAATAATTCCTTTCACAATAGCATCCAAAAAACTGAAACACCTAGGAATCAACCTAATGAAAGAAATCAAAGACCTCTTCTCTGAAAACTATGGCATGCTGAAAAGAGAGGTTGAAGATGATACTAGAAATTGGACAGACATCCCCTGCTCCTGGGTAGCAAAGATCAATATAGTGAACATGGCCAAACTTCCAAAAATGCTATATAGATTCGATGGAATTCCAATTGAGATCTGAGCAGCATACTTCATGGGCCTTGAGAAAACAATCCAAAAATTCATTTGGAACAAGAATAGACCCAGAATAGCAAAAACAATTCTAGGTAACAGAGACATGGCAGGGGGTATCACAATCCCCAACCTGCAACAATACTACAAAGCTACTGTGATAAAAACAGCATGGTACTGGCAAAGAAACAGACTTGAGGACCAGTGGAACAGATTAGAAGATGCAGAAACAAGGCCAGACACACTCAGCCATCTCATCTTCGACAAAGGAGCCAAACACCCTCACTGGAAGGAAGATACCCTCTTTAATAAATGGTGCTGGAAAAATTGGGTTTCAACTTGCCAAAGATTAAAACTAGACCTATATCTCTCACCATGCACTAAACTAAAATTGAAATGGATTAAAGATCTAAATATTAAAATAGAAACATTGAACCAGTTGGAACAGAGGTTAGGTAGAACTGTTGAAGACATTGGTGTAGGAAAAGATTTTATGAACAAAACCTCAGTTGCTCATGAATGAGCAGAAACAATCAACAAGTGGGATCTCTTCTTATTAAAAAGCTTCTGCACAGCAAGAGAAACCATTAGCAGTGTGAAAAGACAACCCACAATGTGGGAAAAAAGCTTCACCTGCTGTTCCTCAGACAAAGGTCTACTATGTGGAATCTATAAAGAACTTAAAAAAATCAGACCTCAAATTTAAAGACCCAATCCAAAAATGGGCATCTGTAATGAACAGACATTTCTCAGACAAAGAAGTAGAAATAGCAAATGAACATATGAAAAAATGTTCAACATCACTGGTCATTCGAGAGATGCAAATGAAAACAATGCTGAGATTCCACCTCTCTCCAGAAAGAATGGCTGCCATCATGAAATCAACCAATAACAAATGCTGGCAGGGCTGTGGGGAAAGAGGAACCCTGCTCCACTGCTGGTGGGAGTGTAGACTGGTGCAAGCACTGTGGAAATCAGTATGGAGATACCTCAAAGAACTAGGACTGGAAGTCCCATTTGACCCAGCTATTCCCCTTCTGGGTATCTTCCCCAAAGAATTAAAAGAATCATACCACAGTGGTATATGTGCACCCATGTTCATAGCAGCATAGTTTGTGGTAGCTAAAATTTGGAAACAGCCCAAAGGCCCATCAACTGGAGACTGGATAAAGAAAATGTGGTTTTTTAATAAAATGGAGTACTACTCAGCCATAAAAAATGATAAATTAGAGACATTCATCGCTAAATGGATGCACATTTAGGCGGTACTCTTAAGTGAAATAAATAGGACACATGTATAAATACCAAATAGTTTCTCTGGTGTGAGAAATTGAAAGGATAAATAAGGACTAAAATGTTTAATAGGTAATGTGACATAGGAAGAAAAGGGGCAAAGGGGAAGGAAGCAGGAGGGGTAGGGGAAAGGAAAGAAGGGAATGGGATTAATATGAGAAAATGGAAAAATAGGAACAAAATCTTTGTAAATAGGGAGGAATGGAGGGGTTGAAGGGAGGGCTGGGCAAGGGTGAAAAATAAGAACCAAGAGAGATTATGTAAAGGTGCAAATTTCCAATGATTAATATGATTATATTTTACCAATGATTACAATGAATAATCTATAATGCAAAATAGGAAGAAAAGGTCCAAAGGGGTAGGGGCAGTGGGAGGGGCAGGGGAAAGGAAAGAAGGGAAAGGAAAAAGCTGAGAAATGGAAAAAATGGAAACAAAGTCTTTGTAAATAGGGAAGGGTGGAGGGCGTGAAGAGAGGGCTAGGAATGGGGAAAAAATAAGAACCAAGATGCATCAAGTAAAGGTACAATTCCCAATGAGAAATGTAAATGTGTTGTATACCTAAAATGTACCAATAAAAAAATTTAAGTTAAAAAAATTAAAAAGATGTCACTATCTCAAAATTTCCTTTGCATACACTATAACAGCATATTATTTAAATTTTTTGAACCTTTGAAATCACTTCTTCATGTTGACCCCAATGAATTATTTATGGCAAAGCCCAACCGACCTCCTTTGCTGCTTGACAAAGTTCCAGCTGGGGGAAAGAAAGGGTGGAACACATCATACCCTCATGTTTTATTTTTTTATTTTTGCCATAATGTTTATAATTGTTACTCTGATCACAGGAGTCATTGTGTTTGTGACTAACAACAAACTCTCCATGAGGCAAATTGGTAATGATATATTGAAATCTGATCTGGCTCACAAGTCCCAAATTCCAGTTTCTCTTAGTTCTATCACCACATCCACTTCTAAAGAAACCTCTCCTAAAACCCCCTCTGTTTCCCCACTACTATAACTCCCCCTCTTATTGTTGACATTCTTTTTTACTAAAGGGGTCTTATGAAGAAATTGGAAGTACAGACTTTAGATGTAAGAAATAGTGGAAAATGGAAAATAGAATGTTAAGACAGGTAAATGCATTAAAGAGACAAGTTACTCAGTATTTCTCAAAGTGCTGTAAATATCTCCTGCTCATGGACAATGAACCTAAATGACATTTAGTTAAGATGAATAAACGTATAGAAAAATAGAGAGCTAATAGCAAACTATATTAACCATTGTGCAGTTTCTCAAGGGCTAGCTGGTGACCACAAGTTTGACACTTAGTTGATCAAATCTTGCTTGGACCCCCGCTGATATAAAGATTTTGATTAAGTTACTTTTTGTTCTGTTTAGGTGTGGGTAAATAAGGGGACAATTGTAATTTTTAAATATGTATTCATGACGTTCAATGAAATGAAACAGCTTAGAGAAATCGGACTTTGTTTAACAAAAAAATAACCTTTACTTCAATAGAAATTGCGAAGGCAACTTAAAATGTAAACATGATGCACCCAATGCCTCCCAGCTATTGCTTAAAGATATAAAAATAAATCAGACACTGAGACTTCTCAGAGGGAACCTGAAGATTGCTTGTGTAGGTTCTTTTCTCATCACTGACCCAGGACATTTCCCCTTCCTATCCTATATCAACTGCACATCGATTGCAGCTGGTCTGTGGAACACCACCACCCTGGCCCTGTCTCCAGCCCTTGTGCTGGGACCCCCAAAGCAGGAGGTGATCATGCAGTTGGCCATGTGATTAAAATGTGTGATAGTGGCCCAAACGGTGGGCACCAGATGTTCTTTGCCCTTCTTGTTTCTCTGGGTCCAGATGGAGCCCAGGAAGTCCCAGGGCACCACATTCTTGAACAGCTCCTGTGGAGGAAGACAACATCACACAGGCAGAACCCACCCCAGATAGTCGATGGCTTCAGCCATCCACAGGCAGGTGGCCGTAGCCTGAGCTGGAGATCAGGAAGCTGCAGATATGGGCAGAGACTTCTGCAAATAGCCGGTTTTCCTCCACTGCCCACGAGTGATGTCCAACTTATGACATAGGTCCTAGCACTGACATTAAAATCAGTGGCATTTTCCCTGTGCCTATCCTCCCAAACCTCCAGCATGAGGAGACATCTCAGTTCCGCTCATTCTGAGGTATTGTCTTCTTTCCAACCTCACCTGCCCTCTGCTCCTTTGCCCAGGTCAGTGGCACATTTCCTGGGACAGCTAGGACTGGGGGCTCTGCGTGGGTGTGTGCTGTAGAACCCATGAATCTCAAATGCCTACAAAGTGATAAGACTGGCCAGGTCTCCTGGGATGATGGCAAGGTGACACATGCTCCTGCCTGCACCTCAGTGCACACCCTCCTCCGCCAGTTGGTCTGACTCCCCGCCCTGTTTCCCAATTGTCCAAACGCAGTTGACATCACAGTCACTGTGTGAAGTGGGCATGTGAGTGCCCGGTCTCTACTGTCGACCTCCACCCAAGGACAGGAGTGGCTTGGGGCTGAGAGACAAGTATAGGTGATGCAGTTGGTAGAAGAAGGAACTTTGATCTGGTAAACTGGGAATGTCATGACTGAGGAGATCAGTGCGAGAAGGATGGCTGGCCATCAGCCCACCCCACCCCACAGAGCTCAGCTGCTCACCATGCCCATCAAGGTCAGCTGCTATGCCAGCAGCTTGGGAGAGAAGGCTAAGAGCACCTTCTGCAAGGACCTGTCCTTGTCAGCGGCAGCAGAGAGGCAGGAGTGCTGTGAAGCTGGCTGCTGCTTCTCTCCTGTCTCCAGAGGAGGCTCTTTCTCTGGTGCTGGCTCTGGCTACAGAGCAGGCCCATGGTGTTCTGGACATGGAGCCGGAGCTAGGAGGAGGAAAGCTCAGCAGTGTCAGTCACTTGCCAGTTCCCTGTGGAGCATAGAAAAGACATCCTGGCCATTTGGGGGATTCCAATGCCCAACCAAAATCCCTGAAAGCCTTCCTGACTGCTGTGGACCTCACCACCTGTTTTGGCCTCATGGGGTTCTAGATATTCCACCTGAGCAAGGGGAAGGCACAAGGGAGGCTCCATGTCTGCTCCAGGTGAGTTCACTTGCAAGCCAGCCCTTTTGATCTTGATTTGGGGAATGTCCGGTGGATGGTGCCATTCGGACTAGGTTTCCAAAATGGGAGAGGTGGCGCTGGGGAGAGACGAGTGAGCAGCAGAGTCAGAGGCCCAGGCTTTTCTTCCACCCTGCCTCGCTGAGACAGCATCATGTCTTGCGTGGTCCTCCGTCCCTCGGTGTAGAGGAAAGCTGACCTCACCCCAAGCCCCCTGTGACTGTCCTGGCCTTGGCTGACTTTGTCCCACTAGGCTAATGTTAACGTGGGTTTCCACTTCACACTGATGATCCTTTCTGAGCGAGGCAGGCACAAAACTCCGTGCACCTGAGCGCTCGGGGCTGGGCTCCAAGCAAAGCAGTCCAAAACAACCCATACCCTAGCAGGCCGCAATGTTTGCTGTACCTCCAGCCATGAAGTGGGGGCTGCAGGGGTGTAGGGCGGCAGGACAGAGCTCTGACACCTCAGAGCCTGTCCCTGTCCAAGCAGGCCCCTTGCATACCCTGAGCACAAGGGGAAGCACTGCCCATGAGAGGTCACGGCTGGTGCTGATGGCCAGGATGGGCACTGGGCTGCCTCTCTCACATGTGGGTTCCTCCTGAACATTAGCTGGAAACATCTGCGGCCAGAGCTGAGCCAAGGTCGGAAAAGGCTCGGATTGCAGTCCTTTCTGTGGCTAGACCTTCGGAAAGCAGGAAATTGGCAACAGCTCATCCTCCACTCTTCTCTGTCTCCCTCCAAGGGGTCAGGATGGGAGACAGCTTCAGAAGGGCACCCAGTTTCGTTGGGTTCTAATACCAAGGAAGTGAGGTGGCATCCTCAAAGTTTCGCTACAGTTAGGGTGAGGAAGTGGCTTAGGACCAAGGGGCAAGGTGCACTTTGGGTTGTGGCTTTTGTTGGGAGTAGGTTGAGGTTTAGGAATACATTTAGGGTTCTATCATGGCTGAGGGTGGGAGATTCAGTGTTAGAAAGCAGGGCTGCAGTTTACATTGTTGTTTATTTTTATTGTGCAGTTCACAATCCTTTGAGGAGTGGGTACATGTACATAACAGAGCTTGAAGGGCCAGGGATTTAGCTCAGTGGCACCATGCCTGCCTCACCAGCACAAGGTCCTGAGTTCAATCCCCGGTACCAAAAGAAAGAAAAACCAAAAAAACCAAAACAACAACAACTCATAGTACAGCTTATATATATTATGAGTTTTAGATTTATATACAATTAAGATGGCCACCCAGTTCTTCCATTTCCTGTTATTAATGTCATCCATTAGTCTAGTACATCCTGTACAAGGAGTGAGCAAATATTGATGTATAATTACTAACTAAGATCCACCTTCACCACTTGCTCTCCACAACAATCTGCAGTCCCGTCCGGGCTGCCACATTGCATTTCATTGTTGCATCCCTCAGACACCTCTTGACTGATGTTTTCACAATTTTTCCTTTTTTTGTTTTGTATGAGCTGACAGTTTGGAGGATGACTGAGCTGATATCGTATAGAATGTCCCTAAATTTAAGTTTTCCTGATGTCTCCTTCCTGATTAGATGAGGGTTACATGTTTGGGTGCGTGGCTTTCTGCAGGTGTTCCATGTTCCTGACTGCACCTTCATCCTGGGTTCTCCAGTGCACCTTTGGCTTAACTCTCACAGCTGCATGCACTGCCCTCTCAGGGACACCCAGCCTGGCCTGCCAGGCCTTCTTTGGAAATTTGGGTGGAAGCCTTCCTGACTCAACTCTTGTGTTCTGCATACCCGTGAAAACAGCACCCTGCAGATGACACAAAGTTCTACCACTGGCTCCAAGCAGTCCTTAGGCCTTTGTGCATCCTGGCTGCAGAAGCATCCATGGGCCTGGATGGCTGAGCACCGTGAACTGAATGAATCCCAGGGAACCCGCCGAGGTGGCCCTTCTCAAGCAGGGTGCCCTGGGGCTCTCCTGTGAACAAAGTCTTTCCCTTTTGCAACTGTGAGCCTTGGAAAGGTTGGGCCTTGTGGGTTCCTTATATGTCTTCAGGGCATCTTTTCCATTGTCCTATTGTAAAGTACTTGGATTCTTTTTAATGCTAATCTTTGATCCACCAGGCTGTCCATTGCTCCACCTTTACAGGCCTTTTTTTGGGGGGGGGAACTTAAAAGTTTTTAAATGGGCTTTTGCAGCCTGATATTTAGGCTACCTTGATATTTTCTCCATCAGATGAATGACTCTTCCACCCTTAGTATCAGTCTCACACAAATCTCAGGACATGAACACAGTACAGTCATATTTTCTGCTGGAGCACAACACACATGGCCTGGATCCAACGGCCACTGGCATCCTTCTTCTCAACTGAAACCTCCTAAGTCTGGCCTTTCTCATATGCAATCTCTCTGTACTCTGGTCTTCTGAGCTCGGACCAGAATCTTTCATCAAGCTCTGATTAGAGCATTCCAGGGCTGCTTCTCCAGCTGGCATCTCCAAACCTTTCCAAACTGCTGTGGACCACTTCCACAGGCCTCTGAACCACCTGGTGAGGTACAGTCGCTGCAGTGACCAGCAGACTTCTTGTACCAACATCTGTATCACCCACTTTCTTGTCCCTGCACACAATACTCAGCACTACACATTAAGGGAAGAGATGTTTGTTTCAGCTCACATTTCAGTTCATAGTTAGCTAGTTCCAGGATGTCAGGATGGCATGTCAGAGGTGCACGTTGATAGAAATGCTGCTTGCCTGGTGGAGGCCAGGAGGCACATGGTAAAGTGTGGGCCAGGGAGCAAGATACACCCTCCCAGGTCACACCCGCGCTGACCCACCTCTTCCAACCAGGCCCACATCCTGACACCAAGCCTGGCGTAGCACCCCCATCACCCAGTCACCCTCTGGAAGCCCTCACCTCTGGGTGCAAGGGGCTTGAGGGGGACATCCAGATAGAATCCATAACCTGTAGTTTCCATAAAAGGATGCAATTTCTGATAAGTGATCTAGAAGTGCTATAAGAAATCTATGAAATATTTAGAGCATAAAACCTTACAATTTATTGAAGACAATTTCCTTTTCAGTAATGCACGTTATGATGGACAGAATGGGAGTTAGTGCTGATGGTGAGTCTTTATTTTAATGTTTTGCTCCAATACCCTGTTTTGTTTGCAGTAGTAGTTTGGTCCTTGAAGTATTTATAACTGTGGAATGCGTGCACAGATGGGTTTCTGAACTGTGTTTCTTTCCTCATTTCTCTTTTGGTCACTTGTACCTGCATCAGCAGTAGATATGAATTTCACAGAAGCATTGAATAGTGATAATCAAGAATAGTGTGGCTATCAGGGCTAAGACTGAATCAGGTGTGGATGTCAAGGATGTGTGTATGTGACATGTGTTTCACACCTAAATGTTTGAATTAGAAATGCAACAAAGAATGGAAGCTGGGACTGTATTGGGGGAGGATTTAGGCAACGTAATGTCTGAGAAAGAGGATGGGATGTGTACGTTTATGCCCAGGGACAGTTGGAACCCTGTAACAGACACTTTTTGTCACGCACAGTTGTAGGAACATCGCAGCTTATTTTGGGAAAACACCTCCACCTTCAACCCAAGACCTCCATTGTGTACATTTGGGAGGGGATTTTGTTTGGATTAAACCCAATGAGGATAGTCATTTCCATGGTTATACAGATTGGTTTTGAATAAATCCTTTACACAAACCCAATCAGAACAAACGTGAAGAATGTCATTTGAAATGATGGAAATGAGAGCCTTCTCATCTTGGGAAATCATCTGAGAGCTGCTATGGCCCGAGGGAAGCCTGGAATAGATAAGAGAAGGTATGCCTAAGAGCCCAGAAGTAGAGCCAGGTCTGAGGAAGGGGAACAACACAGTGAATGCTGGAAGTTTTTTAATCCTTCCTGAAGACAGACGTCACAATTGAAAAAACAAACCAGCTTTTCGTTACTTAAGGCTCTCAAATTTATTTCTTACTTTTAGCCTGAAATATGGTTAAATGATATGGGTCCCAAATTCGGCCATAACAGATGAATGAATGAATTACGGGTGACATGATTTAAAAAATCACTTTAAAATTTATTCCAGTTGAAAAGGATGCATATGCTGCTGTTGGGATGGGAGAGCCCAATGCCTGTTGTGCCTATGAGGAAGAAAAGGAGCAAGCTAAAGTGGGCTGACTAAGGCTGAAGAACCTCTGCTAGGACACTTGCTATGGCTGAAGAGAAAGACTGAGGCAACTGATGGACAAGGGTATGAATGGCCAAAGCCTTTTGCCATGGAGACGACCAGGCCCTGAGCAGACAGTAAGCAATATTGTCAGTGTCTTGAGATCAGCAAAGCAGCAGAGGTCTTGGGGCAGAAGGACTGCAGCTTGCAGACTAAGACAGCCCTACACACCAGTGAGGTCACAATGGACCGCCCTTGCTAGCTGGGGAAGAAATCCCACGAAGATAGGACATGGCTGGGCGCTGTGTGGTGGCTGAGCAGCAGGGGAGTCAGGCCCTCCCAGAGACCGATCGAGCCTTTCTAGAGCTCGTGGAAGGATCAGGACCCAACGGGTCTTGCCAGGTCAGGAGCTCTAGTGTGGCTCAGGTGGGCCCACACCCTCGGGCTGAGGTGGGCACAGGTGCGGCCAGGAAGCTGCCGGGGCCTTGTTGAGAGCGTCGGACACAGGCAGAGTCACTCCTGCACCCACACACCATACTGTTTTTGACCACACACCTGGGGCAGGGGCCTAGACCCATCCAGGACTCACCGGGCGCTGCCCCACCCCATCTCCAGAACCTCCCCAAGAGCCAAGGTTGGACCTGCCCCTGACAGGTGTCACTCACGTGCCGTGCAGGTGTCAAGGGCAGGACCTCGAGGGGAGTGACTTGGTCACCAAGACACGCTACCGGACAAACACAAGTTAACCGAGGAGAAGTTTATCTCAGCTCGCACTTGGTAGAGGTTTCAGTCCCTAGTCAGCAGCTCAAAGCCAGCGCGGCATGGCAGAGGGGCCTGGCAGACAGAAAGCAGAGTCCAGGGAGCAGAGGCAGCAAGATGAAGGCTTCCAGGCCCTGAACCAGGCGATTTCTCTCAGCCCAGATCCCACCTCCTGACAAACCAGGTGTACCACGCCCATGAGGCAATCACCTCCCAGAGGCGGCTTGTGGCTTGTGAGTGCGTGAGGCTGTGCAGACAGGTAGCTCTAAACAGTCCCCAAGGGAGAGGGATGGGAGGGTGACCTTGGGGGCAGGAGGAGGGGCACGCATCCCTGCAGGTCAGCTTCCCAAGCTGGAGCTCTCTCCTCCTGGGACCAGAGCAGGTGAGGCGTGCATTGACACCGAGCGACCACCGGAGGGCAGCAGAGCCCTGTGCTGCGATCACGCGCTGAGGTTGCCAGGGGCCGCAGCTCTGCCAGGATTGTATGAGGATGCCTAGCATAAAGAGAATATGTTCGTATATTCGTGCTTATTTCTACCACCTTATTCTGTCTTCCTCTCTTAGTTCCTCGAACTAGGCTGGAAGCTCTTCGTTATTTCTTCAGAAGTAATTCATCTCACTGTTTCTTTTTCAGAGAGAGAGAGAGAGAGAGAGAGAGAGAGAGAGAGAGAGAGAGTAGGTCTTGCTCAGTGTCTGAGATCTGAGATTGCTGGGAAGCACCACCACACCTGACTTTTCCTTTTCTCTTGCAGTTAGGAGTGATGGATCTGGTTTCTGGTTTTTCCCTAGTGACCTTAGATATCACACCCTGAACTTTTGCCTGTTAAATTTAGATCTTTAAATTTCTTGATTAACTTTTGTTTGGAAGAGGTTTAGCTTCCAGGAAAACTGAGAGAATGCTAGCCTGGCACAGCTCAGAGCGAGGGCGGGGACCTAGGCTCCCCAGAGGGCGGAGCATCTCCAACAAGCACTCCTTACTCCTCTGCATAGGAGGACCCTGCCCTTTCCCGGTTATCTGATGGTTTGTTCCTGGGGCCACAGTGACGCCCTGAGGGCTCCGCTGGGCGCCTGAGCTGAGCTCTTCGGTGGCACAGTGGGGTCTCAAGTGAGCTGTTCGCTGCTCTGGCGCTCGGCCTTCCTGTGGCCCGGGGCCTTCCGCGTCCTGCGACAGGCGCTTCCTTCCTTGTCCCGAAGGCCTCTCAGGGACACCTGTGGCTGCGCTGAGCTGACAGGGAGAGTGAATTCTGCGCCGCGCTGGTCCTGGCTTCCTCCCTTCCTGTTCACCCGAGCTCTGAGCCGCTCTCCTGGCTTCCACACGGTCCTCTGCGTGGCAGTGTCCCCGCTGTCCTGGTCCGGGAGGAGGCCTGTAGGGGGGCCGCCTCTGCTGGGCTTCTGTGCCCCGGAAGCTCCTCGCTCCCCTGGGTGCCGAAGGGCAGAGCACGCAGCGAGCCCGCGCCGCCAGCAGGGGGCGCCTTAGCCCGCGTGGTGACCGTGTTCCCTGAGGTGCTGGGTCCGAGGCTCTGCGGGTGGTTCCAGCCCGGCCCCAGGAAGCACCGGGTCCCGCCTACGGAGGAGCCCCTTGCAAGCAAAAGGTCCCGAGTTTGATCCCTGGTGCCAAAAAAAAAAAAGTACATGCAATTTTAATGTATTTTATGTTTTATGCTAATTTATTTTAAATGGATAAAAGAATCCACAGTAAGATTCGCCCAAGCCAGGTGGTCAAGAGAATGGCCATTTGTTCAACTTATTATTACAACAGGATATGGGACAATCTCTCCCATTTCCTTCTCTCGTGTGAAAGAGCATTCTGTTATTTAAACAGATGAAGGGCTAACAGTACAGGAGATAAAAGGGAAGTGTCTAAATAGGATTTTTCCTTTCTGGCCTCAGATTAGAACTTTAGATATTAAGGAAATAGATAAAATCTAGATTAGGTGTAGTACTTACTTAATCTCGATTAGATTATGTTGATGAGAAGATCAGGGATTTGGGGTGAAAATTGAATCCAGCATTTTTTTTTTTGGTACTGGGGATTGAAGTCAGGACCTTGCACTTAGGAGGCAGGCAGTGGCACCACTAAGCTAAATCCCCAGCCCAAATCCAGCATTTTGAATGAAATAGGTTTTCTGTATAACTTGCACTCCCTCTATATCACATTCCTTAGGTAAAACAGAAATTAGCTGTATGAAATCTCTTTTGGCCAAGGCAAGGGAAATAACTTCAAGCATAATCAGAAAGAAAGAATTTCAACTGTTGCAAACAGTTCACTTTAGAAGCATTATATTTTGCTTAATCATTTTTCTCTCATCTTTGCAGCATTGCTTTGTATCAAATTATTTGTAATTTTCTGAAGTGCGGATAAGTATTTTTCTCTGAGTGAAATTTGGGGATTGTGAGCCTTTAGGTATGAATGATAGTGGGCAGATGGAGAGGAAAGTCTGATGCTCTACATAGAACTGTTCCTGGGAATCCATGTTACTGTTTCATTCCTTGGGGAGTGGAAAAACAGCAGGGAAAAAAAGCCCAAGTATGTGGGCATCTGTGTTGAAACTTTACTTTCTCCTCCTAAAGTTCATTTTCTTTTTCTAGTTTATTTATCTAAAAACACTTATAATTCTAACTTCAGGGACAGAGATGTGATGGAGCTTTGTGATACGGAAAAATCGGTCTTTATATGAAGAAGTAGGTGGTCCAT
The DNA here is from genome assembly GCF_053883595.1 of Heterocephalus glaber. Taxonomy (NCBI): domain Eukaryota; kingdom Metazoa; phylum Chordata; class Mammalia; order Rodentia; family Bathyergidae; genus Heterocephalus; species Heterocephalus glaber. The sequence continues at coordinate 7,764,529 of NW_028258321.1, forward strand.
ATCATACACTTTAGAGTTCATATCATGAACTAAACTTAAGCTTCCCACATGCAGCCTATTTCTTCAGAAAATAGACATTGTGAAATTAGCGAATGGAATCAAAATTACACATTTACATGAGAAAAATTAGTAAACTTCCATAGCAGAGATGACATTTTTAAAATGACATAGGTATTACACATCATTTGGTCAAGAGCTTGGAAAAAGTTCTTCTCAAAAATTTAATTTGAATAGATGGAAAAATCCTTAATAAGATACTGGCAAATAGAATGCAGAAGATCATCAAGAAGATCATACACCCTGACCAAGTGGGATTCATCCTAGGAATGCAGGGATGGTTCAACACATACAAATCAATAAATGTAATTCCACTATATTAATAGAGTCAAGGACAAAAAACATATGATCATCCTAATAGATGCAGAAAAAGCATTCAACAAAATCCAACACATTTATGATAAAAAGCCTACAAAAATTGGAATAGATGGTCTCCGCTTCAATCTGATAAAAGCCATCTATGAAAAACCAGCAGCCAATATCATACTAAATGGTCAAAAACTGAAATCCTTCACACTAAAATCAGGAACAAGACAAGGATGTCCACTATCACCACTCCTGTTCAATATACTTTTAGAAATATTAGCCACAGCAATTAGACAAGGGAAAGAAATAAAAGAAATAATGATAGGAAATGAAGAAGTCAAATTGAAATTATTTGCAGATGATATGATAGTCTACATAGATGACCCCCAAGAACTCCACCAAATGTCTTCTAGACTTAATAACCAAATTCAGTAAAGTAGCTGGATACAAGGTCAACATACAAAAATCAATAGCTTTCCTCTACATGAACAACAGACTCACTGAGAGAGAAATGTGGTAAACAATTCCTTTCACAATAGCATGCAAAAAACTGAAATAACTAACAAAAGAACCTCTTCTGAAAACTAAAGCACTCTGAAAAGAGAGATTGAAGATGATATCAGAAAATGGAAAGATATCCCTTGCTCCTGGGTAGGAAGAACCAACATAGTGAAAATGGCTATACTTCCAAAACTGCTATATAGATAGGGCCACACAAGACACGATGCTGTCTCAGAGAGGCAGGGTGGAAGAAAAGCCCGGGCCTCTGACTCTGCTGCTCACTCATCTCTCCCCAGCGCCACCTCTCCCATTTTGGAAACCTGGTCCGAATGGCACCATCCACCGGACATTCCCCAAATCAAGATCAAAAGGGCCGGCTTGCAAGTGAACTCACCTGGAGCAGACATGGAGCCTCCCTTGTGCCTTCCCCTTGCTCAGGTGGAATATCTAGAGCCTCACGAGGCCGAAACAGATGGTGAGGGCCACAGCAGTCCGGAAGGCTTTCATGGCTTTTGGTTGGGCATTGGAATCCCCCAAATGGCCAGGATGTCTTTTCTATGCTCCGCAGGGAACTGGCAAGTGACTAACACTGCTGAGCTTTCTTCCTTCTAGCTCTGGCTCCGTGTCCAGAACACCATGGGCCTGCTCTGCAGCCAGAGCCAGCACCAGAGAAAGAGCCTCCTCTGGAGACAGGAGAGAAGCAGCAGCCAGCTTCACAGCACTCCTGCCTCTCTGCTGCCACTGACGAGGACAGGTCCTTGCAGAAGGTGCTCTTAGCCTTCTCTCCCAAGCTGCTGGCATAGCAGCTGACCTTGATGGGCATGGTGAGCAGCAGAGGTCTGTGGGGTGGGGTGGGGTGGGGGACACCCATCCTTCTCGCACTGATCTCCTCAGTCCTGACATTCCCAGTTTACCAGATCAAAGTTCCTTCTTCTACCAACTGCATTGCCTATACTTGTCTCTCAGCCCCAAGCCACTCCTGTCCTTGGGTAGAGGTCAACAGTAGAGACAGGGCACTCCCATGCCCGCTTCACACAGTGACTGTGATGTCAACTGCTATTGAACAATTGGGAAACAGGGTGGGGAGTCAGACCAACTGGCGGAGGAGGGTGTGCACTGAGGTGCAGGCAGGAGCATGTGTCACCTTGCCATCATCCCAGGAGACCTGGCCAGCCTTATCACTTTGTAGGCATTTGAGATTCATGGGTTCTACAGCAGACACCTACGCAGAGCCCCGAGTCATAGCTGTCCCAGGAAATGTGCCACTGACCTGGGCAAAGGAGCAGAGGGCAGGTGAGGTTGGAAAGAAGACAGTACCTCAGAATGAGCAGGACTGAGATGTCAGCTCATGCTGGAGGTTTGGGAGGATGGGCACGGGGAAAATGCTACTGATTTTCACGTCATGTCCATGTCCTAGGTCATAAGTTGGACATCACTTGTGGGCAGTGGAGGAAAACCAGCTATTTGCAGAAGTCTCTGTCCATATCTGCAGCTTCCTGATGTCCAGCTCAGGCCACGGCCACCTGCCTGTGGATGGCTGAAGCCATCCACTGTCTGGGGTGGGTTCTGCCCGTGGGATGCTGTCTTCCTCCACAGGAGCTGTTCAAGAATGTGGTGCCCTGGGACTGCCTGGGCTCCATCTGGACCCGGAGAAACAAAAAGGGCAAAGAACCTCTGGCACCCACCGTTCGGGCCACTACCACACATTTTAATCATGTGGCCAACTGCACGATCACCTCCTGCTTTGGGGGTCCCAGCACGAGGGCTGGAGACAGGGCCAGGGTGGTGGAGCACTGGATCCGGGTGGCCAAGATAAGTGGTAAGAGGGTGCTGGCAATTTCCTCTGGACATCTCCAATCTGCCTGTTTCATCCATCAGCTCTTGGGACTGTAGGCTCTTTTCTAAGATGTTCCATGATCCCTAGTGCCTCCTTGTCATGGGGAGCCTGACCTCGACTCCTAGGTCATGTGGTGTGGTGGGTGCTGTCATGTGATCTAAGCTTCTTTGAGTTTCACTAAAATCCTCCTCCCTGAAAGATAGCCTATTTAATAAATGGTGCTGGAACAACTGGATTTCAACCTGCCAAAGATTCAAACTAGACCCATACCTATCACCATGCACTAAATAAGCCCCAGCTCCGGGCTCGCCGGTGTCCACACTCGCGTGGCCACGAGAGGGAAAGGGGCTCCTCCGCAGGCGGGACCCGGTGCTTCCTGGGGCCCGGCCAGGCCCGGCAGAAACCACCTGCACAGCCTTGCACCCAGCACTTCAGGGACCACGGTGACCGAGTGGGCTCGGGCACCCCCTGCTGGCCACGTGGGCTCGCTGCTTGCTCTGCCCTTTGGCACCCAGGGGAGCGAGGAGCTTCCGGGGCACAGAAGCCCAGCAGAGGCGGCCCCCCTACAGGCCTCCTCCCGGACCAGGACAGCGGGGACACTGCCACGCAGAGGACCGTGTGGAAGCCAGGAGAGCGGCTCAGAGCGTGGGTGAACAGGAAGGGAGGAAGCTGGGACCAGCGCGGCCCAGAATTCACTCTCCCTGTCAGCTCAGCGCAGCCACAGGTGTCCCTGAGAGGTCTTCGGGACAAGGAAGGAAGCGCCTGTCGCAGGACACGGAAGGCCCCGGGCCACAGTAAAGCACAGTGCCAGGGCACCGAACAGCTCACTTGAGACCCCCCTGTGCCACTGTGGAGCTCAGCTCAAGTGCCCAGCGGAGCCCTCAGGGCAATGATCCCAGCGGGGCATCACTGTGGCCCCAGGAACAAACCATCAGATAACCGGGAAAGGGCAGGGTCCTCCTATGCAGAGGAGTAAGGAGTGCTTGTTGGAGATACTCCGCCCTCTGGGGAGCCTAGGTCCCCGCCCTCGCTCTGAGCTGTGCCAGGTCAGCATTCTCTCAGTTTTCCTGGAGGCTAAACCTCTTCCAAACAAAAGTTAATCAAGACATTTAAAGACCTAAATTTAACAAGCAAAAGTTCAGGGTGTGATTTCTAAGGTCACTAGGGAAAAGCCAGAAACCAGATCCATCACTCCTAACTGCAAGAGAAAAGGAAAAGTCAGGTGTGGTGGTGCTTCCCAGCAATCTCAGATCTCAGACACTGAGCAAGACCTACTCTCTCTCTCTCTCTCTCTCTCTCTCTCTCTCTCTCTCTCTCTGAAAAAGAAACAGTGAGATGAATTACTTCTGAAGAAATAACGAAGAGCTTCCAGCCTAGTTCGAGGAACTAAGAGAGGAAGACAGAATAAGGTGGTAGAAATAAGCACGAATATACGAACATATTCTCTTTATGCTAGGCATCCTCATACAATCCTGGCAGAGCTGCGGCCCCTGGCAACCTCAGCGCGTGATCGCAGCACAGGGCTCTGCTGCCCTCCGGTGGTCGCTCGGTGTCAATGCACGCCTCACCTGCTCTGGTCCCAGGAGGAGAGAGCTCCAGCTTGGGAAGCTGACCTGCAGGGATGCGTGCCCCTCCTCCTGCCCCCAAGGTCACCCTCCCATCCCTCTCCCTTGGGGACTGTTTAGAGCTACCTGTCTGCACAGCCTCACGCACTCACAAGCCACAAGCCGCCTCTGGGAGGTGATTGCCTCATGGGCGTGGTACACCTGGTTTGTCAGGAGGTGGGATCTGGGCTGAGAGAAATCGCCTGGTTCAGGGCCTGGAAGCCTTCATCTTGCTGCCTCTGCTCCCTGGACTCTGCTTTCTGTCTGCCAGGCCCCTCTGCCATGCCGCGCTGGCTTTGAGCTGCTGACTAGGGACTGAAACCTCTACCAAGTGCGAGCTGAGATAAACTTCTCCTCGGTTAACTTGTGTTTGTCCGGTAGCGTGTCTCGGTGACCAAGTCACTCCCCTCGAGGTCCTGCCCTTGACACCTGCACGGCACGTGAGTGACACCTGTCAGGGGCAGGTCCAACCTTGGCTCTTGGGGAGGTTCTGGAGATGGGGTGGGGCAGCGCCCGGTGAGTCCTGGACGGGTCTAGGCCCCTGCCCCAGGTGTGTGGTCAAAAACAGCATGGTGTGTGGGTGCAGGAGTGACTCTGCCTGTGTCCGACGCTCTCAACAAGGCCCCGGCAGCTTTCCGGCCGCACCTGTGCCCACCTCAGTCTGAGGGTGTGGGCCCACCTGAGCCACACTAGAGCTCCTGACCTGGCAAGACCCGTCAGGTCCTGATCCTTCCACGAGCTCTAGAAAGGCTCGATCGGTCTCTGGGAGGGCCTGACTCCCCTGCTACTCAGCCACCACACAGCACCCAGTCACGTCCTGTCCTCCTGGGATTTCTTCCCCAGCTAGCAAGGGCGGTCCATTGTGACCTCACTGGTGTGTAGGGCTGTCTTAGTCTGCAAGCTGCAGTCCTTCTGCCCCAAGACCTCTGCTGCTTTGCTGATCTCAAGACACTGACAATATTGCTTACTGTCTGCTCAGGGCCTGGTCGTCTCCATGGCAAAAGGCTTTGGCCATTCATACCCGTGTCCATCCGTTGCCTCAGCCTTTCTCTTCAGCCATAGCAAGTGTCCTAGCAGAGGTTCTTCAGCCTTAGTCAGCCCACTTTAGCTTGCTCCTTTTCTTCCTCGTAGGCACAACAGGCATTGGGTTCTCCCATCCCAACAGCAGCATATGCATCCTTTTGAACTGGAGTAAATTTTAAAGTGATTTTTTTAATAGTGTCTCCCATAATTCATTTTTCTCTTATGGCCAAATTTGGGACCCATATCACTTAAACATATTTCAGGCTAAAAGTAAGAAATAAATTTGAGAGCCTTAAGTAACGAAAAGCTGGTTTGTTTGTTCAATTCTGACATCTGACTTCAGGAAGGATTAAAAAACTTCCAGCATTCACAGTTTTCTTCTTCCTCAGACCTGGCTCCACTTCTGGGTTCTTAGGCATACCTTCTCTTATCTATTCCAGGCTTTCCTTGGGTCATAGCAGCTCTCAGATGATTTCCCCAGATGAGAAGATATGCATTTCCATCATTTCATATAACATTCTTCACATTTGTTCTGATTGGCCTTTTGTAAATCATTTATTCATAACCAACCTGTATAACCATGGAAATGACTGTTCTTATTTGGTTAAATCTGAAAAAATCCACTCCTGAAAGTACAGATTGGAGGTCTTGGGTTGAAGGTGGAGGTGTTCTCTGAAAAGAAGCTTGGATGTTCCTATAACTATGCATGACAAAAGTGTCTTTTACACGGTTCCAACTGTCCCTGGGCATAAATGTATACATCCCATCCTCTTCCTTAGAGAATATGTTGCGTAAATCCTCACCCAATACAGTCCCTTAGATTGTTGAATTATTAAAGTAGAAGAGGTGTCTGATTTGGGAGATGTTTCTGAGAATCTCTAGGACCTCTTGGCTACACATGGACAAGGAGTAATTAAAGACCTCTGAGGTTTCTAGCTGGAGGTTCTGGGTTTGTATTAAGACTGCCAACTGGTAGATGGAATTTCATAAGAGCAAGGCAGGTGTAAAGTTAAAGAGATTGATATTTGATATGCTGTAATAAAAGACCCTATGGAGATTCCATGGGGAACAGGAAGCAAAAAAATAAAAGGCCCTAAACTGCAATGAGGGAAGAGGTATCTTTATAGTGGAGAAAGCTGGAAGACACCACCTCGACCCAATTATTAGTCAACACCAAGTCCTATGACACGCCTTCTGACACAACACAGCCACAGGGATACAAACCTTATCACGTATGAACTTCTACCTCCAATTCATAACCTAATTTTGAGATATCAGAAGATAACACGGAATAGATGGACACATTATACAAAACAACCACCCTGTCTTCTTAAAAAAAGTCAATGCCAGACCTGGGGATTTAGCTCAGTGGTAGAGCACTGGCCTAGCAGGGATGAAGCTCTGGGTTGGATCCCAAATGATACAGAACAACCTCCAAATGTGTATGTCATTAAAGACAAACTGAAAAACTGATTATGGCAGCACAACTCATAAGAGAGAAATCTTCTAAGCAGCCTTTATGTCCATCAAGGCATGAATGGATATAGAAAATATGGTCTTTACACAAGTGGAGTATTAATACTATGTCATATATAAGGATTATCTTGAAGCAAACTTGGTAGGAAATTTGTAGGAAAATAGATGCACCTTGAGACCATAATGTTAAGTGAAATAAATCAGACAGACAAGCTTAAATATGACATAGTTTCTCTTGTATAAGAAACCCAAAATATAAATAAAGAGTAAAATAAAATAAAAATCAGAGAGATAGATTATTGCAAAAGGGAAGGGGACCAAGAGATGAATGGAGGAGAAAAATGATGAAGGGAAAGGAATGGAAAAAGAATTAAGATGTGTGATGTACATTTACCAACTCCCCAAGAGGAATTCAATCATTGTGTACTGCAATAATGTACTAATAAAACTTAAGAAAGAAAAATGAAAAATGACACGATAGCAAATTGCAGTGTGTGGTCCTGGGTGGGGTCTTGGATCAGGCTGATTAAGTGCCATAAAAAATCCCCACTATTGAAGTTCTCTTACAGCCTAGTTGAACTTGTAGGACTCTACGCGTTGATGTCAAGGCATATTTTGTGCCTCCTTCAGTACTACTTCCTGCACATGCGCACTCTTAGGTACCTGCGCAACAATGAGCATGCGTCCTAAGAACATCCGGGAGTCACAGGTGTCGTGAGAACATCCGGGAACTTCCCAACTGGCGCGCACTTGGCGACCGTTAGCAGTACCTTCTGGAGCAGCTGCGGTGCCTGACTGCGGCGGTGGAGTCTCAGTCTTGTGAGAGGTTTCTAAAACTGACGTAGGTACAAAATGTGATCGAGGCCCAGTCCTCCAGACCCTTCTGTGCTGAACATGATTTGTGGGCTTTGCCTCAAGTTTCTGTTCGTTCATTTGGTTTGGCTTTAGGTTGGAAGGGAGGGAAGTGGCTGGCTGCCATGACGAACCGCTCTCCAGGTGGGGCAGCTTTCCACAGACATGAGGGGCTAGCTGTACTGGGATGGTTCAGACTCAGAGCGAGGGAGGTTTTCCCCAAGACTATGTCCTAGCAGGTTTAGAAAAAGCAGGTAGAGCCACAGAGTAGACATCCAGTGTATGGGTTATTGGCATGTTTAAAAGATTCCAGAACAAACGGAAGTTTTTTATAGTTGAGGGAAAACATTCAATGGTCGATTTGAAAACACCTGGCCCTAGCCAAAGTAAAACTGACAAATCTATCCAGGACCAGGGTATATGCAACCAATGTTTTAAATTTCGAAGGTAGGGGCCGGGGTAACGCAACAGTGCCGCACCTGCCTGGCAAGCTCAAGGTCCTGAGTTCAATTCTTGGTACCAAAAAAAAAAAAAAAAAAAAAAAAATCAATGGTAAAAATGTCAAAGGTTCTCGGAAAGAATAAAAAAATTAAAAAGGAAAAATTATATAAGGCTTTGGTTGAGTGTCACAGGGTAGAGAACTCACAAGACTCTCACTGTGCATGTGTGTGTAATAGTGTGTAATATTTTTAAGGGGAAACCAATAATTATCAAGTCATGTATGAAATCCTCAATTAATTATACAAGAGATAAGAAACTCCCTCCCTTTGATAAAATTAACTCCTAGATGCACTACAAATATCTGAAAGATTAATAAAAATTTTTGAAGTAGCGGTGCATGGTAGAAGTCCTGATGGTGAAGATAACATTGAAATTAGGATGTAAGTCCAAAACGACAATTTTAAATGTTTTAAAAGCACTACAAACATTAAAACCCAGCAGTTTGCCATACTAATAAATGTCTGGAAGTGCACAGACACCACTTTAAGCACCTCTTGTAATGGTAGAGGCCAAAGGTAACTTACATTAATCTCACGATGTCTCAATAAATTGAGTATTAAAATATTTATGTTTTTTTTTCTGAAGTATGTATACATTATTTTTGGTGGACTATATGTGAAAACATCATGTTGTACACTTTAAATATGTATAATACAAACATGAGTGTTTCTAAGAACTTTTACTTGTGATTGAAACATTTTAACTATGTGAAAGACATTTAAAAATACACACGTATATGCAATTCCAGTATCTCAGTGACATAATTTCTCATTTGTTTGATATCTTTTAATATTTTATCCATATGAACATATTGCTAAGTTGATAAAACTATATTTTATGCACTTATACATTTTACAGATTTTGTAACAATAATTTGGAACTATGCCTCCTTTTTCACTTTTTTGTAGAATTTTTAAGAGCTGTGTTACATCCACTGTATTTGTATATTACATGTTTTATTTAATAATTTTATTACTAGATGCCAGTGCTATTTTTTGAAATTATAAATAACTCTGCTCTATGCCACACAGAGGGGTGCCTATAATCCTAGAATCAAGAGGCTGAGACAGGAGGATTTTGGAGAGTGCAGCGCCAGTCTGAATGACACAGTAAGTATAAGGACGTTTTAGATTACATCACAAGATCCTATCTCAAAAAACAAAGCAAAGAGGGCCGGGGATTTAGCTCAGTGGTTTCACCACCTGCTGTGCAAGCACAGGGATGCGAGTTCGATCCCTGGTACCAAAACAAAACAAAACAAAACCAATCCAACTTCCCAGGTTAATTTGGGCCAGGGATTTAGCTCAGTGGTTTCGCCACCTGCTATGCAAGCACAAGGCTCAGAGTTCGATCACCGGTACCAAAAAGAAAAAAAAAAAGCAAAGAAACAAAAGCTAAGTCTGCTTTGAGTATATTTTTGTATATGGAGTTTTCTCCTTTAAAATTTTCATACTTCTTTTATTCCAAGGTATACATATTCTTTTATTGTGTATCAAGTAATATTTTAGTATATTTGGTTTTTCCTTTTTAAAAATTATTGAATTGATATTAAATTTTTAAGTTGAAACTTAGAATTGGAGAAATAGAGCAATCCTAAATATAAATTTGGAATAGGGGGTTTCCTAAGTCAAACAAGTTTATGATACTTGATAAGTATATTCAAAATGTCTCCTTAAACTGTTTTGACAGTGACATCAGCATGGGTGTGTGCTGCAGTTTTTCTATAGCTTTTCCAACATATGTATTTTCCTGATTTTTAATAGTTTTAATAGATGTCAATTATTTCCTTATTATTATTTGACTTAATTTATCTAGTTTCCTCTATGTGAAAAAGCTATGGATGTAAAGAGAACAAAAGACAAAATTTGAAGTCATTTAAAAAATCAGATACAAACACTTTGATGTTTAGTCGGTAACTTTGTGGAGAAAAAGTCAGAGTTCTTGGCTCTTATCTTTCCATATGTTACGTCTGTTCCTCTGCCACATGCAAAACTGGAAGAATTCTGGACAATTGCTTTATAAAATCAAAGAAACTTTAGCTAGATGAACCATTAAGAATCATCTGGTTAGGGACCAGGGATTTAGCTCAGTGGTTCCACTGCCTGCCTTGCAAGCACAAGGTCTCAAGTTTGATCTCCAGTACCAAAAAAAAAAAAAAAAAAATGAATCATCTGGTTAAACCCTTCATTTTAATAAGATTAAATAAAAACCCATTGAGATTCAAATTATTCAAGATTTTTCAATTAGTAGGTGCCAGGGTGCAATTTAAGACCAAGGTTCCAGACCTTTCTATCAGGCATGCTGCCTTTCTGATGCAAATTCCATCTGGGGGCTAATCATGTACCTATAGTTGTCCTTGACATTTAGGCTGAGAAGTGTAAAATTTAGGCTTAGTATACTGATTCTTACTATATCAAATAAGAGAGTGAATTTCTGTGGTCTTGGACTTATGAGTCTAAAGCCAAACCTATATCTGAATAGGTGGCACAAAATGAGAAGCACATTTCATGAACTGTCTCTAATAGGCTTATGCAAAGAATTCTGCAGAAGGTATCTTAAGCATAGTAATTCCAATGGCAGGTGATTAAATCCTCTGGAAGACTGGATCATCACGATCTTGATTTTTTTCTTGCTGTTGATTGTCTTGTTACCTATTCAATATGAGTTTGTTCACCATTTCTAGACCAAATGAGGAACTGAATTTTACAACTGAAGAAAAGCACCCTTTTATCGTATCACCCTTATCATTGCATTTTCAATCTTTCTGGTTTATAAAATGTTCCCACAACCAGTAACACGAGTCTCAGACTTTAATAATCTTTGACAGCAAAAGTCATACTTCAGATTCGAGCCCAGCTTCCATGGTGTAAGCTCAAATCAGCAAAACTGCAGAAAACTGTCCTTCCTCCAATTATTTCCCTGTTTCTGATGTCCCCAGGTTAGTGCCTAATGAATATTCAGGCCCAGTCACTTTTGACCCCTGCCTTTTCGTCTTTCTTCTGGGCAGTAATGCTTCTGGATATCACTGTCTTCCCCTGATGACCACTGATGATTCATCCTATTATGGTCTCCAAGCAAGGTCATTCCTTCTCCAAATTCCTCATATCTAAAATGTGCTAAAATGATCCACTTTATCTTGAAAATCAAGGAAAAGAAACTTAAAACAGAATAATTTACAACAGCCAGGAGAATTAGATAGGTTTAGAACTGACACATCCAAACTGAAACTATGAAACCCTGCCTCATTCCCACATCCATCCCATGGTAGGGAGGCAGATCAGGGAGGCAAGAGACAGGCGACTCTGGGTACCTCCCTACTTTGGGACTGAGGTCCAATTTTTCCCACCTTAGAGAAGGAAGTTCTCCAAACTGTCTCAACCTGGGCCTGGCATTGTTTTACTGCCCTGGAATGTGTTCTTCCCATGATGACTGACAAAAGAAACATCCATACTCTTGGGGGTAGTGGAAATCCTGTATTTGCTTCACAGCTTACACAAGATAATCACAATAGTAGGTTGTATATATTTTGAAGTTTGGGCTATACATTCTTAAATGTATGCCTTTACAGGAAAAGAAGTCGTACTCCCTATTGGGTTATCTTGTTCTTTGGGAGCTGTTTTACAACTCTGTAAATGATTGATAATAGATAGAAATGTAAAGCATTTATTGTTTATAAACACCAAATTATTTCCTGTCTGACAGAGCAGAGAAGGTCAGTCTCTCTCTCCTATGATGGAAAAGCCAATCTTGCCTCAATTTGCACATTCATTTCACTGTTTTTCCCTTATACATTGGACCCTCAAGGTACGACTGGCCTGACATATGAACAACTTGGGTTAATTAGGTTAATGGACCTAAGTCTGCCTTTTGTTATCTATAGGGTGCACCCAGGTAAATATTCAGATCTCAGCTGTATTGACTTACAACCAACTTGAGTTACAACCAGTCCTTGGAAACCGATTGAGTTTGTAAATCAAGAGTCCACTGTATTTGTGTCTATTCATTGCTTGTTTTTTTTTTTTTGGTACCAGGGATCGAATTTGAGTCCTTGCACTTGTGCAGCAGGCAGCAAAACCACTGAGCTAAATCCCTGGCCCTTGTGTCTATTCTTTGGATTTTCTTTTAAACTGGTTAATACCTTAACATTTTTCAAATTAATGAGCAGAGTAAAATCTTTAACAAATGTTTATTTTTGTATAGGAGAATCATGATTTTATCATTTAAAAATTATCTTTTAACACCATGTATGAGATCCTAAAATATGGTTACTCTTTGATACCTTAAATCTAGTTTAATTCTCATTATATTTTCCTATCAATATGAAGAATACAAAGGATCCAATTTGTGGGTATTGTCTCCTCACATAATACACAGTACACATGCCCATAAACACAACCCCCCAAAATAAGCAATAATGGCTATCCATAAAACAGTTGAAAATCCATGTGTAAGAAGCAAACATTCTCTAGTGCATGGAAGACACAGTTCTGATGATCCATCAGGCAGAATGTGTACTATCTCAGCTTGAATGGACTATTTGGGTTATCTCCCCATTTTCAGGAGTTCTTCAGGAATGTAGAATAGATGGTTTCTATTTATACCACGGATTTTTCTCAGCACTGTTAACATTTTGGACCAGTCGCTTCTTCAATGTGGGAGCAGTCCTGTGCACTGTGGGAACCTTAGCAGCTTTGCTGGCCTCTACCCATTAGATCGCAGTGTCACATCCCCCAAATGGCTCCAGACACTGCCCTGGCCAAAATTGCTCCACTTGAGAATCCCTGATGTATTTTATGAAAGGACACACAAAATAACTTATCCTATAGAAGAGGGAGGATCTCTCCAAAGACATGTGTATACTCAATTAACATATATCAGCATGGATGGGTCTCAGTGGTAATGTTGTGTGATCACAGCAAGTTACAGAATGATTTGAACAGCATGACCATATTTATGTAAATTTTAAAATCACAAAACTTACAGTGCATATTGCTTATAGGGCCATGGATGTGGGGTGAAAATCATAAAACCATGAACATGAATAGACACCAATTTAATGAGTTTCATTGTGCTTGGGAAAACAGGAAGGAAACTAGGATAGGTTATGTTGAAAAGAAAAGTCAACTCTTTCTATAATGTTTTTCTCACTTTCAAAATAGGTCAAAAACACTATTTCAAATGTTACCTTTTTTGATCCGGCTAACTTATATAGAGACATTGTTATTCTACGAACTTTATTTGACAGAAAACTCTATAACAAGATGTGAAAAATGCAGTGTAAATTTTCCATAGTTCTTTGATGCTGTTATTTTTCAATCATCTGTTTTATATTGTTCATATGACTGCTTGCCTTCCTAATTAAGAGTAGCTTTGAATTGGCAGTGTTTTATACAGCAATTTTCTGGTTCAGACTCTAATGACAACCATAATATAAATGTTCTCACCTTATATGTGTGGAGTGCTTTATCGTTTCTCAGTACTCTTACATCTGTCTTCTCATTTTATGTTCATAATTTCTTTCACCATCAATCTTAGTTTCAAATCTATTCACCATGTTAATGCAGGTTTCATCTTTCTATTGCAGTTACCTTAAGTTTACCTTAATGTCTCTCTTAGGTGTCTCATTTGTAACCCACTGTTTTTATATAGGAGCTCTGTCAGTGTGGGGATAAGAGTTTGAGGAAGGGAAGCATTCCACCTTAAAATTATATATCAGTTTTTTTAATGGACTTGAGTTCCCTAGTTGCAGCCATCAGTAACTTTTCTCAACTTTTTTTTCCTATTATGCAAGACAGAAAATCTAGAATGACTAACAATGTCTAGTTGCTCTTCCTCTTCATCAGATAAAGCTGTAGCAAAGTAGCTTCCCTTGAGCACAATCTCATTAGAGAAAGTAGAACTGTCTGGGCTTATTTCAAAGTGGTTACTTCTGTTCTTCACTGCTCACAGAAGAGAAGATTGTCTCTCATATTTGACTCACCCCTGGTGGGTCTTCTGAAGGCCAAACACACAGCAGTATTATAGGAGGCCCCCTAAAACTGGGTACAGTGGATTTTATCTCTGGAGTTAGTCTGCAGTCAGCTTTCAGTAGTTCATCAGTTGCTGTTTATTTGTTCCTACCAGTTTCTATCTCCATATGTGTCTGGTCCCGGTAAACTGTGATTCTTTATCTTTGCATGTCTGTCTGGTTTTTGCTGTGGCAGTTTGTGATGTGACCTCAGTGCTCTTGCAGATCTAATTAAAGTTGCTGATTTTTAGTTTGTTCAGCTGTTTTTGTATAGTCAGAACAGGAAAGATAATTTCAGAGCTCTTTGTGTGTCAGAACTAATCAGGAGGCATGACCAGTATGCAACTAGAAGCAGGGGTCTGAAATCCATATGTACTTAGGCCATGGCCCATGGGGACAGGCATATTGATTACTTCCAGTGGTCACTGACTCCTTCATAAAACCAGCTTTGCAGCTAAACTGCATTCTACAAATGTACTACTTGTGAGGTTACTGGTCAATTAAATGCAGTCTTCAAAAGAAAGACCTTTTAGTGAGATTTGGCTTTGTGATTTGAACTGACCTTTTTGTTTCCACTCTGTCCAATCCCAGAGGACTTTTCACCTGGTGAATGGGTTTCTCATATGTTCTGTGCATCGCTATTACTCTTAATGTATTCTAGAACATGATTTTTCTGTCTTGTAAGCATCTCCAACCCAACTTATGAGTTTTCAGTTCTTTGGATTTAAATCAGAAACATTTTAGTAAGTCTGAGCCCTAGAGACTCACTACTAATAAGACTATCACTAGGATGAATGGATAAAGGTGTGTGTGTGTGTGTGTGTGCATGTGTTCAAACCTGTATCAGTTATTTTATAAATTTATACCTATGTTATAAATTTATGTATCTGATTTCTATGCTAGGTCTAGTTATATATATATATATATACATATATATACATTTATCTAAATCTTTTTGAACAATTATTTAATAAGAATTATTTAATACCTATCTTTGTAAGCACATTTATAAACTTTTGACATGAGATTTGTAAGTTCCTAACCAGCATTAATATTATATTAAGAAATTTGTAATAAAAGTGTCTAACATTTCTTTTCACAAAATATATAACAGTTTAGAAAAATAATGTATTTGAAGGCATATGTGGAGCAAGCTGACATATTCTTTCATCTACAAAAGTTGCAAGAAGTTCATGAGAAACAAAAAGATTGAGTCGTCAGTATTCATAGTGCTTCTCCCTGTTCATTTATTACTTTGTGCACCAGCATATTCTGGTAAATGCTTAATAACTGGCTCTCACAAAAGAAATGCCCCAAGTGTGGAATCTATTAACTTCTTTAGTGCAAATACCCCCATAATGGTCAATTCCAGGGCCGCTTATCACTGAGTAGCAGAGACATGCACTAATCAGATCTCATTAGGTCCTAAGGACTGACTGGAGGATTTGCTGCCTATAAACAGGAGACAAAGGATTGTTAGGGGCATCATAACTGTCTGAGAGTGTTGGGAGCAATGCTACATAATTCTAGTGAAAAATCATTTGAGTAGGCCTAGTTCTCCTGCCTACAGCCCAGCTAGGACATTCCAGACATAATTGCATTTTGGCCTCTGGTCAAAACTGAGACCTCAGTGATCCCCCCCAGATGCTGCAATCTCCAGGACAAGACCACACTTGTGGGAGGCGCCTGGAAGGAACCAAATCTTCATCTGCATAATTCCTCACTGTTCTTAGATTTCCACTGCCCCCAGCTTTTTGTTACACCTTGTTTATCCCAATGTGAAGTACTGAACTCTATTTTTAACTTGTTACATTTGTTTCCCCATGTACTGAATAAAAGGTGCTGCAAGCTAGAGGGTTTTTGTCTTTTCCGCCCAGAGCAGCACTGATCAGACCCAAAGCTCAGCTTCTTCTCAGTCTCATTTGTCTACCATTCCTGTAATTCGCTGTGTGCTGCCTTGGCTCACAAGAGACTAGGACTTACTGCAGAGGTTCTGGTAACGTCCCCTTCCCCAGTTCCCTACATGAGAGTGTTCATATTTTACAAAGATGAGGGGAAAGTCAGAGGTTGGGGCTGGTGAGGCTTCTCAGTGATTTTTCATGGAGATTTTGCTGGTTTCTGAGTGGTGATGTGGGCTTTAAAAATATATGGACCATTTGATTTTCAGATACCTAGGCAATCAAGGTGACATTTGTGTTATCATGCTTTTTGTGTGTCAGGTAGGCAAAAAATCATCAGTTGGGAAATAATGCTTTTTTTTATTCCTTAGCATTTAGAGTTTAAATATAATGACGTTAGTAATAATCCTACTAATAACTATATGTGTCTTGGTAAGATATCCTATTTTTTCCACAGTATTGGCCATTTAATCATTGAAGGTGTTATGTGAAGAGAATATGATGACTCTAAGAATGTTGCTGGTACTGAAGTTTTGATGGGATCCAAAGAGGGTTAACAGTTCCCTAATGATGAAAGTGGACCAAGGTTATTTGTTGGTATCTTGATAGAACAGACTGTGTCCTTAAATGTATTTATCACATGGATCTACTTAGGTTCTGGTCAAGACATCACTGTGTACATACATGTTCATTAATGGAGCTTTCCAGGTATGCAGGCAAGTGATAAGGAAGGATAGATAACACCCTTGACTAACACTGAGAAACCATGAAATTAGAACTGTGACACTGGAACTTGTGTTCTCAAGTCTTTTGCTGTCCCATCAAGCTCTTTCCAAGTGCACGGAGATGAGCTGCTGTTACATTTCTCATTAAAGATGTCGTTTCCAGACATCAAGGCAATTAATGATACTGTTGAAATTCTACTGAAATTGTTTTTGGTATGTGTGCGGATGAAATAATGGCCAGCTTAAGTGGGAACACTCAGCTTAACTGAGGGTGATTCTGCATGTGGGTGACCCACCTAAGGATTGTTGCCAGAACTGCATAAAAGGAGGATAGGAGGGGAGGAATGCTGGCTGCTGATTTCCCAGGAGAAGCTTTGTTGGAACTGGAACTCAGTGGCTTTTCTTGCTGTTGCTCCATCAGTGGGTGGGTGGGTGGGGGGTGCTGGTCTTTGTCTTTGTCTTGAGCATCACTCCCTGGTTCCAGTGCAGATCCCTCAGTGTTCTGGCACAGATTGTTCACCCTGCTGGCATAGACTTTTGAGCTTCTAGCACTTGCCCTTGGGCCTTTTGGTGCAGATTCTTGATATGAACTTGTATGAGACATTGCTGAGGGCTGTAGGCCTCTGGCTGGACTCATGTGGAATATTATGTGGAAAGATCTATCGCACTTTTCTGGGTTTGACTTTTTGGGAGAATATTGTAAGACAGTCCTATAAATTTGTATATCCTGTGGTAAATCTGTTTCCTTGGAAACACCAACTAGAACAGTATGTTTATAGGTAAAAAATAAATTTGTAACAGTAAACATGGATTTTTCTTTATTTGCAGGTATAGACATGCAATAAGATGTGCACCAAACACTGGGAGTTTTAGATTTCTGTCAAGACCTTATAGTAACCCTTTCAACTGTTGGTCAGCACACCATGTAGGTAGGTGGTTTCATGTAGGTTCTGATGTAGGCCCAAACCACAGCACAGCTTGGCAATCTTACTGGTTTTACCTTCTCAAGTATTCTTAAAGATGTATTTTCTAAAGCCTTTGCAGATTTCTATCATGAGATCACAGTTAATCTAACATCAGCCTTTAATGGCAGACATTGCTGTTATGCAAACAAGTGCTGATGTAGACCAAAACTAAAGCACAGACCACCTGATCTTCAGATCACATGAGGCAAGTGGTTTTGGTTTTCCTACCACTTGCCATCATGATTTCTTTGCCACTATTCAGGTGAGGAATAATAACATCCTTAGGAACACTTGAAACCATGCAGTTTCTTTTCTGTATTTCAGAGAGAATGTGTAACCCTGTGAGGAGGTTGCACATATCCAGGTATTTATCACATAGTCCCAACTATAGTAATCATAGGGACTAGGCAGATATTCCATGAAGAAATGTTGTCTTATCTGACAATATCCTTGACCTTGGAGAACCACAAGAATCCAGGTAGAGTCCTGTGATCATGGTTGTAATAGAAGCTATTCAACAGTTCCTGGTAGGTTGTGTCTTGATTCCTGTCAAGGGTTAACAGTGAACATAAAAAGTTCATTATCAGTAGATATTTCTGTATTAGAGTAAATATTTTCATGTACAGCACATGCCAGACCAACCAATAAATCATCAAATATCTGGGTCAGTGATGTTTGTTTCCCTACAATTTTTATCATATGATTAAAAAAATGTAAGTATGTAGATAAGGAATGCAGTATTCTGTATTCTAGTAACCATATTATTGCATTATCTTACATTTAGAGAGAATTTACCCTGGGAATTTCAAATGACTTGCATGTACTCAGGTTATTATTATGCATTTATGCATCATGGTAGTTAACAAGTTAAATATTAGCAGTCATGAGATAGTGAGGTTTGGAACAATGATGTTCACCATAAAATAATCAAGAATACAAGTAGAGTCGATGAGTCCAGGTAGAAATGAAATCTTGCAATAATGACAATAAAGAAAGTTATTTGAAGGGTCCCAGTAGAAAAGTTTTACCATACATATACTTGTCACCCATGTTTTTACATTTCCATGCAGATACGGTGGTAAGTTTCATGATGACCAACAGTGGCAGTTTGTTGTATCCATGACCATGATGATCAAGAGGGATACTGTAAGTGTGGGGTTCTTACATTTATTTTAGCATGTTTCCTGTACATATTTAGTAAAGGAATGATTCTGTTTACCACTGCTAGTAACAAGTAGCTTATTATATAAAGTTTGATAAATTCTGACTTTAATCCTAGGAGGTGTGGAGGCATATGCAGGGATCCATGTAAGTTATTCAACTGATCCACATCACAGTATTGACCATAATTTTTTCTACAGGTAGCCAGCCAAGAGAAAATGGTGTGAAGAACAACATCTCTGACCTTGAAGTTCTAAAGATCTAAGTACTTCAGTTGGTTTCCCTGATGATGGAGGTGAAAAAAATTTTAAAGTTGTCCTTTTTTTCTCCCCTCAGGTGAAAGATGATGCATCCTAAACACACATCTCAAAGTGTTGTCTAAGATCCCAACAGTTATTATAGTGATTGAGCTTAAGAATGGTAATTTATGAGATGTTATGACTAACCTGGTAAGTAAGAAATTGTCCCTACCAAGATGCCAACAAATAACCTTCAGATTTATTGGTAAAGTGTATGGGATATCTAACACAATGTTACCCTGGCTTTTTGGCAGGTATTCCATTAAGTTTTATCCTAGTGTACAGGTTTGTTGACTTGAAATCATTAGAGGCATTTCTTATTTTTTGGTATTTATATCATGAATGATGCTTTTGAACTCCTGTGGTAACCTCTGCTTAGAACACAGTTTAAAATATGATTTGTTAGTAATGCTTTTTGTAAATATGAGATTGTACTATGGACTTATTTAGAGATTGTGATAGGTTATTGTATAGGGATGCAGGTCATTGACCATATTTCCTATCCCCTAGTATTGACCATGGGAATTTTGCTAGTGTTTCTTCCAAACAAGATGGTATTTCTTAGTAGGCTTTTACCTCAGTGTTCAGCTTTACCATGTAATTGTCATAAGAATATGATTTGTCATGTTGAACGCCATGACCAAGGGAATGTGTCAATGCCTTCTTTGAATGACATAGGTTCCAAAATCATTTTTCATGATTTGATTTTCAAGTTCCTCTGAAGACACTGTGATTATCCTACCCATGGGTGTGAGTAAAGTCCATAGAGGGTTATGAGGTAAGTGCTGAGGTACCCTAAACCAGATCTTCATCTATAGAGGAAAGGGATGAGGGTGTCCTGACTATTACTAGATTTAGTGGTCACTGCTCCCATAAGAAATAATTTTGTCCTTCACAGTTCTAGTAAATATGAGTTTATCCTTTATATGCCATAGGGAAAATTGGTGTTTTAGCAAGGACTGCTGAGGGAGTGATTATGAACTGGTTAATTAAAATTATCATGGAACTCTATGACTGCAGTAAGCATAGGTTAATTTCCAGGGTGTGGAGATGACAAAATATGGGCTTTCTGACAATAGTGTTTTTGTTTGGTGAATCCAAGTGTCCTGAGGTGTTTAGCTGTCCTTTAGCAATGGACATTAAAAAGGGAGTGGGCTCATGTTCTGACACAGCACCTTCTATGCCAAACTGGCTTTGTATTTTTTTCAGATGCCCTTCAAGAGAACACAGTGATCCAGAAAAGATGGTTGTTGCAGTCACCCTAGTAACAAGGTAAATGATAAAATGGTCATAGTCCAGTGAAGGCTGTTTGATCTTCTATAACCCTGTCAAGTTCCTAATTAGGTGCTCAGATTTTAAGGTTTTGGCTAGTGTATTTGTCTGGGATGATATAGTCACTCACTAGTGACATCTCATTTTCAGCAATTCATTTTATGACTGTGTTAGGTTTTATTATATTACCCCACTTCTGGTGATACATGTTTTCAAAACATATTATCACCTTAATATTACAAGGATACATCAAATGTTATTGCATCTTTTCTGGAATGTAATAGATGTAATATGCTTGTATTGCTACTGGTGGAGAAGAGATTTATGTAATTTTCACTGAGTCCATCTCTGAAATATTGTCCTTGGAAGGTTTGCATGTATCACTGAAGACAGACAACACTCTCTTACAAGGCTTTATCCATGGAAGCCTGCAAATATCTAGATAATGTAAGTGGATGCTGAAATGATGAAGTGACATAGGGAATTTGGAGTTGTATAAGTGCAAATGAGACATATACCAAATCAGAAGTCTATCACAAGAGTCCATAGATAGGTGAATACATCACAGCAAGCAAAATAAGTTTGTAAAGTAGAACACTACTGATCTCTCTATAAGTGCTAATGTGGGCATTCACCACATCACAGGAAATCAGATCTTCATATAAAGGGATGAGTGATGAGGATGTCCTTGACACTTGTTACTGAGGTTTTGTTACAAGTACTAATGGATGAAATGAGAGACATGATGAAAATATCTAGTGAATGCAATACTGCATTTTGTATGAGACAGAAATGAATATTGAACCTGTACAATTTCAGGGATCCATCACATCATGGTTGGATGTAGACATGGTGGTGTTACAACACAACAGTAAACACTGAAAAATTTACAGATGGCTCTATTACACATTTGGACATGCCAGAGAATACAATTTACATAGAATTAAGGACTCTATTAACACATAGCTGGAGGATGCCTTTCTGTTTCTGGGTGAGGGGCAGAAAGCGTCAGTGACATGGAAGAGCAAGATGAGAGCTAAATGACAGTTTTCTGTAGGTGCTTTCAAGTTAATGGATGTGATCAATTGAATGAGTGTGTTGAAAAAACCTTGAACAAACCAAGGAAAAACAAAAGTATAAATTACAGCCCATTGGCACCCATCCAATCTTCAATATCCAGGTGGCTAGCATAAGGGTAATAGCCCAATGAGATGTTGTCATGTACTGGATTCTTGTGCTGGGAAGGTCACTGTGATTGTCGAGTTCTGAGCTGACCCCACATTCACACATCAGACACCTTATTTTCAGATGTGATTTTCATTGTTGATAGTGAAACTCTGAGGTAGTCTCCTTTATTTGGCAAGTGTGAGGTTAAGGGGCTCATTCCTATTAGGGTGTAGAATCAGGTGCTACTGAATCCAGGCCGAAAGTGTGCTTTTAAACTGGCCATTGCAAAGGGGAACAAAAGAGGGTGGAGGGGGAGAAGAAAGAAGAAAGAAAGAAAAGAAAATAGAAAAAATGGAAACAAAACTTTTGTAAATAAAGGAGAAGGAGAGAGGTAGAGGGAGGGGAGGAGAATGGGAAAAAAAGAAGAAAGATACATCATGAACAGGTACAAATTCCCTGTGATGAATGCTATCATTATGTTTACCTGAAATGTACTAATAAATTTTTTGTTTCAAAAAAAAGAACAACAACAACAACAACAAACTAGGCATTGTAGAGAAAAAGCAAGGATTCAGATAATTATCCTAGAGTAGTTCCCTGAGATACAGATTGTAACAGTTTGTCTGGTGTCTGCTCAGGAGTGTCCATTTTCTCTTCTCTGGCTTTCAGTGTGCATAAATGAGGGTCCTTGTAGTGGTGATGGACCCCTGAGTAATCCCATGATGTGCGGATTGTGCAGATGGAGAAAAAGAAGGGCATAGGATAAAGTACAGGATGGGTTCTTTCAGGTGTGTTTTCTAGTGATGGGTCCAGACCTCATAGCCAGGAAAGGCCAGCCCCTGGAACCTCAGCAGGATCCAGATAGCAGCAAGTATGGCCTCCATCACAGCACAGGAAATGGATCTTCCTAGGCTTCAGTGGAGCATGTTGGGGCCCTGAGTGTAGCCGATACCATATTTTGTGTGAATAAATTCAAGTATAAAAGACTAACAAATCAGGAATCTAGTCTGTGTGAGTTTTCTTTTTGTATAGGGTGGGCAAAGTACTGTTCAAGGTCCCTGTGTCCTGGCATTGCTTGCTTACTATATGCAGTGACATGCTTGAGTACCAGACAGCTGAGAAAGAAGCACAGAAAACTTGCAGGCACCCACTTGATGAAGATCAGAGCCTTGGGATGATATTCTTCCCTCAGTTTCAATCTGGTATGCGGTGGAGTGGAAGCCTCCCACACCAGTGGTGGTTGTCAAAGAATTGAGCACATTGTATGCTTCCAGAACATGCTGTATCCTTTTAGCATGGTCTTGTTCCTTTTCCCTTCATGGATACAGAGTGATCAAGAAGTTGGTTGATGTACACTTATGGAAGGCCAGGGAAATACCACCATGGGTACAAGCTGATCACTAGGCCAGATGTGTGTATCCAGGTCAGAAGGAGCCTCTGCCTAACCTGGTATTAACATGTTTCATCACCAGGTATCCTGCCAAAAGGTCTTGGGAGATGCTGCTACCCTCAGCCATGCAACACCTTCTTCTTTACTGATGTACATTGTGGGAGGGCACTTGGGCACACTTTGCTTTTCCCCACTGATTCACCTGTGTACCAGTGAAGATGAAATCTTCCCAGTGGCTGCTGGTAAGTGTCCCATTTTCATGTAGGGGAACTGACCCATAATGTAGTTTTCATGTTGGCTAGGTGGATGGGGAGGCCAGGATTCTTGCTACCATCCACTATGAATATTGAGCCTTAGAACGTCTGCAGGTTTCCCTTCAAGTGAGAAAGAATTCTCTTACCATATTTTTTCTAGGAAACACCCCTGAGACTGAGGTGTTAAAGCAAAGGGGCCACAGTCTAACACAGTGGCCTCCACAATACTCACATGGACTAAATCAGTATCGTCTGATGTCATTTTCACAGGGACAGTCATGTCACAATGAGCAGCACAGTATAATCAGGTGGATGCATACAGACATCCAGGTAAGTGTGGGCTTGTGCCCAGGCCACCAATGAGGTCCTGCCACTTCCACATGTGTGAGTAAGTGACAAAGGTGTGGCTTGGCATTTATAGCCCACTGCTTGATTTGAAGTTGCTCAAGTAAGGAGGGATGGAATCCACAGCAATGCCATTCTCTGGGAGGGGACCCTTGGCACAGCTTATGTGAAATGGATGGTAAAAGAGTGAGCACTGAAGAAGACATGGTGTCTAGGTTTGGGTGCTTGCTGTGTCCCAGCCGGGGAGCTCTAGCATGGGAGAGTCTGCAGGGTTCCACTTAGGAGAGGTTTGACTGTGGGGACAGGATTGTTTTCATGCAGTTATCCTAGTAGCCAGGTACATTTCCAGTGTGAGTCAGTGGTTTTTTTGGGAATTGAAATGCTCATTGACTCAACACTGACTTTGTCTTCTCCATGTTTTCTGCAGGTTCCTTCAAGGGAAGATGAGCAGACTATGGCTGGAACTGCATGCAGGTGTCAGATGAGAATCTGCCTGCTGGTACCTCATTGGGCACCAAGTGATGGTCTGTACTCAGATGGATGTGAAGAGGGTGTGCATGAGTTATTCGCATGTTTCCTAGACATGCACCCTCTAAGGTCTTGACTACTGAGTGGTTCAGAGTTTGTGCCACACTCAGCATCGTAGCCTTTTTTTCTGTGACAGGTTGGCTGTTGATGGTGAACCTCTGATTCTGCCCTCTTCATCGACAAGTGTGGTGCTCTGTGCCTTCTTGCTGTCACAAGGAAGCATCAGATGCTATTGGTTCCCTTCCAGGAGAGATGATGTGTATTTCACACTTGTCCCACTAGGGGAGTAAGCAGGGCATGAGGTCACTGTGACAGAGTGGGTCCCTGAGATGGGGATTGGAGTGAATTGGGAGGTATCTCCTCAAAGGCATCCATTATCATTGCATGGCTAGTTTGTTGACAAGAAGGAGGGAGGAGCGTGGTGGTGGTGATGGAACCTGAATGATAGGATGACATGGGAGTTGTACAGGCAGACACGGAGGAGACCACAAAGGGTAGAATCTCTTGTGCTTCTTTTCCAGTGAGGGAGTCCACAGCTCATCATCCACAGCTGAACATCACCAGGATCTGTATAAGGACAGCCATGGACCTTCATTGCAGCATAGGCATGGAATATCCATGGCCTTCACTAAGTGATATTGGGGTCCCTGATGTGGAGTCGTGGGGTAGTGGGGTTGCTGTGACTTTGCTTTAGGTTCTGGAGCCCAGGAGAGCAATGAAGGAAGAACTGAGCCAATCCACTGATGCTGAATATTTCCTTCGTGTATAGTGAAGTAAAATGAATGTTGATCTTCTCTACATCCTTGGAGGGCTTATTCTTTGGTCCAGTGGTGTTGTGATGGGCCACCCTGCCAAGGAGAAAGCACAGAATTCTTTGCAGGTCAGTAGTTGATGATAATGAGTCTCAGGATGATAGTTTTGCACTCGAATTGCTTCCAGTATCAGAGTGAAGAGAAAGCCTTTGTGCCAGTGGTGATGCCAGAGCACAGCCCAGTGTTCTTGCAGAGCAAAGGATAAGATTTTAGCAGGGTGTGGCTTGCCTTCCTTTCAGATATCTGCAGTGATGAAAAAGTGTTTGTTGTGGTGAGATTGCTGATGATAGATGAGACCTCTGTGCATGTAGCCTGGCTACAGGGCATGATATTCCTTAGAAAGTTAAAAAATGAACCTGTACATAACCTGGCCATGTGATTTTTTTTCACCATGAATGCTGCTAAGGGCCAGAGTCATGATCAGGTCTTGTGAGATCTTCAGCCATGGAATATCTTAGTTTTTTCTGATGAACTTTGGAGAAGAGACTTTTCTTTTCCTTGCTGTTTGACTTGTATGTCAGTGGAGGTAAAACAATAGAGACTTCTCAATGGCTATGAGGCTGCATCTCATTGTCATGTAGAATGGCTGGACCATCCTTCATGGCCAAATGTGCTTTTCGTGCTCACAGTCAGAGGGAGGAAGATAGAAATTATTGATAGTATTCAAATATTCATCACTATAGTTATTGACCCTCAGAACTTCTTCATATTTTCATTTAAGGGAGAAAGGATTCTCTTAGCAGGCTTTATCCTTGGAGTTCTAGAAAGACCCATATCTTTAAGCAAGTAAGTAGTTTTTTTTTTATGTTCTTTTATTGGTACATTTTAGGTATACAATTCATTTACATTTATCACTGGGTGTTTGTACCTGTACATGATGTATCTTGGTTCTTATTTTTTTCCCCATTACCTATGCACCCTTCACACCCTCCACCCTTCTCTATTTACATAGATTTCATTTCCATTTTTTTCTTTTCTCAGTTTTTCCTTTCCCTCTTTTCCATTCTCCTTCCCCTCCTTTCACCCTTTCATCTTTGGACCTTTTTTCCTATTTTGAATTATAAATTATTCATTTTAATCATTTTAACCCTTGTTTAGTCTATCAGTTTCTCACACTAGTGAAACTAGTTAGTATTTACACATGTGTGTCCTATTTATTTCGCTTAAGAGTATGGCCTTGATATGCATCCATTTAGCTATAAATGACTCTAGTTTTTCATTCTTTATGGCTGAGTAGTACTCCATTTTATAAAAAAACCACATTTCCTTTATCCAGTTTCCAGTTGATGGGCACTTGGGCTGTTTCCAAGCTTTAGCTATTACAAACTGTGCCACTATGAACATGGGGACACATATATCACTGTGGTATGATTCTTTGAATTCTTTGGGGAAGATGCCCAGCCGGGGAATAGCTGGGTCAAATGGGACCTCTTGTCCTAGTTCTTTGAGGTATTTCTATACTGACTTCCACAGTGGTTGCACCAGTCTGCACTCCCACCAACAATGGAGAAGGGTTCCTTTCTCCCCACACCCCCGCCAGCATTTATTATTGATTGATTTCTTGATAGCAGCCATTCTTTCTGTGAAGTGGAATCTCAGTGTTGTTTTCATCTGCACTTCTCAAATGATGAGTGATGTTGAACATTTTTTCATATATTTGTTTGCTGCTTTTACTTCCTTGTCTGAGAAATGTCTGTTCATTTCAGATGCCCATTTTTGAATTGGGTCTTTGAATTTGGGAGGTCTAATTTTTTCAATTCTTTATATAATTCTAGATAGTCCTTTGTCTGAGGTACAGCTGCTAAATTTTTTCCCATATTGTACGTTCTCTGTTATCTCTGTTGGTGGTTTCTTTTGCAGTGCAGAAGCTTTTTAATAAGATGAGATCCCAGTTGTTGATTCTTTCTGCTAGTTCCCGTGCTACTGAGGTTTTGTTCATGAAGTCTTTTCCTATGCCAATGTCTTCAAGAGTTCTACATAACTTATCTTCCAGCAAGTTTGGTGTTTCTGTCTTAATATTTATATCTTTAATCCAGTTCAATCTTAGTTTAGTGCATGGTGATAGGTGTGGGTCTAGTTTCAATCTTTGGCACGTTGAAATCCAGTTTTTCCAACACCATTTATTCAACAGACTATCTTTCCTACAATGATGGTGATTGGTTTCTTTGTCAAAGATGAGGTGGCTGAGCATGTCTGGAGTTTTTCTGCATCTTCTAATCTATTCCACTGATCCTCGGGTCTGTTCCTTTGCCAGTACCTTGCTGATTTTATCACAGTAGCTTTGTAGTAGAGTTTCAAGTTGGGGATCGTGATACCCCCGGCCATGTCTCTGTTGCCTAGCTATTCTAGGTCTCTTATGGTTCCAAATGAATTTTTGGATTGTTTTCTCTAGTTCTGTGAAGTATATTGTTGGAATTTCAATTGGCATTGCATTGAATCTATATAGCAGTTTTGGAAGTATGGCCATTTTCACTATATTGGTTCTTCCTACCCAGGAGCAAGGGATGTCTTTCCATTTTCTTGTATCTTCTTCAATCTCTTTTATCAGAGTGCTGTAATTTTCAGTGTAGTGGTCTTTTCCTTCCTTTGTTAGATTGATTCATAGATATTTCATTTTTTTGGATGCTATTGTAAAAGGAATTGTTTCCCTAATTTCTCTCTCAGTGAGTCTGTTATTTGTGTACAAGAAGGCTATTGTTTTTTGAGTGTTGACCTTGTATCCAGCTACTCTACTGAATCTGTCAATTAAGTCTTGAAGTCTTTTGGCTGAGTTTTTTGGGTCTTCTTTTATTTATTTATTTATTTATTTATGAAATTCTTTTATTGGTACATTGTAGGTATACAACACAATTACATTTCTAATTGGGAATTGTACCTTTACACAATGCATCTTGGTTCTTATTTTTTCCCCATTACTAGCCCTCCCTTCACCCCTTCCACCCTTCCTTATTTACAAAGAGTTTATTTCCATTTTTTCCGTTTCTCAACATTTTTCCTTTGCCTTCTTTCCTTTCTCCGGCCCCTCCCACTACCCCTACCCCTTTGGACCTTTTCTTCCTATTTTGCATTATCGATTATTCATTCTAATCAATGGTACATTTTAGGTATACAATACAATGACATTCATCATTGGAAATTTGCACCTTTACACAGTCTCTCTTGGTTCTTATTTTTCCCCCTTGCCCAGCCCTCCCTTCAACCCCTCCATTCCTCCCTATTTACAAAGATTTTGTTCCTATTTTTCCATTTTCTCATATTAATCCTGTTCTCCTCTATCCTTTCCCCAATCCCTCCCACTTCCTTCCCCTTTACCCCTTTTCTTCCTATTTCACATTACCTAGTATACATTTAGTCCTTATTTACATTTTCAGTTTCTCACACCAGAGAAACTATTCGGTATTTATTCATGTCTGTCCTTTTTATTTCACTTAAGAGTATCGCCTCAATGTGCATCCACTTAGATATAAATGTATCTAATTTCTCGTTTTTTATGGCTGAGTAGTACTCCATTTTATTTAAAAAAAACGCATTTTCTTTATCCAGTCTCCAGTTGATGGGCCTTTGGGCTGTTTCCAAGTTTTAGCTATTACAAACTGTGCTGCTATGAACATAGGTGCACATATATCACTGTGGTATGATTCTTTTAATTCTTTGGTGAAGATCCCCAGCAGTGGAATAGCGGGATCAAATGGGACTTCCCATCCTAGTTCTTTGAAGTATCTCCATACTGATTTCCACAGTGCTTGCACCAGTCTACACTCCCACCAGCAGTGGAGCAGGGTTCCTCTTTCCCCACAGCCCCGCCAGCATTTGTTATTGGTTGATTTCATGATAGCAGCCATTCTTTCTGGAGTGAGGTGGAATCTCAGCATTGTTTTCATTTGCATCTCTCAAATGATCAGTGATGTTGAACATTTTTTCATGTATTTATTTGCTATTTCTACTTCTTGCTGTGAAAAATGTCTGTTCATTTCAGATGCCCATTTTTGGATTGGGTCTTTAAATTTGGGAGGTCTGATCTTTTTAAGTTCTTTATAGATTTGAGATAGTAGACCTTTGTCTGAGGAAGAGCAGGTGAAGATTTTTTCTCACATTGTGGGTTGTCTTTTCACACTGCTGGTGGTTTCTCTTGCTGTGCAGAAGCCTTTTAATAAGAAGAGATCCCACTTGTTGATTGTTTGTGCTAGTTCACAGGCAACTGAGGTTTTGTTCATAAAATCTTTTCCTACACTGATGTCTTCAAGGGTTCTACCTAACCTCTGTTCCAACTGGTTCAGAGTTTCTATTTTAATATTTAGATCTTTAATCCATTTTGATTTTAGTTTAGTGCATGGTGAGAGATATAGGTCTAGTTTTAATCTTTGGCAAGTTGAAGCCCAATTTTTCCAGCACCATTTATTAAAGAGGTTATCTTTCCTCCAGTGAGGGTGTTTGGCTCCTTTATCGAAGATGAGATGGCTGAGTGTGTCTGGCGCTGTTTCTGCATCTTCTAATCTGTTCCACTGGTCCTCAAGTCTGTTTCTTTGCCAGTACCATGCTTTTTTTTAATCACAGTAGCTTTGTAGTAGAGTTTCAGGTTGGGGATTGTGATACCCCCTGCCATGTCTCTGTTACCTAGAATTGCTTTTGCTATTCTGGGTCTCTTCTTGTTACAAATGAATTTTTGGATTGTTTTCTCAAGGTCCATGAAGTATGCTGTTGTGATCTCAATTGGAATTGCTTTAAATCTATATAGCAGTTTTGGAAGTATGGCCATTTTCACTATATTAATCCTTCCTACCCAGGAGCAGGGGATGTCTGTCCATTTTCTGATAGCATCTTCAATCTCTCTTTTCAGAGTGCCATAGTTTTCAGAGAAGAGGTCTTTGATTTCTTTCATTAGGTTGATTCCTAGGTATTTCAATGTTTTGGATGGTATTGTGAAAGGAATTATTTGCCCTATTTCTCTCTCAGTGAGTCTGTCATTGGTGTAGAGGAAAGCTATTGATTTTTGTGTGTTGACCTTGTAACCAGCTACTTGACTGAATTTGGTTATTAAGTCTAGAAGACTTTTGGTGGAGTTCTTGGGGTCTTCTATATAGAGTATCATGTCATCTGCAAATAATGACAATTTGACTTCTTCATTTACTGTCTTTATTCCTTTTCTTTCTCTTGTCTAATTGCCATGGCTAATGTTTCCAGAACTATATTGAACAAGAGTGGTGATAGTGGGCATCCTTTCCTTGTTCCTCATTTTAGTGTGAAGGATTTCAGTTTTTGACCATTTTGTATGATATTGGCTGTTGGTTTTTCATAGATGGCTTCTATCAGTTTGAGGTAGAGACCATCTATTCCAATTTTTTGTAGGGTTTTTATCATAAATGCATGTTGTATTTTGTCAAATGCTTTTTCTGCATCTATGGAGATAATCATATGGTTTTTGTCCTTGGCTCTATTGATATAGTGTATTACATGGATTGATTTGCGTATATTGATCCATCCCTCCATCCCTGGGATGAATCCCACTTGATCAGGGTGTATGATCTTCTTGGTGATCTTCTGCATTCTGTTTACCAGTATCTTATTAAGGATTTTTGCATCTATGTTCATTAGTGAGATGGGCCTATAGTTCTCCTTTTTGGTTGTGTCTTTCTCTGCTTTGGGGATCAAGGTGATGCTTGCTTTCAGGAATGAATTTGGGAGTATTGCTTCCCTTTCAATTTCAGTGAAGAGTTTAAACAGTAGTGGCAGTAGTTCCTCTCTAAATGTCTTATATATTTCAGCATTGAGGCCATCAGGGCCTGGGCTTTTCTTAGTTGATAAGTTTTTAATTACATTTTCAATTTCATTGGTTGATATTGGGTTGTTCAGAATTTTTAGGTCTTCATTCAACTTTGGTAATTCATGTGTATCTAGGAATCTGTCCATTTCTTCTGTGTTGTCCATCTTATTGGCGTATAGGTTCTGGAAGTAGGTATTGATGATCCTCTGGATTTCTGCTGGATCTGTTGTAATTTCATCCTTTTCATTCTTAATTGCGTGGATTTGGGCCTTTTCTTTCCTTTTTCTGACAAGGTTGGCTAAAGGTGTGTCAATTTTGTTGATTCTTTTGAAGAACCAACTCTTGGCTTCATTGATTTTTTTGTACCATTCTCTTAGTCTCCATTGCATTGATTTCTCCTCTGATCTTTATAATTTCCTCCCTTGTATGAGCTCTGGGGTTGTCCTGTTCTTCTTTTTCTAGGAGCTTGGGGTTCAACATCAGGTTGTTTAATTGGGCTTGTTCTGTTTTCCTAATATGCATATTCACTGCTATGGATGTCCCTCATGAGACTGCTTTCATTGTGTCCCATAGATTCCAATATGTTGTATTGTCATTGTCATTTAGTTGAAGGAACTGTCTGATTTTTTCTTTAATTTCCTCTGTGACCCACTGGTTATTCAGAAGTGTGTTGTTAAATTTCCACATGTATATGAAATTTTTCAAGTTTCTTTTGCTATGTTTCTCCAATTTCACTGCACTATGGTCTGATAATATACAGGGGACAACTTCAACTCCTTTGCACTTACTTAAACATGTTCTATGTGTGAGTATGTGGTCTATTTTTGAGGATGAACCATGTGCAGCTGAGAAGAATGTGTATTCCGATTTTGTGGGGTGGAAGACTCTGTAAACATCTGTTAAGTTCATTTGTTCAAGAGTTCGATTGAGTTCTAGTATTTCATTACTTATTTTTAGTCTAGTTGATCTATCTATTTGTGACAGTGGGGTGTTGAGCTTCCTCCACTTTGCGAGTGGCGTGGTGCCATCCTGGAATCTTCTCCTGTGGCAGAAGATGTGGTAAGGTGAATGGAACACATTCTCTTTTTTCCTCTGAGCAGTTCTGAGCCATTTTGGAAGCATCCCATTAACTGTGAGCATAGGTACAGTGACCCGGAAGCCCCTTCCACTATGGGAGCAGCGTGGTGTCAGCCCAGAATCCTCCCCATGGCAGGAGATATGGTGTGGATTGAGTACATTCTCTTTTTTCCTGTATGTGGTTTTGAGCTATTTCAGAAGCATCCTATTAGCTAGGAATGGCCGAATGATGGCCCAGAGGCCGCATACATTATGGGAGTGGAGTGGCACCACCCCAGACTCAACCTCCATGGCAGGAGATATAGTACAGTGGACAGAAAGCATTCTCATTTCTGATGAGGGTTCTGAGCCATTTCCTGGGCATCATATTAGCTGTGAGCATTGGAATGACAGGCCTGATCCACCTCCATTATGGGAGCAGCATAGTGCCAGCCCAGAATCCTCCCCCGTGGCAGGAGATGTGGTAACGTGTATCAAATGCATTCTCTTTTATCCTTTGTGGGGTTCTGAGCCATTTTGGAAGCATCCTGTTAGCTGTGAGCATCTCCTCAGTGGCACATAACCTGCCTCCAGTTTGGGAGCAGACTGGTGCTATCCCGAAATATCCTGTGGCAGGAGATGTGATAAGGTGGATCTAACGCATTATCATTTTTCCTGTGAGTGGTTCTGAGCCATTTCAGGAGCATCCCATTAGCTTTGAGCATTGGTAAGTTGGCCCAGAAGCTGCCTCCACTATGGGACCGGGGTGGTGCCAGGGCAGAATGTGCCCCTGTGGGAGGAGGTGGGGTAAGCTAGATCGAATGCATTCTCTTTTTCCCTGTGAGTGGTTCTGAGTCTTTTTGAAGTATCTAATTAGCTGGGAGCGGGCTTATGGCAAACTAGAATGTGCCTCCATTATGGGAGCAGTGTGGTGCCAGCCCAGGATCCTCCGCTATGGCAGGAAATGTGGCAAGGTAGATCGAACCCATTCTCTTATTTTCTGTGAGTGGTTCTGAGCCATTTCAGATGCAGATGCATCCCATTAGCTGGGAGTGGCTGTATGGTGGTCTGGAAGAGGACTGCATTACAGGAGAGTCATGATGCCATCTGGAAATATTCCCCCAAGGAAGGAGATGTGGGAAGGTGAATGGAACGCATTCTCTTTTTCCCTGTGAGTTATTTTGAGCCATTTCAGAAGCAACTAATTAGCTGTGATCAAAGGTACAGTGGCCCAGAAGCCGCCTCCACTATGGGAGCGCATAGTGCCATGCCAGAATCCTCCTGCATGGCAGGAAATTTGGTAAGGTAGATCGAATGCATTCTCTTTTTTCATGTGAGTGGTTCTGAGCCATTTTGGAAGCATCCCATTAGCTGGGAGCGGCTATATGGTGGCCCGGAATCCATCTCCACTACAGGAGCAGCGTTTTGCCATTCCAAAATATTCCCCTGTGCCAGGAGATGTGGTAAGTTAGATTGAAAGCAATATTTTTTTCCTGTTAGTGGTTCTGAGCCATTTCAGAAGCATCCAATTAGCTGGGAGTGGCCTTATGGCAACCTGGAATGTGCCTCCATTACTGGAGCATGGTTGTGGCAGCACAGAATCCTCCTCTGTTGCATTAAATGTGGTAAGGTACATGGAATGCATTCTCTTTTTTCCTGTGAGCGTTTCTGAGACATTTTGGAAGAATCCAATTAGCTGTGAGCACCAATACGGTGGCCTGGAATCTGCCTCCACTATGGGACTGGCATGGTGCCATGCCAGAATCCTCCCCCATGGCAGAAAATGTGGTAAGGTAGATCTAACGCATTCTCTTTTTTCCTGTGAGTGGTTCTGATCCATTTTAGTAGCATCCAATTAGCTGAGAGCAGCCATACAATGGCCCGGAAGCCCACTCCAATACGGGAGTGGCATGGTGCCATCCTGAAATATACCCTCGTGGCAGGAGATGTGGTAAGTTGGATCGAACACATTCTCATTTTTCCTGTATGCAGTTCTGAGCCATTTCTGAAGCATCCCATTAGCTGGGAGGGGCAATAGCATGGCCAGGATTCAACCTCCACTACAGGAGGGGCACGGTGCCATCCAGAAATATTCCCCCATGGCAGGAGATGTGGTAAGGTGGATGTAACACATTCTCTTTTATCCTGTGAGTAGTTCTGAGCCACTTTGGAAGCATCCCATTAGCTGTGAGCATTGGTTCGGTGGGCCAGAAGATGCCTCCACTGTGGGAGCAGCATAGTGCCATGCCAAATCCTCCCCCATATCAGGAAATTTGGTAAGGTATATAGGACACATTCTCATTTTTCCTGTGAGCTGTTCTGAGCCATTTTGGGAGCATCCCATTACCTGGGAGAGGCAGTGTGTTGGCCCAGAAGCCCCCTCCACTATGGGAGTGGCGTGGTGCCATTCCAAAATATTCACTCATGGAAAGAACTGTGCTAAGGTGGATCGAATGCACTCTCTTTTCTCCTGTGAGTGGTTCTGAGCCATATCAGAAGCTTCCCATTAGCTGTGAGAATACATATGGTGGTCCAGAATCCACCTCCACTAGGGGAGTGGCATGATGCCATGGTAGAATCCTCCCCCATGGCAGGAAATTTGGTAAGGTAGATCTAATGCATTCTCTTTTTTTCCTGTGAGGGGTTTTGAGACATTTTGGGAGCATCCCATTTGCTGGGAGTGTCCATATGGTCACCTGGATGCCCCCTGCCCTAAGGGAGCAGCATGGTGCCATCCAGAAATATACCCCCATTGCAGGACATGTGGGAAGGTGGACCAAACACATTCTCATTTTTCCTGTATGCAGTTCTGAGACATTTAGGAAGCATCCCATTAGCTGGGAGCTTCTGTACAGTGGGCTGGAAGCTACCTCCACTATGGGAGTGGTGTGGTGACAGGCCAGAATCCTCCCCTGTGGCAGGAGATGTCATAAGGTAGATCGAATGCAATCTTTTTTTCCTTTGAGTGGTTCTGAGCCATTTTGGAGGCATCCAATTACCTGGGAGTGGGCATACCCTGACCTGGAAGCCACCTCCAGTAGAGGAGCGGGGTGGTGCCATCCCAAAATATTTCCCCATGTGAGGGGATGTGATAAGTTAGATCCAACACAATATCTTTTTTCATGTGAGCGGTTTTGAGCCATTACCCAAGCATTAAATTAGGTGGGAGCAGCCTTATGTTAACCCGGATAGCACCTCCATTACAGGAGCAGGGTGGTGCAAACCCAGAATCCTCCCCTCTGTCAGAAAATTTCCTAAGGTAGATCACTCACATTCTCTTTTTTCCTGTGAGTGGTTCTGCACCATTTTGGGTGCATCCCATTAGCTTGGAGCGGCTGTACAGAGGCCTGGAATCCCCCTCCCCTATGGGATCGGCATAGTGCCATCCTGAAATATTCCCCCGTGGCAAGAGATGTGGTAAGGTGGATGGAACACATTTCCTTTCTTCATGTGAGCGGTTCTGAGCCATTTCGGAAGCATCCCATTAGATGGGAGCGGCCGAACTTCGGCCCAGGAACCAACTCCAATATTAGACCAGCGTTGTGACATCCTGAAATACTTCCCTGTTGCAGGAGATGTGGTAAGGTGGATGGAACAAATTCTCTTTTTTCCTGTGAGTGTTTCTGAGCCATTTTGGAAGCATCTGATTAGCTGTGATCATTGGTATGGTGGCCCAGAAGCCACCTCAAATATTGGAGTGGCATGGTGCCATGCCAAATGCTCCCTCATGGCAGGATATTTGGTAAGGTAGATGGAACACATTCCCTTTTTTCTTGTGAGCCATTCTGATCCATTTCAGAAGCATCACATTACCTGGGAGTGGCTGTACAGTGGCCCAAAATCCCCCTCCACTATGGGAGTGGCATGGTGCCATCTTGAAATATTCTCCCATGGCAAGAGATGTGGTAACATGAATCGAACACCTTCTCTTTATTCCTGTGATATTTTCTGAGCCATTTTGGAAGCATCCCATTAGCTGTGAGCTGGTATACAGTGGCCAGGAAGCCGCCTCCACTCTGGGAGCAGCATTGTGCCATCCCCAAATATTTCCCCATGGCAGGAGATGTGATAAGGTGGATGGAACACATTCTCTTTTTTCCTGTGAGTGGTTCTGAACCATTTTGGAAGCATTCCATTAGCTGCAAACGGTCGTCCAGTGGCACAGAATCAGCCTCCACTACTGGAGTGGGGTAGTGTGAGGCCATAATCCTCCCCCATGGCATGAGATGTGGTATGACAGATTGAACGCAATCTCTTCTTCTTGTGATAGGTTATAAAAAATTTTGGAAGCATCCTGTTATCTGGGAGAGGCCATATGGTGGCCTGGAATCTACCTTCACTCCTGGTGTTGGGTAATGCCTGGCCAGAATCCTCTCCCTTGGCGGGAGATGTGGTATGGCAGATTGAACACAAGCTCTTTTTTCCTGTGATATTTTTCTGAGCCATTTCTGAAGCATCCCATTAGCTGGGAGTGGCCATACAGTGGCCAGGAAGCCACCTCCACACTCTTACTGGCATTTTGCCATACCAAAATATTCCCCCTTGGCAGGAGATGTGCTATGTTCATTGGAACGCATTTTCTTTATTCCTCTGAGCTGTTCAGAGCCATTTCAGAATTCCATTAGCTTGGAGCAGACATACAGTGGACTGGAATTCGTCTCCACTATGGGAGCAGTGTGGTGCCCTGCTAGAATCCTTCCCGAGGGCAGGAGATGTGGTATTACAGATTGAACAAAATCTCATTTTCCTGTAATTGGTTCTGAGCCATTTTGGGAGCATCCCATTACCTGGCAGCGATTGTACCATGGCCTGGAATCTGCCTCCACTAAGGGAGCAGCATGGTCCCAGGACAGAATCCTCCCCTGTGACAGGAGATGTGGTATGGTATATTGAACACAATCTCTTTTTACTGTGAGTGGTTCTGAGCCATTTCAGAAGAAATCCATTACCTGAGAGCAGCAGTATGGTTGCCAGGAAGCCACCTCCACTAAGGGAGCAGCATTGTGGCATCCCAAAATATTCCCAGGTGGCAGTAGATGTGGTAAGATGGATGGAAGACATTCTCTTTTTTCCTGTGAGTGGTTCTGAGCCATTTCAGAAGCATCCCATTAGCTGTGCTCATCAATACCTTGGCCCAGAGTCTGCCTCAAGTATGGGAGCAGCATAGTGCCATGCCCAAATCTACCCCCATTGCAGCAATTTGGTAACATAGAATGAATGCATTCTCTTTTTTCCTGTGAGCTGTTCTGAGCCATTTTGGAAGCTACCTATTAGCTAGGAGTTGTGGTTTGGTGGCCAGGAAGATGTCTCCACTTCGGGAGCAGCATTGTGTCATCCCAAAATAATCCCCCATGGCAGGAGTTGTTTTAAGGTGGACTGTACACATTCTCTTTTCTCTTGTGAGTGGTTCTGAACCATTTCAGAAGCATCACATTTAGAGTGAGCAGCCATATGGTGTCCTGGAATCCACCTCCAGTACTGAAGTGGGGTAATGCCAGGCCAGAATCCTCCACTTTAGCAGGAGATGTGCTGTTACAGATCGAATGCAATCTCTTTTTTCCTGTTATTTGTTCTGAGAAATTTCAGAAGCATCCCTTTAGCTGGGAGTGACTGTATTTTGGCCAGGAAGCTGCCTCCTCTATGGGAGCACAATTCTGGGATCCCAAAATATTCCCCGTGGCAGGTGATGTGGTAATGTGGATGGAACACATCCTCTTTTTTTCTGTGAGTGGTTCTGAGCCATTACAGAAGCATCCTGTTAGCTCTGATCAGTGGTATCTTGGCCCAGCATCTGCCTCCACTATGGGAGTGGCATGGTGCCTTGCCAGAATCCTCCCCCATTGCAGGAAATTTGGTAAAGTAGAATTAATGCATTCTCTTTTTTCCTGTGAGTAGTTCTGAGCCATTTCAGAAGCATCCCATTAGGTGGAAGTGATCAGATGGTGGACCAGAATCCACCTCCACTACTGAAGCAGGGTAGTGCCAGGACAGAATCCTCCCCTGTGGCAGGAGATATGGTATCACAGATCTAATGTTATATCTGTTTTCCTGTGATTCGTTCTGAGAAACTTTGGAAGCATCCCTTTAGCTGATGGTGGCCATATTGTGGCCAGGAAGCCGCCTCTTCTATGGGAGCTGCATTGTGCCATCCCAAAATATTCCCCATCATAGGAGATGTGGTAAGGTGGATGGAATGCATTCTCTTTTCCTATGAGTGGTTCTGAACCATTTCAGAAGCATCCCATTTGCTGGGAGTGGTCATACGGTGGCCTGGAAGCTGCCTCCACTATGGAAGTGGAGTGGTGAAAAGCCAGAATCCTCTGCTGTGGCAGGAGATGTGGTAAGGTAGGTTGAATGCAATCTCTTTTTTTACTGTGAACTGTTCTGAACCATTTCAAAAGCATCCAATTAGCTGGGATTGGATGTACTTGGGCCAGGAAGCCACCTCCAATGCTGGAGCAGGGTAGTGCTAGGCCAGAATCCTCTGCCATGGCAGGAGATGTGGTATAGCAGATCAAAAGCTTTCTCATTTTTCCTCTGAGAGGTTCTGAGTCATTTCAGAAGCATCCCGTTAGCTATGATTATCAGTACCTTGGCCTGGAGTCTGCCTCCAGTATGGCAGCTTCATGGTGCCATGCCCGAATCCACCCCTATTGCAGGAAATTTGGTAACATAGATCGAATGCATTCTCTTTTTTCCTGTGAGCAGTTCTGAGCCATTTCGGAAGCAACCTATTATCTGGGAGTGGTGGTTTGGTGGCCAGGAAGATGCCTCCACTTTGGGTGCAGCATTGTGCCATCCCAAAATAATCCCCTGTGGCAGGAGATGTTTTAAGGTGGACTGAGTGCATTCTCTTTTCTCTTGTGAATGGTTCTGAGCCATTTTGGAAGCATCAAATTTCCTGGGAGTGGCCTTATGGTGTTCCGGAATCCGCCTCCACTACTGGAGCAGGGTAGTGCCAGGCCAGAATCCTCCCCTGCTGCAGATGTTTTATCACAGATTGAATGCAATCTCTTTTTCCCTGTGAGCTGTTCTGAGCCATTTCAGAAGCATCCCATTAGCTGGGATCATCCAAAGGATGGCCTGGTATCTGCCTCCACTACTGGAGTGGGATAGTACCAGGCCAGAATCCTCTCCCATGGCAGGAGATGTGGTATGGCAGAAGGAACACTTTCTCTTTATTCCTGTGAGTGGTTCTGAGCCTTTTTGGAAGCATCCCCTTAGCTGTGATCATCAGTGCGTTGGCCCAGAGTCTGCCTCCACTACTGGAGCGGTATGGTGCCATGCTGGAAACCCCCATTGCAGTTAATTTGGTAAGGTAGATCGAACACATTCTCTTTTTTACTGAGTGGTTCTGAGCCATTTCAGAAGCAACCCATTAGCTGGGAGTGGGAGTAGGGTGGCCAGGAAGCCACCTCCACTATGGGAGAGGCATTGTGCCATCCCAAAATATTCCCCTGTGGCAAATGTGGTAATGTGGATGGAATGCATTCTTGTTTTTCCTGTGAGCAGTTCTGAGCCATTTTGGAAGCATCCCATTAGCTGGGAGCGGCTGGGAGGTGGCCTGGAAGCCGCCTCCACTAATGGAGCAGGGTAGGGCCAGGCCAGAATCCTCCCCCATGGCTGGAGTTGTGGTATGGCAGATGGAACGCAGTCTCTTTTTTCTTATGATGGTTTCTGAGCCATTTTGGAAGCATCCCGTTAGCTGGGAGTGGCCAAACAGGTGGCCCAGAATCTGCCTCCTCTATGGGAGTAGTGTGGTACCTTGCCAGAATCCTCCCCCTTGGCAGGAATGTGGCAAGGTAGATGGAACTGAATCTGTTTCTTCCTGTGAGTGGTTCTGAGCCATTTTGGAAGCAACCTATTAGCTGTGTCCAGTGGTATGGGGGACAGGAAGCCACTTCCACTAGGACATCAGCATTGTGCCATCCCAAAATATTCCCCCATGGCAGGACATGTGGTAAGGTGAATGGAATGCATTACCACTTTTTCTGTGAGCAGTTCTGAGCCTTTTCGGAAGCATCCCATTTCTGGGAGTGGCCATATGGTGGCCAGGAAGCCACCTCCACTTTGGGAGTGGAGTGGTGCCATGCCAGAATCCTCCACTGTGGCCGGAGATGTGGTAAAGTAGATCGAATGCAATCTATTTTTTACTGTGAGCTGTTCTGAGCCATTATGGAAGCATCCCATTAGCTGGCATCAGACATACGGTGGCCAGGAAGCTGCCTTGACTACTGGAACAGGGTATTGCCAGGCCAGAATACTCCGCCGTAGTAGGAGATGTGGTATGGCAGGTCAAAAGCTTTCTCTTTTTTCCTATGAGTGTTTCTGAGCCCTTTCAGAAGCATCCCATAAGCTGTGATCATCAGTAGGGTGGCCCGGAGTCTGCCTCCACTCTGGGAGCAGCATGGTGCCATGTCAGAATCCTCCCCCATTGCAAGAAATTTGGTAACATTGATCGAACACATTCTGTTTTTTCCTGTGAGTGGTTCTGAACCATTTTGGAAGCAACCCATTAGCTGGGAGTGGCAGTATGTTGGCCAGGAAGATGCCTCCACTGCAGTAGCGCCATTTTGCCATCCCAAAATATTCTCTCGTGGCAGGAGATGTAGTAAGGTGGATGGAACACATTCTCTTTTTTCCTGTGAGCTGTTCTGAGCCATTTGAGAAGCATCCTGTTATCTGTGATCATCGGTACTGTGGCCAGGTGTCTGCCTTCAATTTGGGAATGGCATGGTGCCATGCCAGAATCCTCCCCCATTACAGGAAATGTGGTAAGGCAGATTGAACGCATTGTCTTTTTCCTGTGAGCAGTTCTGAGCCATGTGAGAAGCAACCCTTTAGCTGGGAGTGGCAGAACGGTGGCCGGGAAGATGCCTCCACTTGGAGAGCATCATTGTGCCATTCCAAAATACTCCCCTGTAGCAGGAGATGTGGTAAGATGGATGGAACACATTCTCTTTTTTACTGTGTGTGGTTCTGAACCATTTTGGAAGCATCCAATTAGCTGAGAGTGGCTGTAAGGTGGCCTGAAGTCGGCTCCACTATGGGCGTGGAGTGATGCCTTGCCAGAATCCTCCCCTGTGGCAGGAGACGTGTTAAGGTAGATCGAATGAAATCTCTTTTTTACTGTGAGAGGTTCCGAGCCATTTCAGAAGCATCCCATTAAATGGGAGTGTCCATAATGTGGCCCAGAAACAGCCTCCAATAAGGTAGTGACATGGTGCCATCCCCAAATGTTCCCCCTTGCAGGAGATGTGGTAAGTTAGATAGAACACACTCTCTTTTTTACTTTGAGAGGTTCTGAGTCAATTTAGAAGCATCCCGTTAGCTCAGATCGGGCTTATGTCAAACTGGAAGGCAACTCCATTACAGGAGCAGTGTAGTGTCAGAACAGAAACCTCCTCTGTGGAGATGTGGTATCACAGATTGAAAACCAACTTATTATTCCTGTGACAGGTCCTGAGCAATTTTGGAAACAACCCGTTAGCTTGGAGTGGTGGTTCATTGGCCAGGGTGACGCTTCCACTTTGAGAGCAGAATTGTGCCATTTCAAAATACTCCCCCATGGTACGAGACCTGGTAAGGCGAAGGGAACTCATTCGGATTAGGGTAAGTTCATGGTGAGGGTTAAGGATAATGTAGAATTTCAAGTACCTGGGTACAGGAATTTGTTCCTGGTGCTTAGGGTTAGGTATAAGGTTAGTTTTGGGTTTAGGGTTCCATTTCATGTACCTGATATTTGGAGTGTGGGTATGATTTTGGGGGTTAGGGTTCTTCTTTTAGTAAGTGTCATGGATAGGGCTGAAATTGAGGTACCTGAAAATGACTTAGGGTTAGGGAAGGGTAAGTGTTAGGCTTAGGGTTAGGGTTAGGGTGATAGCATTGAAATTGAAATACCTGTGTCTTCAAGTGTGGGATGAAAAGTTAGTATTAGTGTAATTCATGATGAGGGTTAGGGATACTGTAGAATTTCAAGTACCTGTTTATTGGAATTTGGTCGTATTGCTTAGGGTTAGGGTTAGGGATAGGATTAGGTTTAGCTTTAGGATTCCAAAAAATGTACCTGACGTTTGGAGTGTGGGTAAGATTTTTAGGGTTACGGTTCTTATTTTCGTAATTGTCATGGATAGTGCTGAAATAGAGCTATGTGAAAATGGTTTAGGCTTATGGCAGTGTTAGGGTTAGGGGTCGGTTAAGGGTGATAGATAGCATTGATATTGAAATTCTTGTGTCTTCAAGTGTAGGTTGGAAAGATAGTAATAGCGTAAGTACATGGGGAGGCTGAGGGATAATGGAGAATTTCAAGTACCTGTGAATTGGAATTTGGTCCTGCTGCTTAGGGTTAGGGAAAGGACTAGGATTAGATTTAGGATTCCAATACATGCACCTGACGTTTGGAGTGTGTAGATGATTTTTCGGGTTAGGGTTCCT
Source organism: Heterocephalus glaber (assembly GCF_053883595.1). Classification (NCBI taxonomy): domain Eukaryota; kingdom Metazoa; phylum Chordata; class Mammalia; order Rodentia; family Bathyergidae; genus Heterocephalus; species Heterocephalus glaber. Next base: position 7,806,760 of record NW_028258321.1, read on the forward strand.
TTTTGTAAGTGTCATGGATAGTAGTGAAATAGAGGTACATGAAAATGACTAGGGTTAGGGAGGGTAAGGGTTTAGGGTAGGGTTTAGGTTATAAATAGCATGGAAATTGAAATGCCTGTGTCTTCAAGTGTGGGTTAGAAAATTAGTTTTAGTGTAAATTTATGGTGAGGGTTAGGGATAAT